>NC_073257.2:46445526-46750131 GCF_029289425.2 Pan paniscus | reverse complement strand
GAGGTGATGCTGGACATTACGGTCATTTTCTTTACTGAAAATGTTCCCAACTACATTTTAGGCCATATGGAAAATGGGTGCATTTCACTCCAAACCATACTGATGCAGTTGTGAGTGTTCAAAAATGCAAATTGCATCATTCCTGCGGGAGATGCAGTGGCTTCCCAGACCTTCTTTTCCTTCTGTGAAAATCTTTGTGAACATTCAGCTGTGTTGTGTGTGTTGATGGAGAGGGTTGAGCAATACATACTGTCGCCAAATGATTTTCTTATTGATAAATGGAGCAATATATTTTGTTTTATTACTCAATTGTCTCTCCCCCTCTTCCATTGTCAAGGCAAAAAAATTAGGGCATGTCTTCCTTTCTGGCACAGAATTGTTTTACTTCATCATAGCCAATCTTATTGTAAATTCATAAAACCATCTAGAGACTTGATAGTAAATTAAAGATGTTTCAAAACAATAATGTTTCCTGGAAATCATGCCCAACTCTGTTGCAGAAGTGGGAAGAATTTGAAATTTCCACGTGACTCTGATTTACTTGCCTATCCTGGGGCGACAGAAAGCAAGTTAAGTAGGTCACCCTGGCCTTTGGTGAAGGTAAATGTATAAGAAAATAGTGCTTACTTTACAGACTTCCGGACTCTCCGTCCAATCTCGATGAGCAGGTATCCCGGAGAGTGTAAGTTGCTGACATACACAACTTGAAAGCCAGAGCTTTAAGGGACTGCCTGTTGCATTTTTTATCATAAAGGAGTCTAGACTTAAATCTTTCATAACCGAACTCATACTGTAATCCATTACATGTACTTCATATTAGCTAGCGCTTCTGGCATTATGGTGGCAGCTGTGTAAAATATTTGTTGTGCTTGTTTAGAATTGAATTGTAATGTTCTAAAGCGAGCAATTATTCCTACCATGGAAGCTGCCAAACCTCTAATACTTCTATACTTTGCCAGTGTGTCTAAATTGCAGGAGATATTAGTACCCTAAGCAGAACAGACACAACCTTCTCAGACACAGGAGGATGACCCTGTTTCTAAATAGCTGCACAGTCTAGTTCTCTCTCCTGTTTACTCGTTGTTAGTTTAGTTGTCTAAGACTATGCGCTTGCTGAGGACAGTCATTTTTGAATTCTCCAGCCCCTATCGCAGTGTCTGGCATGTGATGAGAGAACAGGAATATTTGTTGAAACGTGAAAATGCATATTCCATCCCATCCTGCCCCCTTTCCTCCCTCTCCCTCCTTCTTCCTACCCTCACACTAACCTTTGGGTTTTGCTTTCTAGGCAAAGCAGGAAAAATGCCAGCTCGGTCTCCCAGGACTCTTGGGAGCAGAACTACTCCCCTGGGGAAGGCTTCCAGAGTGCCAAAGAGAACCCCAGGTACTCCAGCTACCAAGGCTCCAGGAACGGCTACCTGGGAGGACACGGCTTCAACGCCAGGGTCATGCTGGAAACTCAGGAGCTCCTTCGCCAGGAACAGAGGCGGAAGGAGCAGCAGATGAAGAAGCAGCCTCCTTCCGAGGGGCCCAGCAACTATGACTCATATAAGAAAGTCCAGGACCCCAGTTACGCCCCTCCCAAGGGGCCCTTCCGGCAAGACGTGCCCCCCTCCCCTTCTCAGGTTGCGAGGCTGAACAGACTTCAGACTCCTGAGAAAGGGAGGCCCTTCTATTCCTGAGCACGCAAAGAACGGATGCTTCATGTCGCGCAATAAAAGACATTTTCCTATGAAGACTTGTATTTTGGGAGTTTTTTTAAAACCTCGATGGTACTATGGAGTATTTCTGTTGTTGGTATCAGTGCCTTTAAGCGGTGTAGGCAAAGAAATGGAAGGCCTTAATGTCTTTGCCACTATGTCTCAAGTGTCTGCTTCATGGAAGGATTTCCCACCCTGTGACAATCATCTGTTCGAGGCGTTCATATGCTCTGCGCCTCTCCACAGTACCAGGAATCTCGGCCCTACTCATGAGTTGTCCGCGGCTTGGTTGTAACATCCCTGCACCACTTGCAGTGACAAATTCACCTGACGTGGAGGATGGCGTGCGGCCCTGTTTCTCCCCCTAAGTTCTCTTAGCTATGGGATGACATCTTAGTCTCTGGTGGAGGAAAAGTGGGCGACATACACCAAAAATTGGGGCTTTCTGGTACTTCACAGCACAGCCATTTGTCGTACTTTGTCATCACTGTGGTTTTCTCTTTCCTTTCTCAGCTCTTTGTGACGGGAGAGTCGGTCATCCTATTACAGAAGCTAAGCCATAGTCCAACATTGTTTGGTCACCATGGGGGTCCTTTTGTAGCTGCCTTATGACTCAACATTACCAATAAAGTGATGATCCCGGTCTGCGTTTATACATACGCTTGTTCGGTCCTGTTCCTGACACGTGGGTTGAGTCACCACAGCTCTGTGTGGGGAACGTGGGAGACAGGAGTGGCTCCTGCCGGGGGAAGCTGGGCCTGCCATTGGCCCTGTGTCTATCATGAGGGGAGAGCTAAGAAAGAAATTCTCCTAGGAAGAGCTCATGGCCCAGTTCATCCTAGTAATTATTTTAATTAGTTTTTGTTCTGACAGCTTGTCAGGAAGGGCACAGAATGGGACAGAGATAAACCAGACAGTCATTTTGATCTGCTCTCTACGGTTTTTCAAGTCAGAGGCAATTGATGCTTGTCTAATGCATCCACACATTGCATGTCTGACTGGCGATGCCACGCTCCTAAGTAATTCTGCCATGAAACATAAAAGACAAAGGAAAAGCCGTTACACATCACACAGAGAACATTTTCGGGTCCCATAGCGGTGGTGGCAGGAAGCTCACTCTCGCGTCAGTATTAGAGTGTGTGTGTGGGTCTCGGGGATCTCGGTGGCTCCCATCTTCCTTCATTGTTCTGAACATCCTGTATTGTAAACCATGGCTGGGGTGCTAAAGTGCCTGTGAATCCCGATGTGGAAAAAGCTGGAGGTGAAAGCTCAGCATACCATGTATTTACTTTAAAAACAGAAAAAAAGACATGTATGGATATGTCTATTTTTTTTTTATTGGCACATTGTATTTTTGTGTTGACTTGTTTTTAGAAATGATGTGTCCGCACATGTACCCGTGTCTCTTCTGCATTTCTGTGTCATGGTTCTGTTTCTTAGTCACGTGCGGCGGTGTCTTAGTGGTGTTACCAGTGTACGCGCAGTGACCTTGGATGACAGTGGCTCTTTCTCACAGCCTCCCCTGAGCTGTGAGAAACAGCTTTCTCTGTACATATGCGACTCCTAATAAAAGGCATATTTCTTCCTGTTCTTTTGGTGTCTCTGGTGTTCCTGGGCAGCCTTGCCTAGCTGGGCTTTTTTAAAAGGTCTATTAACAGATGTGATTTTTTATATATATATATATTTAGAGAAAGTTGGAAGTTTCCTCACATCTGAGGAAAATTTGCAGGAAAGGGGGCAGGAGAACCCTGGGGCCCACTCTTGGATGAGGATGGAGAGGGGGGACTCACCTGTCCCTTGGAAAAGATGGTCCCCATTATGACATCATTCTCACTCTTAGTCCATTAAGACAATATACAGTCTTACAGTTGGAAGTCTCAAAGTGGGAAGTTTGCAAACGCAGGAACTGGTGGTTGATTGCGTAGTTGAGCACCTGAGGAGAGAGGGGAAGGGGAGAGACAAGAACCTTCATGAGTCCACTGCAAGGCCCAGGCTGCCTGAAGAAGCCGGAGGAGTTCTGAATTGAAGGAGCCAGTACAGCTCGAACTAAATGAATGAAAAATTATGCAGAAGGCGACATGATAGTCCCATGACTGCCCTTTGCACCCTTGGAATCATCCTAGCAAGCCAGATGTTTTGATTGAGTCCTGGCCTTGAGTTCTGTGAGCCCAGAGAAAGGTCCAGATTTGAGTCCACTTCCAGTACAAACCTGGTTCTTATTTTCCAAATTACAAAGTAAGACCTTGCTATTTCTTTAAGAGGGACGCCCACAAATATGCGTGCGGCATTTTTTTTTTTCAGAATTTTAAGGAGTTTTATTCACTTCTAGGCGTGTGGCATTTTGAAGGCATAAAGGGTGCTATGTCCCTAGGTATGTCTTGTGCACAAATATAGGAGATTTGGTCCCCACGCAAATGGCAGACTTTGCGAGGACCTGTCAAAAATGCCCTCTTATGGAGCACCTAGCATCAGTGGGTTGTCATAGCAACGCTCATCCTGTCACTACATCCAAATTCTATCACCTCGAGATTAGGAATGAGGGGTGCATGGCAAGCCGAGGCAATACCACCTCCTTGGTTCTTTCAAGCATGCCAGGTGTGGGAAGTGAAAAGGGAAGATGGACAGGTTTGTTCATTTTCTCCCTGAGCAGCAGGCCCATTGCTAATGCCAAAACACATGGCTTATTTGTCTCAACTGACAGCGGACAGCAGAGTAGGAGAGGCAATAATCACATGTTGTGGGGACCCAAGTCACAAAGGGACCTGTGGATTGAAACTGACCGTTTGAGCGGCACTGGGAAGAGAAGTAGGAATGGTCCACAGAGAAGTCAAAATAGGCTCCATGAAGCAATCTTGACTCAGCGGACCAGCCTCCTGGCTTCAGGACCTTTTGCTAAGACACAAGGGTATCCCCTGGGAGGGCGTGTCCCAAGGCGGAGCCGGCCCGGGTGCTGTCAAGATGGGCACTGGAATCTGCCCAGCAAAAATTGCATGAAAGGGGAGCCAGGGAGACCCTGGAGTCCACTCTCAGATGAGGATGGAGGTAGGGGAACTCTCCTGTCCTTTGGAAAAGATGGTCTCCACTATGGCATCATTTCTAAGTCCATTAAGACAGTATATAGTCATTTGTATTAGAAATTATAAAAATAATACTGCATAGCATATCTATATTATATGTAATTGAAGCACTGCCATCCACCTTCTCTTTCTGTGGTCAGACCGACGGCAGCTCAAAGGTCAAAGTATTAGGGTTCAATCACTTGGCGGTTCATGGTCCAATGACCACAGCTAAGGAGGAGTTCACCAAGGGTTTCATTATTGGCAACACGTGAGGAGGATGCCAGGGATAGTTCCCCAAAGCAGTACCTCCCTGAACGAGGTGAAAACAGCTTTTATTGGGCTGGTGAGCTGAGTCATCATATGTCAAGCTTATCCAATCTGCAGCCCAAGGGCCACATGTGGCCTGGGATGGCTTTGAATGTGGCCCAACAAAAATTCGTAAACCTTCTTAAAATGTTATGAGATTTTTGTTTGCGATTTAAAAAAAAAATTTTTTTTTAGCTCATCAGCTATCGTTAGTGTATTTTATGTGTGGCCCAAGACAATTCTTCTTCCAACGTGGCCCAGGGAAGCCAAAAGATTGGCCACCCCTGTGAGGTGGAGTAAGGCTGGTGCAGGGACAGTCATTGATCATGCTTCTACATCCTTCGCATGGGTAGAAGATGGCAAATAAGTTCCTCCCTGGGCAGAGTGTTTAGTGCAGTAAGGAGAAGAGTTCACCAAAGTTCCCTCCAACTAGGCACCTCTGGATCCAACTAGTTTTTATTTTGCTGGGTCTGGGCTGCTTCCTGGAACTTTTGTGAAACAAGGAGAACTCAGGGTGCAACAGTTACCAGTGGGCACTTTTCCACAGGCTCCCAGAAAACCCGGGGACCCTGGGTTACAAAAGCACCCCACAATTGACAGGGCTGTCCCAGAACAGGCGGAGAGCAGGACCCCAACTTCTCTGGGTTTCTGCCAATGAAGTCCAGTAGATCCAATGTGAGAGCGTAAACCCAGTGAATTTTCTGTTTCATGGAGTTTGAAAAGGGGTGGAAAATAAGCAAACCACTTTGTCAGGAATCTTCTTTGTGATCGTTGGCCACAATAAGTATCACAGCAAGGAGACAGCCGGTGGGAGACCAGGCATCCCGGTGGCTTCTCTGTCCACGCCATTGCCCTTGTTTCACCCACATACGGCAGTCATCAAGAATGCTGCCCTGCTCCAGTATTTTTTATTAGAAAGTGCACACATTTGTACTTTCGAATGTAGTTTTGCATATGTCATTCTATATTTGGTTATTTTAATGGGTTTCTTATTTCATACGCTGAGTCCTTAAAGCTCAGGTGTTTCTGAAACCAATCTAGGATGAGGCAGGTAGTTCTTATTTTCTGGCTTTGTTTGCTAGTCATGGAAGAGTAAGTCATGAGGTTCAACTACCCGCCTCCAGGTACGTTCCATTAGAAATGTCCTCCTTCCCATAGCACAGTGTACCATACATTTAAATGTCTAGTTAACAGTCAGCTTTTTTCTTCTGGGGTGGGGAGGAGGGAACAAAGATTACTTGGATAATGACATGTCAGGTAAGGCGATAATCTTTTCTTCAGAGACAGGATATCATCTTAATAAGGCAGCTAATAAGAACGTTCACAGGTCAGAAAGTGAGAGTGACGGAGATGCTTTAATGGAAAACCACCTTCAGCTCTGAGTAATGATTAGATCACAAAAGCTGGTGGAATAAAATTGACTTTTTAAAAATGTGTCAGGGATAAGGGTTGTAATTCTGAACATAAGCTTTAAAGAATTTTTTTTAAACAAGAAACTGATACTCTGCTTTGGTGCTTATGGGGGAAAGGAAAGATTCTCATTGCAACCCACATAGAAGGATTTTTTTCCCCTTGAGACAGAGTCTTGCTTCCTTGCCCAGGCTGGAGTGCAGTGGTGCAATCTCAGCTCACTGCAACCTCAGCCTCTTAGGTTCAAGTGATTCTCCTGCCTCAGCCTCCCAAGTAGCTGGGATTACGTGTGCACCACCACGCCTGGCTGATTTTTGTATTTTTAGTAAAGACGGGGTTTCACCACGTTGGCCAGGATGGTCTCAAACTCCTGACTTCAGGCAATCCCCCTGCCTCAGCCTCCCAAAGTGCCGAGATTACAGGGGTGAGCCACCACACCCAGCTAGATGGGTTCTTGTCTCCGGAATTTAGCATCTTTCCCGCCAGCACGCATCCTTCTCCTCTCCTAGACTTTCATATTCCATTCAGCAAAGTAAAAGCCTATGGATGTCCTCTGTCCATAAATTTCGTTGCCTTCAGTTAAACCCCATCATAAGCCCCATCACAGGGAATTTCACTTTCACACTTGATCTTAGCCAAAAAAGGCTAAGACGCGATAGGGAATTTCACCTTTAAAGAATTCCATTATGGATCCCCTAAGATCGAGAATCCTTTTCTGAAGAAGATAACCGCTTTTTCTCATATTTTTTCCCCTTTCTGAGCTCCGATTTAAATCATCAGTTTTTATTTCCTGATTTGTATGTTTTTTAAGCACATTGTATCTGCGCTGGCCTGCCCCACTCCGGATGGGTCTGTTTAACACTGGTCATGGGAGTAGAGGGCGGGAGGCAAGGAACTGAGTCTTCCCACTGTGAAGCTGAACAATTCCTCATCTTTCCTGCTTAGCACTTACTTGCTCACAGGATCAATTAAATGTGTGAAAACACCTTTTTTCTGAATTGCACGGTGAACTGCTGAGTCACCTCACACCGTTGCTGGCTTAGAAAAGCCATTTCGAGTTTGTTCCTAGATGCTGTGGATGCCTGGCTTAGAAAAGCCATTTCGAGTTTGTTCCTAGATGCTGTGGATGCCTCTCAATGATCTGATCCCGCAGGGTGTCAGCAGCCTCAGCAGATCGTCTGTGGGAGGAAGGAGCGTGAGCAGGGGCCCTTCTTCGCTCCCTGGAGGCAGGCTCCCCGCTAGCAAGAAGGTTCCTTCTGAAACCGAGGTTTGGCTTCCATGAAGGATTTTATGATGCAAATATTTTAAGTACAACTTTGAAGGTTTTGCCATTAAAAACAGCTTCGCATGGCTCTGGGCCCAGCTGACTGCAAACTATGAGGGGGGAAAGTGCCATAGATTGCTGGCAAGTGACAGAAGGAAAACAACACAAATTCCTAAACCAATCATGACCCGGGCTAATGATCTGGTTTCAGGGTTCAGTTCATATCTGACTTGCGTTTACCCGGCTCGAGTTGTCAGCAGCAACGTATCCATTGCAGTTGTTTATGATGGGATTAAATGGGTAAAAACGTTGGCTGACAACCCTGAGATGGGTCAGATTAGGGCTCGCCAAAGAACGTGGGGTGTTTTGGAATATAGCAAGCCTTTGAACTCGTAAAGCCTCAAAGTGAATTTGCTGTGCACATGCCCTGACTTGGAGCTCCATTTCCAAACTTGCTTTAATTTTATCTGCTTGGCTTGACTTCTATCCAGGCCCAAGGGGCCCCCATTCTGGTCCCAGCAACCAAAGCATTCCCGCAAAATATGAACCCGCAAAGTCCACAAGCTGCTCCTGGCTTCTTACTTTTTTTGATTGATTTATTTGTGTAGCACTTTACAATTTGCAAAACGTTCCCATCTTTTCTTCTTGAGTCCCCAAACCCTGGGAAGCAGGCTAGAGAAATGATAGTTCAATTTTACACATGAGGACACTGAGAAACCAAGAATTTGAGACTTGCCAGGTGATGAGTGGCTCAATCAGAACCCAAAACTCATTGTCCCAACTGTGACCCCTACTTGTGATACAAAGGTTTTATCAAATAAAAAGATTTTACTTTAGGCAATTTTAAATGCCTTACTTGATGGTCATTGTACATTTCGTTGATGGGAAAAAAAGTACAACATAATGTATAAACAATTGCAAAATTGGTAATCCTTTGAAAATTAATTTTATGGGTACAATGAAAAGTTCAAACCTTTAATCCCAGCACTTTGGGAGGCCAAGCGGGAGGCCAAGAATTTGAGACCAGCCTGGGCAACATAGCAAGATCCCCATCTCTACAAAAAGTAAAAAAGCATTAGCCAGGCATGGCAGCATGCACCTATAGGCCTAGCTACTTGGGAAGATGAGATGGGAGGTTTGGTTGAGCCCTGGAGTTCAAGGCTGCAGTGATCACACCATTGCACTCCAGCCTCGGCAACAGAGCAAGACCATGTCTTTAAACAAACTTTTTTTTTTTTTTTAATTTAAAGCTGGGCACGGTGGTTCACACCTGTAATCCCAGCACTTTGGGAGGCCGAGGCAGGTGGATCACTTGAGGTTAGGAGTTCGAAACCAGCCTGGTTAACATGATGAAACCCCATCTCTACCAAAAACAACAACAACAACAACAACAACAAAACAAATTAGCTGGGTGTGGTGGCACATGCCTGTAATCCCACCTACTAGGGAGGCTGAGGCAAGAGAATCACCTGAACCCAGGAGGTGGAGGTTGCAGTGAGCCAAGATCACGCCCCTGCATTCCAGCCTGTGCAACAGAACGAGACTCCGTCTAAAAAATTTTTTTAATTTAAAATATTTTATGAATCATAATACTATTTATATTATAAAATTACATATTATATATGTATGCAAACACATTATACACATATACATATAATGGTTCATTCACACTTCAGGCACTGGGTGTCATAAATTTGCAAAGTCTACTGAAATAGACATTTTAGCCAGGCTTCCATGTGGATGTGCAGAGCCTCCCGGGCTCCCTTGCTGGTGACCATGGTTTCATGCTCTGCCTCCTCTGCTTCAGTGTTTAAGACCCTCAGACCAGAAGGGGTTCATTTCTAAGCCAGGTTTCAAGGTTGAGAAAAGGAAGAGTTAAGTGAAAATGTTGGAAACTGAGGAGGATCTGAAACACAAGGAAAGCAGGGCGCTGCGGAACACAGAATGGCCACGACGAAACGCCAGTTCCTCACAGGCAGGCTTCTGTGGCAGATGCAAAAAACAGGCCTCGGATGCTAATCCAAAATAGAAAAGATCGCTGGGAGATTGTGAAACAATAACAATTTGCATTAAATCATCAGCTGCTTTCAGCACAGATGGGAAAAGCCTGTTACAAAATGTTGTAAGACATTTGCAGCGGGTTTCAAGCTGGACAGGCATTAAAAACATTCTTGAGCTTTTCATGTTGGGAATAAAAATGTAAATCATTTTTAGTAAGGATTTTTTTTTTTACATACCATTTTGTCTTTGTATTTTATTTTATTTTGGGAAAGGAGACGACATAGTAATAGCCAAGGGGAAATGATCCATTTACAGAGTTGGATAGATAAAATTTATCTTCAAAGAGGTAGAATATTAATTATGCATACATAGAAACTTTGAGCTCTGAGACATTCCCAATGAAACGATGGCTTATTTCACTCAAGATCCTAATCAAGCACAGTTCCCGTATCTGAGAGAGAAACACTGCCAGTTGCTAACATGCCTGCTTTTCTGGGTCAGTTTCAGAGCATGGAGGCAGAGTTGGGGAAGCCGACTAGGACTGGAGGGCCTTGCTCTGGAAGCTCTCTAGGACTGGCTCGCGGCTTTGGCCCTGAGAGCACGGGCGCTTCTCCTCCATTGCGCCTTTAAATGGACTGCGGGGGCCGGAAGGCAGGAGCCAGGAGCTGATGCAGCAGGCCCATCTCCCGTGATCCCACGCCCCTGGAGAAGAGACTAGACAGCCACAGACTCTCAGCGTCTGGAAGGACTGGCTGGCCTAGGGAAACGAGTTTCCAATAACTAATCCAGCTGAACGAGGCACTTCCCTTGGCTCTGGCTCTCCTTCCCGTAAGCCAGGAAATGTTCTCTCCATTCATTCGGGGATGGCTCATCAGGGACTTCTAATCTCGGACTGGTTACTCTGCAGACTATGCTGGTATCTTCTGCTGTGTATCCTAAGTCCTTTTAGTGGTTCCCTCTGGACTAATTGATACTCAGAGATATCCTGCATGTGTGATTTGTTCAAGGTAATTGTAAGGCCACAAAGAAGCCAATATTGATTTTTTTTTAAGATGCCACTTTATGTGGCTTGAAATTTACTATGTAGAATATGCAGTCAGTTTAGGGAAAATAATTATCTCATATTCATTTACTCATTCATTCATTCATTCATTCATTCATGGCTCCTGCTGTAGGCCAGGTGCCATGTATATGCTGGAAACTCACTAGGGAATAATGCAGTCTTACACTAACGGGGAATAGCCAGGCTGTGTAACGTTCAGACAGTGATGCTTGGTGCAGAGAAAATAAAGCAGGATTCAGGACTAGGATGTGAGAAGGAGCAGACGGGTTGGAGTTGGGGGATCCGTGTTGTATGATACTAGGGTGCTTTCAGTAGAGACTCTGGAGGGAATACTGGCAGGAGTGACATTGGTAGGAGTGGCCTGGGACACGGTGGTGGACACGAGGCAGAAGGCAAGATAGAGAGTGAGGCAGTTAAGGAGCAGGGAGACCAGTGTGCTGGAGGACACCAAAATCATCATCAACAACAAATATGGTTGCAAGACAGCGATTCAAATGCTAAAACCTTCACAGAATGCAAGCCTATGGGAGATGGTGAGAAGGAGTGAAATAAAGTATGGTCTAATTACAAGCTTCGAGGGAGAAGGGGAGGCATTCCTGAGAAAGGAAGAACGATGACCGGGAAGTGTCAACGGGAGTAAGAAAGATACCTGTCCCATTTCCAACCCCCAAATATGTGCGGGGGGAGCCTCCAGCAGCCACCACTGGGAAGGTGGCAGGTGTCAGTGAGGGCAAGAATAGGGTGGGGCTGCACAATCCCTGAGGGAAGTGAGACCACCTAAAGATGGGACCTAGAGGTCTTGGGCTTCCTTCTGACATCGGAAGCAGAAAGGGGTGTGGGGCAGGATGTGTCATGGGGTCTCTGAGGGGAGGCAGATGCTCAGCTCTAAACACTGCCCACCCCTAGGAGCTGAGGCAGGTCTCACCGGGAGCATGTGGGCATTGTACCTAGAGGTGGCTGTCATAGCTCCACCCATCATAGCAGCCCCAATTCCCAATCCTGCTTCCCTGCTGTGTGTCTGTGTCTTGATGATAGACATCACTCATTCATTCATTCATTCATTCATTCAGGGCCTACGGTATATGAGACAATGTCTTCATCACTGGGCATTCAGTGGTGAACTAAAGATACCCTGGGCCAGGTGCAGTGGCTCACACCTTTCATTCCAGCACTTTGGGGGCTGAGGTGGGTGGATCACTTGAGCTCAGAGTTTGAGACCAGCCTAGGCAACATGGTGAAACCCCATCTCCACAACTATAGCAACAACGAAGAGACCTTGATGTTCTCATAAAAATGACATTCCAGAGGCAGGGGCAAACATTAATTAAGTAAACACACTACTAGATAGAGTACATTATGTTGTGACAAGAGCAGTGAAAACAGAGTTGCTGTGATGGAATAATAGGCAAAGGAGACATAATTAAGATAGGAGCCAGATGCCGTGGCTCACATCTATAATCCCAGCACTCTGGGAGGCCAAGGCCAGAGGATCACTTAGCCTGGGCAACATAGGGAGACCTCATCTCTACAAAAAATTCAAAAATTAGTTAGGTGTGGTCATGCGTGCCTGTAGTCTTAGCTACTTGGGGGGCTGAAGCAAGAGAATCCCTTGAGCACAGGAAGTTAAGGCTGCAGTGAGCCATGATTGCGCCACTGCACTCCAGCCAGTGTGGCAGAACGAGACCCTGTCTCAAAAGAAAAAAAAAAAAGAGACAGTTTTGTGAGGAGTGATTTGTAAACTGAGCCTTGAAGGATTTGAAAATCCAACAAGAATTTGGCAATATATCAAGATCCCAAAAACTTGATCCCCTGTGACCCCGAGGTTTCATTTTCTAGAATATAGCTGATGAAACTCAAAAGGTAGATTAGATAGAGATTTATGCCCAAAGCTGTTAAAAAATATTGTTTATAAGCCAGAAGAATTGGATGTAAACATCCCAAACTAGGGAAATGGCTAAGGAAATTATGGCATAGAATGTAGTAGTGTATTATAGCTATTAAAGTTAATGTTTATGAATAAATTCCACCAATATAGAAATATAATCACAATATAATGTTCAATAAAAGATACTAAAATATCAAATTGTGCCTTCATCATGCCCACATATATATGCATGTATATGTGTAAATGTGTGTGTTTAGATACATATGTGTGTTTATGTGTGTGTGTGTGTGTACAGAAAGGGAAGAAATAACCCCAATATTAACAAGTTATCACCAAGTGTTTGGATTATGTAGCAAAGCTAAATCGTTTTTCAGCTGCCATGGACACCCTCAGGTTAAAGGTCATGGAAACTGAGCCTGCCCTGATGACCCCAGCGTGCAACCTCACGCAGAACTTAAGTGTTCAGATGGAGGAGTGGGGACTGAATTAAGATGCAAATGCCACATGGCAGGAGGCAGGATCCAATCATGTCATCTGCAAACAGAGGCAATTTAATTTCCTCCTTTCCTATTTGGATGCTTTTGATTTATTTTTTTTTCTTGCCTAATTGCTCTGGCTAGGTCTTCTAGTACTATGTTGGATACAAGTGTTGAGAGTGGGCACCTGAGTCTTGTTCCTGATCTTGTTAGAGTAGCAGATAGCCAGAAACGAGCAGCCCAGGGAGCCCCCTGGGAAAAGAAGTCTTGGAGATGTTGCCCACTGGCAGTCAGCAAAAAGGGCAAGATCACATCTGGTCTTGTGGTTGGGGCTCCTCCAGCCCTGAAGGGGATTTATCAAGCCCTAGCTGGAGGTAACCATGCTAAGGACTTTCCCCATTGACGAGCACATGCACTCCTCCAAAAACTCACTCTAGAATAGCTTTTTGCTCATTATAATAGTAAAAAGAACACCCCTGGATGGAAATTTTAAATGCTAATGAGACACACGATGTGTGTACTGGCATGTACAACCACAGAGCATGTGCGCCCAAAGGGACCTCCTGAAACAGGATTGTAAGTGACACCCCCTCATGCCCTTTCATGAATAATCATGTAAGAGTCTCATGAAGGGCATTTCCCCAGCACTAGTGGCTGCTGGCTCTTTCTTTTGTGCAGCCTACTCTCTCGTCTTTCAGAGCTTACTGCTTCTTTAAATAAACACTGCTGCTATGCTACTATGACTTTTCCAGCTGGACCAGCCTGGAACTTTTTCCATTGCTCTCTAGGCATTCACTTTATCTTCCTTCAATAAACTCTGCTGCTTAACCCTTGCTATGCATCTCTTGGCTGAATTTTTTCTTCCAGGTTAGGCAAAAACCGAGGATTCCCTCACTTCCTGGTAAGTCTTAGAGGAAGAGCTGTTAGCAACAGACTTGTCATATGTGGCTTTTATTATGTTGAGGTACATCCCTTCTATATCTATTTTGTTGAGAGTTTTTAATTATGAAAATATGTTACATTTTGTCAAAAGCTTTTTCTGCATGCATTGAGATGATCATATGATTTTTATCTTTTTATTCTGTCAATATGGTGTATATGATTTATTGATTTGTGTATGTTAAACCATCCTTGCATCTCCAGGATAAATCACACATGAACATGGTGTATGATCCTTTTCATGTGCTGTTGAATTTGGTTTGCTAGTATTTTATTGAGGATTTTTTGCATCTAAATTCATCAGGAATATGGGCCTGTAATTTTGTTTTCTTGTAGCATTCTTACATGGCTTTGTTATGAGGATCATACTGGCCTTGTAAAATGAGTTTGGAAGTATTCCTCTTCCTTCAGTTTTTTGGAAGAGTTTGAGAAGGATTGGCATCAATTCTTCTTGAAACTCTTGGTAAAATTCACCAGTGAAGCCATCTGGTTCTGGGCTTTACTTTGTTGGAAAGCTTTTGATTATTGATTCTATCTCCTTAGTTGTTACTGATCTGTTCAGATATTCTATTTTTTATAATTTACTCTTGACTGGTTCTCTGTTTTTAGGAATGTATCAATTTCTTCTAAGTTATTCAATACAGTTGTGTGCCACATAACAATGTTGTGATCAATGATGAACTCCATATATGACCGTAATCCCATAAGATTATAATGGAGCTGAAAAACTCCTATTGCCTAGTGACTTCATAGCCATTGTGACACTGTAGTGCAATTCATCACCTTTTCTTTGTTTAAGTATGCAAATTCTTACCATTATGTTACACCTGCCTATAGTATTCAGTATGGTAATAAGATATACAGGTTTTAGTCTATATTGTATAGCCTCAGTGTATAGCAGGCTATTCCATCCAGGATTGTGTAAATACACTCTATGATGTTTACACAATGACAAAATTGCCTAACACATTTCTCTGAATATATTCCCATATATGGCATATAACTGTTCTTACTAGTCTCTCATGATTCTTTGTATTTATTTGCTATCATTTACAATGTCTTCTTTTTAATTTATAATCTTATTTATTTGAGTCTTCTCTTTTTTTCTTGGTAGCCTAGCTAGTTGTATTGATTTTGTTTATCTTTTCAAAAAACAACTCTTAGTTTTGTTGATCTTTTCTCTTGTATTTCCATTCTCTTTCATTTATTTCTGCTCTAATCTTTTTTCTTTCTTCTGCTGACTTGGTCTTTGTTTATCCTCTTCTTTTTCTAGTTTCTTGAGATGTGGAGTTAGATTGTTTCTTTGTTTTCTTTTTTCTTAAAGTAGACATTAATTGCTAAAATTTTCTAACCATTGCTTTTGCTGCCTCCCATAAGTTTTGGTATTTTGTGTCTCTGTTTTTCTTGGTCTCAAGATAATTTTTGATTTCCTTTTTGATTTTTTTGCTTGACCCACTTGTTGTTCAGGACTGTGTTGTTTAATTTCCACATACTTGTGAATTTTCCAAAATTTTTCTGCTTCTTGATTTCTCGTTTATATTATTGTGGTGAGAATAAAAAATGATTGAGATGATTTTTAATCTCCTTAAATTTGTTAAGACTTGTTTTGTGGCCCAAGATCTATCCTGGAGAATGTTCCATGTGCACTTGAAAAGAATGTGTATTATACTACTAATGGATGGAATGTTCCGTATATGTTCATTAGATCTTCTTGGTCCAGAGTGTTATTCAAGTCGATGTTTCCTTATGGATTCTCTGTCTGGATGACCTATCCATTGCTGAAAGTGGGATATTGAAGTCCCTTATTACTGTGTTGTTGTCACTTTCTTTCTTCACTTCTGTTAAAATTTGCTTTATATATTTAAGTGATCCAATGTTGGATACATATGTATTTATAATTGTTATTTTATCTTGATGAATTGACCTTTTTTTTTTTTTTTTGAGACAGAGTCTCACTCCGTCACGCAGGCTGGAGTGCAGTGGTGAGATCTCGGCTCACTGTAAGCTCCGCCTCCCGGGTTCAGGCCATTCTCCTGCCTCAGCCTCCCTAGTAGCTGGGACTACAGGCACCTACAACAACACCCGGCTAATTTTTTGTATTTTTAGTAGAGATGGAGTTTCACTGTGTTAGCCAGGACGGTCTCGATCTCCTGACCTCATGATCCGCCTGCCTCGGCCTCCCAAAGTGCTGCGATTACAGGCGTGAGCCACCGCACCCGGCCAAATTGACCTCTTTATCATCATATGGTGACCCTCTTTGTCTCTTTTGACAGATTTTTATTGACAGTATATTTTGTCTGATGTAAGGATAGCCACCCCTGCTCTATTTTGGTTTCCCTTTACATGGAATATGTTTTTTCATTTCTCACTTTCAGCCTGTGTGTGTCTTTAAGGCTAAAATAAATCTCTGGTAAGCAGTGTATTATTGGATCTTGCTTTTTAAATCCATTTAGCTACTCTGTGTCTTTCGATTAGAAAATTTAATCCATTTCTATTTAATGTAATTATTAAGAGGTAACAAAATACTATTGTTATTTTGATATTGTTTACTGACTGTTCTTTAGTTTCATTGTTTCTTTCTTCCAGTTTGCTCTCTTCCTTTGTGATTTGTTAAACCTTTATATGGTATACTTTGGTTACTCTGTCTTTATGTTTTGCATATCTACTAGAGGTTTTTTTCTCTATGGTTACCATGGGGTTTGTATAAAACATCTTATAACATTCTAATTAAGGCTGCTAACAACTTAACTTCAATTACATACAAAAACTCTACACATTGATTACTTCCCACTACATTTTATGCCATTGATGTCACATTTTACATCTTTTTATATTGTGTATCTGTTAACAAATTATTCTAGCTATAGTTATTTTTAATACTTTTGTCTTTTAACTTTTATACTAAAGTTAAAAGTGATTTACACACCACCATTACAGTATTATTCTGAATGTGATTATGTATTTATCTTTTCTAGTAGTTTTATACTTTCATATGTTTTCATATTGTTACTGAGCATTCTTTCATTTCAACTTGAAGAACTACCTTTAGCATTTCTTATAAGGCAGGTCTCATGGTAATGAGCTCCGTCAGCTTTTATTTGTCTGGGAATGTCCTTATGTTTTTCTGAAGGACAGTTTTGCTGGGCATATGATTCTTAGGTGGCAATTTTTTTCTTTCAGTACTTTAAATATCTCATCCCACTCCCTTCTGGCTTTCAAGGTTTCTGGCAAGAAGTCTACCTTATGGGGGTTCCTGTATACATGATTAGTTTTTTCTCTTGTTGCTTTCAAGATTTCCTATTTGTCTTTGGCTTTTGACAATTTGATTATAATGTGTCCCAGAGTGTTCTTTTTTGGGTTTATCTTATTTGGGATCCTTTGAGATTCATGCATCTGAATGTCCATATCTTTCTTAAAATTTCAGTTGTTTTCAGACAGTAGACTTTAAAATAAGCTCTCTTCTCCTTTCTGTCTCTCTTCTCCTCCTAGGACTGCCAATAATTTATATATTCATATGCTTGATAGTGTTCCATAGGTCCCTTATGCTTTTTTTTTTTTGCTCTTTTTCAATATTTTTCTTTTTCTTTCCTCTAACTGGCTAATTTCAAATGACCCATATTTGAGTTTGCTAATTTTTTCTTCTGCATGATTGTATCTGCACTTGAAGCTCTCTATTGAAGTTCTCAGATCTGTCACTATATTCTTCAGCTCCAGGATTTGTTTGGTTCCTTTTTATGGTTTCTATTTCCTTATTAAACTTCTCATTTTGTTCACACATCATTTTTCTAATTTCGTTTAGCAATCTATCTGCATTTTCTTGAATCTTATTGTGCTTCTTTAAGATGATTATTTTGAATTTTTTTCAGCCAATTTAGTGATATCCATTTCTTTGGTGTCAGATATTAGAGCTTTATTAGTCTCCATTGGTTGGTGTTAACTTGATTGTTATCTGTGCAGCCTTGCATTGGTTTCTGTGAATCTGAAGGAGCCACACCTTTTCAAGTCTTTACAGTCTGGTTTCGATAGGTAAAGTCTTTGTCTCGTGTACCCAGGATGAGAAGATTGCCTCCAGGTTTGCAGTCAAGTGGGCGTGGAGCCTGGTCATGGGGCTGCTGTTGATTCTTCAGTGGGGTCCAAGGCTGGTGGGCCTCTTACCAGGGGCTCTAGTGGGTGTGGATTCTATCTGGTTTCTGGGTAGACTGGACTACCTCCAGTTCCTTGGTCAGTAAGTCTGGTGCTGGAATGACAGTCTGCTTCTGCAGAAAGTGGGTCTCCTACCAGTTGCACAGACAGGTGTGGCTTCCTCTGGGTCTCTAGGAGGGCTTTCCCTGAGCCATTGGGTAGGCCCCTAGACAGAAAGTACTTGCTTTGGACCATGGCTGAGAGGGACTGGGATTGAGTCACAGGCTGCTTTGGGGTCTACAGCTGAGACCAAGGTCTGCAGGCCTGCCTCCAGAGTCATGGACAGGTATGTCTCCTGGCAAGTCCCTGGGCAGGAAGGACTTCCCTCAGATCGCAGCTGAGAGGGGCTGGAACTGAATTCCATGGCTGTAGTGCCAAATTTGGCTGGCCTGCCTGTGGAAGCGCAGATGGGCGTGCCTGTCTCTAGGTCCTTAGATGGACAGGACTGCTCTCAAACCACAGCCTTACATTCTGATCATCTCCTTTCTTCTGCATAATTCAGTGGCTAGACCAAGTGAGAGTTCTCTTGCATTGATGAACTCTTGGTCTGATCTTTTCTGACTGGCCTTGAAAGATTTTAAAGTTTAATCAGAAAAAGAATTGCTTAAGAGCTCAATTTTTACAAATACCAGAAATAAGGACCTTCACAATGTCTGCTGATTGATATCCAGGATGGAGAGTGAGACTCTAGTGGAGGAAGAGGACCCGAACTTTCTGTGGAATGCAGGCATTCTTGACAGGGTGGACCTCCTGAGAGCTCTCTCCTCTCATTTGTGGCCAAACCACCACTTTTCCAGAATGTGTTGCTGAGATGATTATTTTTTCCCTGGAGCTCAAATTGACGGTGAGCCAGAGACACAGAAAACTCATGTCACATCCTGGGAATTGAGGAAGCAAGTTTTTCAGCTTATCCTTGGAAGGATGAGGAGATGAGACAAGGGATGGGAGCCTGGGGCTTATGCTGCCCTTTGAATCCTGAGCTGACAAGAGGTTGAGGCGTCTAGAGCCACATGGTTACTATTTAATGATGTTGGCCATTAGGAGACCATCTAAGATTCATCTTCTGCTCAGGACAGCCAACTTTCCTTTTGAGTCCGCGAGAGACTGGCGAAAAGGCTGGCATTGGCAGATGGCCTCTTGGCACAAGTGTGAGAATTGATCACCCTTGAAGGGGAGGAAATGCTATTCCCTCTCTGATTAAAAGTCTCTTACAAAGGAGAACAAAGGCCGAAGGTGGGCGGCATGGTTAATAGCCTACGTTAAAGAAATCTCTACATTAAGGAGTATCTGTTGCCAGAATGTACTTTCTGATTGTTGCCACAGCGTAACTTTAATGGATCCTTTATTGTTCTCTTTTCCTTTCACATGTTGTCTCCCCTACCCTGACTTAATTGTTGTGCATCTTCTCTGAGACCATTTTCTTTATAGAGTTTTCTTTGCTAAGATCTACGGTCTTCCTGTGAAAATGGAATCATCAGCTGGGGAGAAAAAAGCCCCACTGCTACCAGGATTTTTAGAGACACACATTACATTCCATTTTGGTGAATCTGAAGGTAAGATTTCCAAAGGGGTATTGCAACACCTTATAAAGTGATTTTCCCACATGCCATAGGGCTCAGATCCATTTAAATCCAGATGAAACTTTGGATTATTGTTTTTAAAAATAGCTGGAGCCCTTTGATATCCCCTGTGTACCCTGTGTCCTTCCTCTCAGCCTAGCTGGGAGGCAGGATTCTGCTGCCTGCATTCCCCCATATTGATCTTTTCACTCAGCTAACCTCGAGGATTTGTCTAATCCCAGTCTTGTGTTTTAGGTTTATTTCTGGCTTTGGTTTTACTTCTACCCTAAGCAAGTCTTTCTTTGGTCACCAGTGCTCCAGTATTCTTTGGTTTGACCAAACAGCTCAGCTGTATCTTTTCAAGTGCACTTCAGGCTTGGATCACACTCTGCCATCCCCAGATGGCACCTGGGGCAGTAATATCCATCATTTCTGATAGGTTAACTTCGTGAAATTAATTGACTATGAAATTAATCTGGCACCTCCTGGGTTTTTTCTCATAGTAGGCACTCAATAAATATTTGTGGAATGAATTCTTTGCATGAAGCTTTAAAGGAATACTTTTTTTTTCTTTTGCTGTAGAGTCTCATTTTCCTTTTTGAGCTTAAAGCAAACATGGAATGTTTCTGTAAATGATGATAGAGGAGGAGAGCTTATGGGGAAAGAGATGTTGGTGTGAGTCTGAAGTAGAGAAACTTAAGAAGAAGGCAAATACTCCTGTGCTCTTGAGTGCACTGGGGAGTTACCCCTCATGAAATTCCACATATTTGAATAAAGTCGAATTGAGGGAATCCTGACCCTCTCCTTCCCGTTTTGGAATTTGAGATCCCTTCCCTTCATTCATCCCTGAAGTATTGGAGTTCCTCTAGGATTGGTGCCATGCCCTCTTCTCTCTCTGCCCCTTTCCCGACCAGTCTCTTCTATACCATCTGCATGTTGAAGACGCTCAGCCCCCAGTGTCTCTGGGGCCCCTTGGTTCTCTCATGTTGTTCACTCTGGCCTGCCTTACCCCCATCTGCCACCCAAGAAGCCACGGCCTCCACTGCAGGTGCCCTCTGTGGATTCAGCAATGCCTCTGCTCAAGGCCCTGGTGTCCTGGAGCCCAGGTTGCCCCATGGGGTGCCCCATCTCCCTCTCATCTCTTCCGTTCTGCATAGTATTGTTCTCAGCCTTGCTTGTGATACAATTTAGTGCAGAGTCTAAGGGCGTGGGCTCCACAGTCAGCTGACCTGGTTTTGAATCCCAGCTTTGCCATTGACCGGCTAATCTTGGGTGAGTCATTTAACTCCTCCAAGCCTCAGTGTCTGCAACCATCAAGTGGGGACAGTAATAATTCCTACCTCATGGGGTTGTTAGGAGGATTAACTGGTAATGAAACTGCCTAGTTCCATCCTCAGAATGTAGATTCTGACCGGGTGTGGTGGCTCACGCCTGTTATCCCAGCACTTTGGGAGGCCAAGTTGGGTGGATCACCTGAGGTCAGGAGTTCCAGACCAGCTTGGCCAACATGACGAAACCCTTTTTCTACTAAAAATACAAAAATTAGCAGGGTGTGGTGGCAGGTGCCTGTAATCCCAGCTACTTGGGAGGCTGAGACAGGAGAATCGCTTGAATCCAGGAGGTGGAGGTTGCAGTGAGCCGAGATTGCACCACTGCACTCCAGCCTGGGCAACACAGCGAGACTCCATCTCAAAAAAAAAAAAAAAAAAAAAAAAGGAATGTAGATTCGTAGACTCTTCACAAATTCCCTTGGGAAAGTATTCCCTGTTTTTCCTTGCAGTCATTCTCTGTCCATGGGGCTTAGAAGGGATGTACAAAAATCTATGTCCCAGAAAGACCATCAGTATATTTTCCCTTGCCCATCCATGGTCCCCTTTTCCTTGTTCCCTCGTCTCCTCCACTTGAAGCCTTTTGTATAAACTGACCATGGGATGCTTTGCTTTCTTGTCACTCAATCAGAGCCTCCTGCTCCAAGCCTGGGACCCCATTCCCAACAATTTTTCCAGATTTATGGATTAGACTCTTCCTCCATGAGCAGAGACCACCATTCCTGTTCCCAAGAGAGCCAGCTCACCCTGGGGCCTCCTGTGAGTGACAACATCATTGCTTCCTGAAGATGAGGGAGATGCATTCGGGATGTTTACTTTGACAGCTTTTTAGGTTCATTATGCTTCTGAGTGAATTCCCCGACGTGTTTCTATGGAAGTTGCATAAATAACTTCAAAATCATAATTTGTTTTTTAAGCTTATTATTTTTCCTAAATTCCTTAAATTATTAAAATTATCTGATTTCTCAGGAAGCCGTTGTACTTTGGAGTAATTTAATTCTACACTGTGGGGAACACTTGGGTACTGTCTGGGGGGACATACTAAACAAACCTATTAAATCGATTCGTTCTTTAATTTTCCTGGTTCTGCTGCTCAGTGAGGATACGGTCCCAGGTAAGAGAATATTTGTTGATTACCCAGCTTGCACAGATGTTGCAAGAATTCTCAAATGGCTCATTCTTGCTTTTGTTTTTGTTTCTTTTGCAACAAGAGGGGCTGCCTTCTTGAAAGAGAGGCCAGCATGTAGAAGGAATATCCAAACGTGAGTGAGTGACAAATGTCCATATGTTGGTGGACACGGGAAAAGTGAAGGACCCTGAAGAGTCCCTGGCGGGCAGGACCAGGCTGTCCTGTGGCCATGGGGTAACTTTCTAGATGAATCGGGGCCAGCTATACTTGGAGTTTCCAGTTTGGGCTATACCCTGAAGCCAGACCCACCCTTCTCAGAATTGACATTATCAAGTCATTCTGCAGCCCCAGAGTCTCACTGATTCTCATGGTCTATGATAAAATATCCAACTTTCTTAGCTTGGCTTTAAGGCTTTCTGTGAGCCAGACTTAACCATCCCAGCCTTTTCTCCCATCGCGTCCCATCCCTGAACTTCCCCTTCTATCAAATCACATCCTGCGTTTCTGTCTGATTCTTGGGTCCACGCCATTACTCCAGACTGAAATGTCTCCCCATCCCCAGTCATTCTGCTTGCCTGAATCCTACTCACCCCTCAATGTCCAACCCAATTTCTTTTTTCTTTCTTTTTTTTTTTTCTTTTGTTTGAGACAGAGTCTCACTCTGTCGCCCAGGCTGGAGTGCAGTGGCGTGATCTTGGCTGACTGCAACCTCCACCTCCCTCCCGGGTTCAAGTGATTCTCCTGCCTCAGCCTCTCAAGTAGCTGGGACTTCAGGCGCGTGCCACCATACCTGGCTAATTTTTTGTATTTTTAGTAGAGAGGGGTTTCACCGTGTTAGCCTGGATGGTCTCAATCTCCTGACCTCGTGATCTGCCCACCTCGGCCTCCTAAAGTGCTGGGATTATAGGCGTGAGCCACTGTGCCTGGCCCCAATCCAATTTCTTAAATGGCTGGCCTCAAGTGATCCACCTGCCTCGGCCTCCCAAAGTGCTGGGATTATAGGCATGAGCCACCATGCCGACCTAAATTTCTATTTCCTTTCTATAAAACTCTACCTGGCTGCTCCAGCCTCATGGTTTCTTGACACACAGGGCTCTTTGGTGATATGTCCAGCTTCCTGTGGAGCCCTTGTGTTTGGTTCTTCATTGGTAATTCTTTTGTGTGTTCACGCTTTATTGGGCTCACTGATCTGTCAGCTTCTGAGGGACGAAGACCGCACTTTCTTTCTTCATCTCCCCCTCAGTGCGTTCCACACACAGGCTTCCCTGAAATGTTCTTGACTCACTAATTAATTTAAAGCCAGTCCATAGTCTCTGGGAACCTGTCAGCTTGTCAATCCTGCAAGTCCTGCCTAAGGGTGGCACAGAAAGACAACATGATCCAATCAATTTCCTTCTGATCAAGGGATGAGAACTAATTCAAATCAACTCAGTAAGTGTTGAGCAGGTACCATGGGATAAACACAGTGCCAAATATTAAACAAAAATTATTGGGCGCAGCCCCTACCTTCAAACAGCCAACTGTTTAGGAGGAGAATTCATTTGCAACATGAAAGAATTAGGAAAAAGTTAGCCAAAAATAAAAGACCATATTCATTGAAGTGCTAAATTGACTGGACTCCAGAGTTAGATGTAGAAAGGTAGTGAGTGGTGGGTTCCAAGACAAAAGAGAGATCAGAGAGGAAAGCCACAAAGAAGAGTCTTAGGGGGTGAAGGGGACCTGGAAGATCCAGAAATTTTTAGAGAAGAGGCCAGGATGGATGATACTTTCTTGCAGAGGGTCAAGAGATATCTCAAAGCATGGAGTAATGGAAATGAAATTGAGTACTAGTTACTGACTAGGCGTGATGCAGATGCCAACGCACTTGCTACTCACAGTGCCTGCAAGGTGTATTTTATCTTCATATCACAGAGGCTGAGTCTCTAAGACAGGTTAAGTAAATTGCCCACTGCAAAGGCAGTGCCTAACACTGCACTTTGTCCATTGCCCGGCCAGTGGGAGCCCCGGGTGGCAGGCTGAGCTGGGAGGGAGGGCACCTGACCTGGTGCAGCCCCCAGGTACCCAGGACTCACCCCTCTCTTCCTCCAAGATGTGGCTGAGAAGGGAAGAAGTGTTCAACTTAGGAAAGACACCTGTTCTAGGCTGCTTCTAAATGCCTCCCCATCATGCCTCCTGGTGCAACGAATTCTTTTTTTTGAAATGGGACCTCAATCTGTCTCCTAGGCTGGAGTGCGGTGGCATGATCTCAGCTCACTGCAACCTCCACCTCCTGGGTTGAAGCACTTCCCCTGCCTCAGCCTCCTGAGTAGCTGGGATTGCAGGCACCTGCCACCATGCCTGGCTAATTGTTTCCATTTTTGGTAGAGATGGGGTTTCTCCATGTTGGCCAGAGATGGGGTTTCTCCATGTTGGCCAGGCTGGTCTTGAACTCCTGACCTCAAGTGATCCACCCACTTTGACCTCCCAAACTGCTGGGATTACAGGCGTGAGCCACCGTGTCCAGCCTGGTGCTGGGAATTCTAAGACCATTTTCCATCATCAGAAATTCTAGAAAGAGGCAGGAGAATCTGCATTTATGAAAGTACTTCATGTGCAGCCATGTTCTGTTCATGGTCTGGATGGTAGGTACTTTTGAGAAAATGCATTAAGCTGCAAAGTTATGATTTGTATATATTTTTTTCCCATTTGCTCGTTATGTTTGAAAAAAAGGTTACTTTAAAAAGTGTTGCCGGGTGATGCTACGGTACACCACACTGGAGATCCACTGGTCTGCATAATCGTCATTTAAAAGGGAACAGATAAGAATAATAATCGCTTCTGGCCGGGCGCGGTGGCTCACACCTGTAATCCCAGCACTCTTGGAGGCCGAGGCGGGCGGATCACGAGGTCAGGAGATCGAGACCATCCTGGCTAACACAGTGAAACCCCGTCTCTACTAAAAAAATATAAAACATTAGCCAGGCGTAGTGGCGGGCGCCTGTAGTCCCAGCTACTCGGGAGGCTGAGGCAGGAGAATGGCGTGAACCCGGGAGGCGGAGCTTGCAGTGAGCTGAGATCGCGCCACTGCACTCCAGCACTCCAGCCTGGGCAACAGAGCAAGACTCTGTCTAAAAAAAAAAAAAGAATAATAATCGCTTCTATTTATGATGACTCTGTCCTAAGTGCTTTATGGACATTAATGCACAACAACCCCATGAGGTAGACGCTAATGCAGTACCCAGGTTACAGATGTGAAAATCAAGCACAGAGAGGCCTGTTATTTGTTCAAGGTCACACAGCTAATGAGTGGTTGAGCCAGGATTCCAGCCTAGGCAGTGTGGCTCTTCCTAGAGTCAATGCTCTCCACTATGACAAGTAAGACATGGAACCGGGGCAATCAGAGAGTGGCTGTGTGGAGTGGCTGGCACGACTTCTCAATGGCTCTGGCTGCTAAATTTCCCTCTCACGTGAGCTGCTTCCCCAGGCCCTTCTCCCTCTCTTTCAGGCATTCCAGCCTTGGGCACAGGACAGAGCCATCCCTGGAGAGCTGCCCCAGTGAAGCAGGAGGGAGCCAGAAGCCCCGTTTTGGGGCTCCCGGGCACTTGATTCCAGCCAGCACAGGTCTCTGAGTGTCCATTTTGAAGGAGCAGCTCCGCTCTTAGAAGGCCCGCACCTATGGGCGGCGCACGCACCATCGTCCCTGCTTCCGGTGGAGGAGGGCTGAACGGGCCACCTCCAGCCAGTTGTAGGTTCTTTTCTGGGGACCAGCCCCAGACACCGGCGCACTGCCTGCTTTCTCCACATTACCCAACCTCGGGGAAGCAAAACCACTCACCTCTTGATGTAGTTTTCTCCCCAGCCCTGGGTCACAGCTTCATACAATGTTCCCGGCCTCTTTGCAGTTTGTCTCGTGGGCAGAGGTGGATTCACAGGGTAAGTTAGGAAGCTTAAGTTCCAGAGCCCCTTCCAAGACCTTGTGCCTAATGGAGTATTCATAATTTTCTTTTTCCTTTCTTTCCTTTCTCTTTCTCTCTCTCTCTCTTTCCCTCCCTCCCTCCTTTCTTACTCTCTCTCTCTTTCCCTTTTTCTTTCTTTCTTTCTTTCTTTCTTTCTTTCTTTCTTTCTTTCTTTCTTTCTTCTTTCTCTCTCTCTCTCTCTCTCTTTCTTTCTTTCCTTTCTTTCTTTTTTGGACAGTCTCACTTTGCTGCCCAGGCCGGAGTGCAAAGGCACACTCTCAGCTCACTGCAACCTCTGCCTCCTGAGTTCAAGTGATTCTCCTGTCCCAGACTCCCAAGTAGCTGGGAATACAGGCGTGCGTCACCACACCTGGATAATTTTGTATTTTTAGTAGAGACAGGATTTCACTATGTTGGCCAGGCTGGTCTCGAACTCCTGACCTCAAGTGATCCGCCTGCCTCGGCTTCCCAAAGTGCTGGTATTACGGGCATGAGCCACCATGCCCGGCCATGTATTCATAATTTTATACCCCTTTCCTAAAGAGCCATCCCCTAATTGTACGAATTTCACACTCCATTAACCATGATCCTTACTCAAGGGATTCTTCTGGGTGCTGTCCCTGAAAAAGAACCCTCTGGTGCGCCCCCTTAGTAGGGCACTTGAGGCCTCTGTGACCCGGCCCATAAGTACTGCTCTGTCTGGGACTGTGCCCTGTACTGGATTCCCAACCCCAGCTTTCCTGGAGTGAGACAGAAAGATCCAGTTCCATGTTCTCCTTACTTTTGGCCTAGAATCACAGTAAGGCCTACCTAGCCCTGGTTCCTAGAACACAGCCAGGTGCATTGGCTAGAAAAAGGAAGGTCGGACACCCAGATTCTACTCTATCTGCCCCAGCCCACGCCCTCCCCATAACCTCCACCTCCCACCTTCCAGGCTTCCAGAACATGCCAACTTTCTAAGGAAGCATCCCTGCCCACACCAGTGCATTAGGCTGCCAAAGGCAAAGTAATTACCCTGCGACCGATTTACACTTCCAGATTACACACAAACTGTAGGGAGCTGTAGAAAAAGGGACTGCACTGTCATTATCCGCACTATTAATTGTGGTGGAATCCTGTTAAAAAGGTATGAAGAAAATCATTTTTTTCTCTTGCCCTGAACTTTGACCAGGAGAAGGGTAGAGAAATTCTTTTGAGTAACCATTTACAAATTTCAACAATTGTTCACTGTTGATTCTAAAAGTCTCTTTGCATGAATAATTTTCTCATCTTTATGCAGAATTTTTCCACATTTTTGTTGACTAAAATATTACTAATCTAATTTCCTATTAAAAAACTCATTTCCAGCATTGCAGAGCTGAAAGGTGCTACCAACCATTTAGTCTTCAATTTACATACAACAAATCCTGTAATCTGATGGGGACTTTTACACAAGGGTGGCTGCAAGCAATTACATGGGCAAAGAAATATTTCAGTCCAGAGCTGTGCACTGTGTTAATTTCATCTGCTGAACTCCCATTGAGATTTCTCCTATTGTTAAATTGCCTATTGATGTGGATTTAGAGAAAAAAGTCCACCAAATACAGCAATTCAATGTTATAATGCTATTTGTGCTCTAATATTTTTCTTTTAATTATAATTTGGGAAATTGGGGTTTATTAGAAAGAAAAGAAAGCATCCAACTGGAATAAATTATTCCATTTTCCCCCACTCAGCACCATGACAAAGTAGAACATTCTCCAGGTGAAGTATTGTTGTGGAAAGGCCTGGCAAAAGTCCTGATGTCACAACAGATTGAGCCAGGGCTCTGGAGTGGACTGAGCCTAGGGATGCCTGATGTGGAGGAAGCAGGGCATCTGGGCTGCTGGCCTGGGGGTGCTGTGGTTATTGGGAAGGGTTAAGAGTAGATTTCAGAAGCTAACTCTGGGTCATAGGGAAATAGAGCCTGGTCTTGAACTCCTGGCCTCAGATGCTCAGGCTGAGGTATGGTTAGGCTGTTAGATCCCTAACTATTCATCCATCCATCCATCCATCCATCCATCCATTGTTTATTGAAGGTTAAGCATATATTTTGTCCCAAAGGAGGTGTCTAGTGTTTTAGAAGATTCAAACTAAATATTTTGAAATTCTTCTTTTTAAATTTTTATTTTAAGTTCAGGGGTACATGTGAAGGCTTGTTATGCAGGCAAACTTGTGTCACGGGGATTTGTTATACAGATTATTTTGTCACCCAGGTATTAAGCCCAGTACGGAATAGTTATCTTTTCTGCTCCTCTCCCTCCTCCCAACCCCCTGCCTCCAGTGGACCCCAGTGTCTGTTGTTTCCTTCTTTGTGTTCATAAGTTCATTTAATTTAGCCCCCACTAATATATGAGTATATGCAGTATTTGGTTTTCTGTTCCTGCATTATAAAATTCTTTTATTTATTCATTCATTCAACAAACACTCGCTGAGCATCTATATGCCTGGCCCCATGGCAGGTTCCCAGGATACATCTAAAAGATGAAGCCCTGTCCTTCATCCTTCATCACTCCAATCAGTCATTAGAGAACACCCTAATAAATGTTATTACAGAGAAACAGGTGAGCATAGAGGAGGCCTAAGCAGAGTGAACATGTGAGAGAGAGAAGGAGCCGTGGCCAAGAACCCTTCCTCAGGAAGGTGACAGATGCTGAAGCTGAGTCTTAAGGATAAACAGGAGGCAGTTCCAGGAAGAGTGTGAAAGACGCATATGTTTAAAAACAGCTTTACTGAGGTACAACTAATGTATAATAAACTGCACACATTTGAAGCCTCCAATTGGTAACTTGTGACATGTGTATGCACCTGTGAAATCACCATTGCAGTAAAGAAAATGAACATACCCCTCACCACCAAAGTTTCCTTGTGCTCCTTTGTAACGCCTCTTTGGCATTCACCCCATCCCCAGGCATCCACTTGTAAGCTCTCTGTCAATATAGATTAGCCTTCACCTTCTAGAACTTTATTTTTTTATTTTTAGAATTTCTACTTGTATTTTATTTTATTTTAATTTTTATTTTTTATTATACTTTAAGTTCTGGGATACATGTGCAGAACATGCAGGTTTGTTACATAGGTATACATGTGCCATGGTGGTTTGCTGCATCCATCAACTTGTCATCTAGGTTTTAAACCCCTCATGCATTGGGCATTTGTCCTAATGCTTTCCCTCCCCTTGCCCCCCAACCCCCAACAGGCCCCCAGTGTGGGATGTTCCCCTCCCTGTGTCCATGTGAAGAACTTTATTTTTAAATTAATTAATTATTTTTGTTTAAAGAGATGGGGTCTTGCTATGTTGCCCAGGCTGGTCTTGAACTCCTGGCCTCAAGAAATCCTCCTGCCTCAGCACTGTAAAGTGCTGGCATTGCAGGCATGAGCCACCACGCCCAGCCCAATTCCTAGTACTTTATATAAGCAAAAGTATATAGTATGTACTTTTTTGGGGGGTCTGGCATTTTCTATTCAGCATAATTGTTTTGAGATTCTTCCATATCGTATCAATTTTTCTTTCCTTCCTTGACTGTTATTCCATTGCATGGATATACCATAATTTATTTATTTATTTATTCATTATTTTTTTGAGACAGAGTCTCATTCTGTCACCTAGGCTAGAGTGCAGTGGCACAATCTTGGCTCACTGCAACCTCCTCCTCCCTGGTTCAAGTGATTCTCCTATTTCAGCCTCCCAAGTAGCTGAGATTACAGGCACGTGCCACCATACCTGGCTAATTTTTCTATTTTTAGTAAAGACAGGGTTTCATCTTGTTGGTCAGGGTGGTCTTGAATGCCTGACCTCAGGTCATCAGCCCACCTCAGCCTTCCAAAGTGCTGGGATGACAGGCATAAGCCACCCCGCCCAGCCCCATAATTTATTTATCTACTGTTGGTGGACCTCTGGGAGGTTTCCAGGTTTGGGCTATTACAAATAAAGCTACTACAAACATTCATATACAAGCCTTTGCATGGAAGGAACTTTCTTTCCTTTGCATAAATACCTAGGAGTAGAACAGCTGAATTTCACAGTAGGTGTATGTTTACATTTTTAAGAAATTGCCAAGCTGTTTCCAAAGTTGTTGTGCCATTTTACATCCCCACCTGCAGTGTATGGGAGTTCCAGTTCTACATCCTCATAGAAGGTATATTTTTTAAATCTGACATTGAGAGTGAAGGAAGTCAAGGTTCTGAGAGCTCAGAGACTTGGTCATTCAGTTACAGAAGCCCCCAACCGTCCTCCACTTCTGGGACCACCAGGTCACCCGCTTTTGTCTCAGCTCCATTTGGACAAGTTTAGAATAAAAGCGGCCTCAATGGTAGCTTGTGCTGTGAGGCCACGGTGAGACCTCTGGTGGCCATACGGTCTTCTAGCGTGGAGCCCACATTGCAGCTTTTGCTGAACAATTCTTCCTGGGAAGGCGGTGAACTATAGACATTGTTCCATTATCATTTTTTCCCATGAGAGATCTGAATTCTGTTCACCTTGCCGAACCCAAATCCTTCTCAAATGCATGCGTCTGGCAGGGAGGAGGATTGCGGAAAACAGCTCACACGATGTCCCAGAGCCTGCCTGGCATGCATTTTCTCCTTCAGCCTCGCCAGCCACTGGCTTTGTCCTGAATTCAACGGCACCATCAGACTTCAGTGGCTGGGAGACCAGACAGGCAAATAAAGCCTCTTTCCTGCCATTTCCCTTTGACCAGCCTTCACTTCAGAACCTTTTCCACCTAATGTTTCCTGACACTTTCTATAGGCATCTGAAAATGTGGTGATGGAGAGAGTAACTGTGTATCCATGACATGCCTACAAAACAGGGGAGATTATTCTATCAAATCCCAGCCCTCAGCCTCAGACCCAAATGTCGTGAGCAGTGAACACCAAGGAAGATGAAGAAACTCTGCAGTGCCAGATGCATCTGTCCAGAAGGGACAGTGGCTGGGTTTACCACTTGGCAGGGCTGCAGTTTTCCAGGCGCTGAACCACGAGCTTTGTTCCACTTCCTCTATTCACAACCACCCAAAGCAACTTGTATCGCTGTCTTTGGTATTCTCTCCACAGTTCCCTGGCTTTCTTCTTCTAGGGGAATTTTGGTTCGATTTGTGCTCTTGTGTTTTTACCTATGTGTCTCCAGAGACGATGCTTACTGGGAAATCTGCTAACAGAGAAAATCAGAAAATGGAAAGTCGATGTTTGCAATCACATATTCCCGGGCTGAGGGTTCCTTTTGAAATTTGGCATGTGGGTCCCAAAACCCAAGTTAGAGATGTTTGGGAAAGTAACTCAACCATCCCTTGGCAGGAAGAATCAGTAGTGTAACAGAAAGACGGCCTGCAATCCAGAGGTCAAGACCAGAACACGGAGGCGGGAGCAGGGATGTCAAGGGATGACATAGTCCTGCTGATGTTGCTGGCAATAAGCATCATTTTCTAAATTTTATTAAGCTTTTCATCAAGTTTCCCAATATCTGCCTTCTATGGGGTCTCATCCTCCTGGGAAATTTTCCTGTATTTCTTCATATCTAGACACAGTGCGGAAGGGAAGGGATTGGTGGGAATCACAGTGGCAGAATGTCCCATCGTGGCTCTTGAGAAGACCACAGTGATGTCCTTGTCCAAACCCCTGATCTGCAGATCTGCACGTTCAATCCCAGGGACAGGCTTCATTATATTCTTCAGCTGGTTGTTTCACAAACAGTAAGCTTAAGACTTGGCTATAAATAACGCCAGGATAAGAATGAATCCACCCTCGAAGGAAAATACGCCACATGTGGGGCTTCCTAACAAAACCTACTGCTTGTCTGGAAGGAAGACCTTGAAGACTAGCCTTGGTAGTAGCAGCATCATGTATCAAGAATATGGCGTGTTTTGAGCTGACGTTTGGAAGGGGGTCGCCATGTTGTCCACCTGGTCTGTACCTTTTAGTTCCTGCTTCTTCGGAACATGGGCTGGCCGTGACTCTACCTCAGAGTGCCTTTCATCCCTTCAATAAACGTGCAGCGCTTCCCATGTTCTGGAAGCATTTTCTTTGCACCCTTTCAGATACGATTCTTGCTGCTAACTTGATTCAGTTTCACAGTTCAGATTTCTCACAAAAAGAATCTGATTAGCACATCTTATGTTTTTCCAGGCAGGTGCCATTGATCAGTAGAGAGACCGGCTTGCCTGTGGATCAGCTGTTCACGTATCGTCCAGTATGACCTGGCTGAGGAGAGGGGCTGTGTTACTTAAAATGTGATCATTTAAGGACTTCCCTTCACTGCAACCTCTGCTCACTGCAACCTCCGCTTCCTGGGTTCAAGTGATTCTCCTGCCTCCACCTCCTGAGTAGCTGGGATTCCAGGCGTGTGCCACCACGTCTGGCTAATTTTTGTATTTTGAGTTGGGGTTTTAAAAGGCAGCCTAACAGAGAGAGACGTAAATCATCATAGGTGAAAATTTAAGCAGCCGGCATTTATAGGGCTCCTCTTAAGGGAAAAGAGGAACACATTTTGTTTCCTCCAACACCCAACACTGGGGCTTGGTGGGTGGGAGAGGCGCTGCCTGGGAAGGGCTCCTCACTTGGAGGCTTTGGTCCCTTCCCCAGCTTGGGAGCTCACCCAACCGCCTGCTGAACTTCTCCGCCAGCCCCTGCTTCCCTGGAGTCCACACTTTCATCCTCATTTTCTCCTAGATTCTAAACTCTCAGAGGCCAAGAGCACCACTGTGGCCCCTGCAACACACTCTTCCTGAGCTGTGTGTGAAGCGAATTGAATGTTTTTCACCTTTTTTCCCCCGTTAGGCATTGTGTTACACGTGAGAGTTAAGCAGTGAATAAGGCAAAGTCTCATCCCCACGAAGCAGAAATTCTGGGCATTTTTAATATATAACGTGGTCTGCGCTACTACAGTGAATGAAAATCGCAAGAATACACACAGGTTATTGTGACAGCATTTGGGAGGGACATCTTACCAAATTAGGGTTCAGGGAAGAGTCCTAGAGCGAGGGCATCTGTCTCATTCTACACCCCACACCCTGAGCTGAGAGTGGCAGATGGGGGAAGGGAAATGGGGACTCAACTCAGTCGTTCCCTCCCCACCAAGCCTCCACAGGTCCTCCTGCACAGAACCCGGTTCTGCAATGTCCACCCTCCCAGACAGAGTCATTCCCAAATGTAGCTCCAGCAACTTTCTCGTGGGGTAAGGAAGGCTGCCAGCTCTTAGGGGAGGAATCCAAGCTGTTTAAAGAGCAGAGCTCCAAGGACATCCTGTGATACCCCTGAAATGACGTCGAGCAGCACAGGAGGGAGGTGCCTCTAAAAGAGGGAACGTACAGGGCGGCCGAGGATGGTGCCGGGACAAGCTGGGCCTCGCAGATTGCACTGCAACAGTGAACGTACGTACAGCGGGTGCTTCTGGGATGGCTCCTTCTGGGCCTCCCACACCCCCACCTGGTCACTTACAGGCCCAGCACTGGGGCTGGTGCCTCACTCGGCACCCACGCACCACGCGGTGCCAGCGATGCTGTTGTGGCCAAGGAGGAGAGCCCCGTGGGGAGTGTTGGCTGTGGAGGCCTCTTTGAGTCAAGGGCAGAGCATGTGTTTGGCCGGAAGTCCTGATTCAGAACTTGGAATCGGGATTTTCTGCTAATCTGGTGTTTTTCCTCTGACAGCACAATAATATTGTTTTGGTTGCTAAGAAACCCTCTTTTAATTGAACATTGGGTCGAGTGGCTATAGTACGATAATATACCATGCAGACATAAGAGAATAGCACAGCGCCCAAGTGACAATCAGGCCACTTCTCACAACAGGCATGTCATAATACACAAGTGTCTTTCCAGATTTTCCTCCCAGGGCATGGAGGCATTTGATTTGTGATTGCAGACAGAAGATTCTCTCTCCCCAGTCTGTGATATGGCCCTACAGTGGGCTATCTGTACCTATAACCAAGCTCAGCTTTGTTTTATAGGCTGACATTTTGTGGGCTATTAGTCTGAATGAACCACTATTCTAATGATCAGATCATTATAATGGTGCATTAGTTTGATGCAGGGTAATGAAATATTGTTACTTCAGTAAGGCTGGATGTCTATTACGGATCTTATCTCATAATCCCTGCTTAACAGAGGCATCCTTGGTTTCTTTTGCAGTACAGAGTGAATACCTGATTGAAGAACTCTTTGGAGAAAGGACTATAGTGTCATTTTAAAAGCTAAGAGTAAAGTTTAATATTCCTAATAGTAATTGCTTTCTATTTTGTTTTTCACAACTGAGAGACATTGTTTGGCTAAATCTCTAGGGGGCGATTGAGAGAGGCAGGCACATAATCCCAGCTCTGAATGCCCTGATAAAATTAATGTGTTCTTTTACTTTAGAGACAGAGAAGGTTCATGCATTGTTTGCTAGGCAATTTTCTAGCATGTAGCTGCAAGATTGGGTTCATATCTATTTGCTGAGAAATCAGATGTAAGCATAGGTTGAGTTGAGGCTGTCGATTAGTATAAGACCTCAATAGATGTTTTGTTTTTCACCTTGAGGGGCTGATTTCAGTGTTAAAAGTTGGCCTGAGTAAAAGAAAAGCAGTTCAAAAGTTGGCTTTTAAAAATCTTTTAGTGGATAGAATTAGAATTGTGTTTTTACAGGATGGGAGTTATACCTGCCTCTGCCTCCCTGCAAACACGTGTCACAGGTTGTATTCCACCTGCAGTGGCCAGGGTTCTTTGATTGCAAGCAACAGAAACACTGCTGCCCCTAATTTGAAAGGAGTTATTTAAATGATATTGGGTGGCTCACATATCTAAAAAAAGAAAAAAAAATCTGCACAACCAGGGATCTGGAAGGACGTGTATGAGGGAGCCTAAAGGACAGCTGAGTCTGAATACTGTATCTTTCATCATTTCCTCTATTTTTATTACTTTGTTTGAGATTCAGAACTTGGTTGAACAAGGCAATCTGCCCGCCTTGGCCTCCCAAAGTGCTGGGATTACAGGCATGAGCCACCATGCCCAACAAGATGCAAGAGTTCTGAGTGGCTTGTGACACTTGACATCCCTTCTTAGTGCCAAGACCACAGGCCCACCCCTTGGCCAATGATAGTTTAGCACACCTTGCCTGGCAGTTCCTTCAAGATTGGGTGAAGAAAAAACAATTACTTCAATGCCATCTTTGTTAAGTATGTAGATAAATTCTCATGACATAAGGCTCTAGGAAGCTCCCAAGACCTCAATGTAGGCTGTTCTTGGAGAACAATGCCTGCCAACCCCATGGTAGGCACCCCTCATTGTCTACTAACATCCATTTCCAACCTGCTTCTTTGCTGGCAGAAGCCACTTCTCACAAAGACTTGAAAACATGCCCTGCCTATTTATTTTGGCATTCCCTCCTGCAGCAGTCATATGACTCAATTTGGGCCAATTAGATACAAGGGAAAGTATGAGAAAGGCTTTCCTCTGTAATATAGATATGGCACTGTAGACTGTGGCAGCCATTTGGGACAGTTCAGACAAGGCAGAAGGGCAAGGTCAGTAAACTGAGCATGTACGTGATGGATGACTTATTGTCCTGCTGAATTAACTAAATCTGAAATAAATTGACTTGCTGAATTAAGCAAACCTGAAATAAACTATCTCTAGGCCTCTTGCTAAGGGAAATAATAAATATCCTTCACCTTTAAGCTGTTTGTGTTTGTCTATTCTAAGTCTGGGTTGATATAACAAAAATACCATAGACTGGGTGGCTTATACAACAAACAGAAATTTAGTTCTCACAGGTCTGGAGACTGGGAAGTCCAAGATCAAGGCACCTGCAGATTTGGCATCTGGTGAGGGCAGGCTTCCTAGTTCATAGATGGCCATTTCTGTGTCCTCACTTGGTGTAAGGGGTAAGGGAGCTCTTTGAGGCCTCTGTTATAAGGCCACTAATCACATTCACAAGGGCTCCACCCTCATGACCTAATCACCTCCCAAGCCTCCACCTCCAATACCATGACATTGGGGATTAGGGTTTAACATATGAATTTTAGGGGGACACAAACACAATTTATAACACCATTTTATTTTATTATTTATTTATTTTTAGAAACAAAGTCTTGCTCTGTCACTCAGGCTGGAGTGCAGTGGTGCAATCATGGCTCACTGCAGCTTTGACCTCCTGGGTTCAAGCAATCCTCCCACCTCAGCCTCTTGAGTAGCTGGGACTATACGTGCACATCACTGCATCTGGCTAATTTTAAAAAAAAGTTTTTATGGAGATGGGGTCTCACTATATTGCCCAGGCTGGTCTCAAACTCCTGGCCTCAAGGGATCCTCCTACCTTGGCCTCTCAAAGGGTTGGGAATTATAGGCAGGATCCACTGTGCTAGGTCTCCAGCACCATTTTCATAGAGATTAGTATCATGGGCAGCTGCAGCTTCTCAATTAACACATTGACGAAACATTCAGCTGCCCTCAGGAGGACCTGTCCCCACAGGAGTCAACTACAGGAGGGCCACTGATGGAGAATTCTCCATGGGTGCCTCCAAGAGCAGGAGCTGGCATAGTCAGCAGCTTCCCCGACCCCAGGACCTCCTTCTGACTCTCCCTGAGCAGTAGGGAGCTCCTTGCTGTCTCCCTCCTTTGTCTCAGTCCTGTTTGAGGCATAGAATCTGATGGGGACAGAGGTTGATGGAGCTTCTCATGGGAGGAGATCCTGTGGGCTCACCCCTCTGGGAGGACCTGGCTCCTCACCATCCCAGAGGGGAGGGAGGGAGCCTGCTCTTGTGGCCTTGCCATTCCTCAGCATCCTCCCTCACCCTCACCATGGCCGAAGCCAAGAGACATCCGCCCACATGCTGACCCTCACCTGGCTCTCTACACCCGTCCTGACTCCAGGCTAGAGGGGTTTAAGAACTTGGCACCAAATCCCTTTTGTTGCTCATGCAGCTTTGACTTCAGGCCCTAGCTGGTCTTCATAATTGTGCTTTTATTTGTTCCTGGAACTCAGTTCTGGTTTTGTGTACACATTCTGGAACCTGGATGTCATCCATTTCCCTGGACAAAGTTCCATCTGGACAGCATGACCAGCAGCCCAGGTCCCTGGGAGGCTGGAGGGAGAGCCCTGACTTGCACGCGGGGTGGTGGCTCACACCTCACTCTTTACTGGCCTTCCTCCCCAGCATCTGCAGCTGCTTCCCTGCCTGGGCCTCTGAATGTCCCGTTCCTGTGCCTCTTTTTGTCCATAGTATGAGTGAGGATTGTTGGGATCACAGAGACCCAAATACACGGCATAAACAGAGGAAGCGTTCATTCGCTCCCATTAAAGAAAGCTTGAAGGTGAGCCGTCCAGTACAGCCATGTTGGTTTCACGGAGTCATTGAGGACCCCAGCTCCTCCTATCTCTAGGATGTTTCTGGTATCTTCAGTACGATGGCTGCAGGAACTGCAGCTATGAGGTCCATATTCCACACAAGAAGAAAGGGAAGGAATAGCAGCCGTAGAGGAGCTTTCTCAGAAATCCCATTCAACGATTTGCACATACATCTCATTGCCCACTTCTAGCTGCAGGAGCAGGGAGAAGTGCAGGCTTTCTCCTGGGTGCATGGCCACACTGAATGGCACGTTGCAGTCACGGAGGAAGCAGGGAAGACTGGATGGTGGCTAAGTACCCAGCAGTCTCTGTGGCACCTTGCTCTTCTCACCTGCTGAGAATGATGCTGGTGGCTGGCTGGAGAGCCACCTTGCTGTGAACTCGGCCCTGTGCTAGCCTGCCTTCCTTCCTCCCCACTTGTCCAGCGGTGAGGTGTCTGAGCCTGCTCCGCTTGTGTGAGAAGACCCAGTTCCAGAGCCTGGTCCCCTCCTAAGCTACCTCTCCAATAATAGCTCACTGGGCTATCCCCCAAGCTGTTCGACCAAGACAGAGCTGGAAGCATCTCTGACCACAACAATGTACAGACAGTGGTGGGAGATATTTCTGGGTATACTCTTGAGAGTGACATTTAACTCCATATAGGATGGCCTTGAGACTTGACCTCATTAGAAACGGCAAGTGAGTCGTCACTGTTTAGGCCCTTGGAAAGAATCATGCAAGAGTTCTGAAATGAGAAAAGGTCTTCACACAGTCAAGCTAGGAAAGAAAATTGATGAAAGAGACATCTCTGTGATCACAGCTCCCTGTGTTTCTTGACACCATTCACAACCTGACCTGGTATCTTTCACCACGAGAGAAGCAGGAGCTGCAGCCCTGTTTCCACCAAGCTGTGGATATTTCTCGTTTAAGATTCATCAGATATTGATAATATTTTACATTCCTTTTTTGAGAGAAGTGAGATTGTTTTCACAAGTTTGCCAAGATGTGTATTACATCATTGGACTGGGAAATGTGGCCCTGCCTCAAAAAGAATGAGCTAATTTTCTTTTTCTTTCTTCTTTCTTTCTTTTCTTTCTTTCTTGCTTTCTTTCTTTCTCTTTCTTTCTCTCTGTCTCTTTCTTTCTTCCCTTTCTTCTTTCTTTTTCTTTCTTCTTTCCTTCCTTCCTTCTTTCATTTCTTTCTTTTTCTTTCTTTCTTCTTTTCTTTCTCTTACTTTCTTCTTTCTTTCTCTTTCTTTCTCTCTCTCTCTCTTTCTTTCTTTCATTTCTTCTTTCTTCTTGTTTTTCTTTCATCTCATTCTGTCACCTAGGCTGGGGTGTAGTGGCGCAATCATGGCTCACTGCAGCCTCAATTTCCCAGGCTCAGGTGATCCTCTTACCTCAGCTTCCTGAGTAGCTGTGACTACAGGTGCATGCCACCACAGCTGGCTAATTTTTGTATTTTTTTGTAGAAACTGAGTTTCACCATGATGCCCAGGCTGGTCTTGAACTCCTGGGCTCAAGTGATCTGCCTGCCTAAGCCTTCCAAAGTGCTGGGATTGCAGCCATGAGCCATTGTGCCCAGCTGAGAAAAAGTTAAATTTTTTATTATTATTATACTTTAAGTTCTGGGTTACATGTGCAGAACGTACAGTTTTCTTACATAGGTCTACACGTGCCATGGTGGTTTGCTGCACCCATCAACCCATCACCTACATTAGGTATTTCTCCTAATGTTACCCTCCCCTAGCCCCCCACTTCCCACAGGCCTTGGTGTGTGATGTTCCCCTCCCTGTGTTCATGTGTTCTTATTGTTCAACTCCCGCTTATGAGTAAGAACGTGTGGTGTTTGGTTTTCCAATCTTGTGATAGTTTGCTGAGAATGATGGTTTCCAGCTTCATCCATGTCCCTGCAAAGGACATGAACTCATCCTTTTTTTGGCTGCATAGTATTCTATGGTGTATATGTGCCACATTTTCTTTATCCAGTCTATCATTGATGGGCATTTGGGTTGGTTCCAAGTCTTTGCTATTGTGAATAGTGCTGCAATAAACATACATGTGCATGTGTCTTTATCATAGAATGATTTATAATCCTTTGGGTATATGCCCAGTAATGGGATTGCTGGGTCAAATGGTATTTCTAGTTCTAGATCCTTGAGGAATCATCATACTGTCTTCTTCAATGGTTGAACTAATTTATACTCCCACCAACAATGTAAAAGTATTCCTATTTCTCCACAACCTCTTCAGCATCTGTTGTTTCCTGACTTTTTTAGTGATTGCCATTCTAACTGGCATGAGATGGTATCTCATTGTGGTTTTTATTTGCATTTAATGACCAGTGATGATGAGTATTTTTTCATATATCTGTTGGCTTCATAAATGTCTTCTTTTGAGAAGTGTCTATTCATATCCTTTGCCCATTTTTTGATGGGGTTCTCTGCTTTTTTCTTGTAAATTTAAGTTCTTTGTAGATTCTGGATATTAGCCATTTGTCAGATGGATAGATTGCAAAAATTTTCTCCTATTCTGTAGGTTGCCTGTTCACTCTGATAATAGTTTCTTTTGCTGTGCAGAAGCTCTTCAGTTTAATTAGATCCCATTTGTCAATTTTGGCTTTTGTTGTCATCACTTTTGGTGTTTTAGACATGAGGTCTTTGGCCATGCCTATGTCCTGAATGGTATTCCCAGGTTTTCTTCTAGGATTTTTATGGCCCTAGGTCTTATGTTTAAGTCTTTGATCCATCTTCAGTTGATTTTTGTATAAGGTGTAAGGAAGGGGTCCAGTTTCAGTTTTTTGCACATGGCTAGCCTGTTTTCCCAACACCATTTATTAAATAGGGAATCTTGTCCCCATTGCTTTTGTGTGTCAGATTAGTCAAAGATCAGATGGTGGTAGATGTGTGGTGTTATTTCTGAGGCCTCTGTTCTGTTTCATTGGTCTATATAGCTGTTTGATACCAGTACCATGCTGTTTTGGTTAACTGTAGCCTTGTAGTAAAGTTTGAAATCAGATAGCGTGATGCCTGCAGCTTTGTTCTTCTTACCCAGGATTGTCTTGGATATGTGGACTCTTTTTTGGTTCTATATGAAGTTTAAAGTAATTTTTTCCAATTCCGTGAAGAAAGACAGTCAATCTATAAATTACTTTGGGCAGTAAGGCCATTTTCATGATATTGATTCTTCCTATCCATGAGCATGGAATATTTTTTCATTTGTTTCTGTCCTCTCTTATTTCCTTGAGCAGTGGTTTGTAGTTCTCCTTGAAGAGGTCCTTCACATCCCTTGTGAGTTGGATTCCTAGGTATTTTATTCTCTTTGTAGCAATTGTGAATGGGAGTTCACTCATGATTTGGCTCTCTGTTTGTCTGTTATTGATGTATAGGAATGCTTGTGAATTTTGCACATTGATTTTGTATCCTGAGACTTTGCTGAAGTTGCTTATCAGCTTAAGGAGATTTTGGGCTAAGATGATGGGGTTTTCTAAATATACAATCATGTCACCTGCAAACAGAGACAATTTGACTTCCTCTTTTCCTATTTGAATACTCTTTATTGCTTTCTCTTGCCTGATTGCCCTGGCCGGAACTTCCAATACTATTTTGAATAGGAGTGGTGAGAGATGGCATCCTTGTTTTCTGCCAGTTTTCAAAGGGAATGCTTCCAGGTTTTGCCCATTCAGTATGATATTGGCTGTGGGTCTGTCATAAATACCTCTTATTATTTTGAGATACATTCCATCGACACCTAGTTTATTGAGAGTTTTTAGCATGAAAGGCTGTTGAATTTTGTTGAAGGCTTTTTCTGCATCAATTGAGATAATCAAGTGGTTTTTGTCGTAGGTTATGTTTATGTGATGGATTACATTTATTGATTTGTATATGTCGAACCAGCCTTGCATCCCAGGGATGAAGCCAACTTGATCGTAATGGATAAGCTTTTTGATGTGCTGCTGGATTCGATTTGCCAGTATTTTATTGAGGATTTTCACATTGATGTTCATCAGGGATATTGTCCTAAACTTCTCTTTTTTTGTTGTGTCTCTGCCAGGCTTTGGTATCAGGATGATGCTGGCTTGATAAAATGAGTTAGGGAGGAGTCCCTCTTTTTCTATTATTGGAATAATTTCAGAAGGTATGGTACCAGCTCCTCTTTGTACCTCTGGTAGAATTCAGCTGTGAATCTGTCTGGTCCTGGACTTTTTTTTGGTTGGTAGGCTATTAATTATTGCCTCAATTTCAGAACCCGTTATTGGTCTATTCAGAGATTCAACTTCTTCCTGGTTTAGTCTTGGGAGATGTATGTGCCCAGGAATTTATCCATTTCTTCTGGATTTTCTAGTTTATTTGCATAGAGGTGTTTATAGTATTCTGTGATGGTAGTTTGTATTTCCGTGGGATCGGTGGTGATATCCCCTTTATCATTTTTTATTGTTTCTATTTGATTCTTCTCTCTTTTTTCTTTATTAGTCTTGTTAGTGATCTATCTATTTTGTTGATCTTTTCAAAAAACCACCTCCTGGATTCATTGATTTTTTTTTGAAGAGTTTTTTGTGTCTCTATCTCCTTCAGTTCTGCTCTGATCTTACTTATTTCTTGTCTTCTGCTAGCTTTTGGATTTGTTTGCTCTTGTGTCTCTAGTTCTTTTAATTGTGATGTTAGGGTGTTGATTTTAGATCTCCCCTGCTTTCTCCTGTGGGCATTTAGTGCTATAAATTTCCCTCTGCACACTGCTTTAAATGTGTCCCAGAGATTCTGGTACATTTTGTCCTTGTTCTCACTGGTTTCAAAAACACCTTTATTTCTTCCTTCATCTCGTTATTTACCCAGTAGTCATTCAGGAGCAGGTTGTTCACTTTCCATGTAATTGTGCAGTTTTTAGTGAGATTCTCAATCCTGAGTTCTAATTTGATTGCACTGTGGTCTGAGAGACAGTTTGTTGTGATTTCTGTTCTTTTACATTTGCTGAGGAGTGTTTTACTTCCAATTATGGGGTCAGTTTTAGAATAAGTGCGATGTGGTGCTGAGAAGAATGTATATTCTGTTGATTTGGGGTGGAGAATTCTGTAGATGTCTGTTAGGTCCGCTTGGTGCAGAGCTGAGTTCAATTCCTGGATATCCTTGTTAACTTTCTGTCTCGTTGATCTCTCTAAAGTTGATAGTTGGGTGTTAAAGTCTCCCATTATTATTGTGTGGGGGTCTAAGTCTCTTTGTAGTCACTAAGGACTTGCTTTATGAATCTGGGTGCTCCTGTATTGGGTGCATATATATTTAGGATAGTTAGCTCTTCTTGTTGAATTGATCCCTTTACCATTATGTAATGGCCTTCTTTGTCTCTTTTGATCTTTGTTGGTTTAAAGTCTGTTTTATCAGAGACTAGGATTGCAACCCCTGCCTTTTTTTGATTTCCATTTTCTTTGTAGATCTTCCTCCATCCCTTTATTTTGAGCCTATGTGCGTCTTTGAATGTGAGATGGGTCTCCTGAATACAGCACACTGATGGGTCTTGATTCTTTACGCATTTCCCAGTCTGTGTCTTTTAATTGGAGAATTTAGCCTATTTACATTTAAGGTTAATATTGTTATATGTGAATTTGATCCTGTCATTATGATACTAGCTGGTTATTTTGCCTGTTAATTGATGCAGTTTCTTCATAGCATCAATGGTCTTTACGATTTGGCATGTTTTTGCAGTGGTTGGTACTGGTTGTTCCTTTCCATGTTTAGTGCTTCCTTCAGGAGCTCTTGTAAGGCAGGCCTGGTGGTGACAAAATCTTTCAGCATTTGCTTGTCTGTAAAGGATTTTATTTCTCCTTCACTTATGAAGCTTAGTTTGGCTGGATATGAAATTCTGGGTTGAAAATTCTTTCCTTTAAGAATGTTGAATATTGGCCCCCACTCTCTGGCTTGTAGGGTTTCTGCCAAGACATCTGCTGTTAGTCTGATGGGCTTCCCTTTGTGGGTAACCTGACCTTTCTCTCCAGCTGCCCTTAACATTTTTTCCTGCATTTCAACCTTGGTGAATCTGACAATTATGTGTCTTGGGGTTGTTCTTCTCAAGGAGTATCTTTGTGATGTTCTCTCTATTTCCTGAATTTGAATGTTGGCCTGCTTTGCTAGGTTGGGGAAGTTCTCCTGGATAATATCCTGAAGAGTGTTTTCCAACTTGCTTCCATTCTCCCCGTCACTTTCAGGTACACCAATCAAACATAGATTTGGTCTTTTCACATAGTCCCATATTTCTTAGAGGCTTTGTTTGTTTCTTTTCACTCTTTTTTCTTTAATCTTGTCTTCTCACTTTATTTCATTAATTTGATCTTCAATCACTGATATCCTTTCTTCCGCTTGATCAAATCGGCTATTGAAGCTTGTGTATGCTTCACGAAGTTCTCATATTGTGGTTTTCAGCTCCATCATGTTATTTAAGCTCTTCTCTACACTGGTTATTCTAGTTAGCCATCCATCTAACCTTTTTTCAAGGTTTTTAGCTTCCTTGCAATGGGTTAGAACATGCTTCTTTAGCTCGGAGAAGTTTGTTATTACTGACCTTCTGAAGCATACTTCTGTCAACTCATCAAGCTTATTCTATGTCCAGTTTTGTTCCCTTGCTGGCAAGGAGTTGGGTTCCTTTGGAGGAGAAGAGGCATTCTGGTTTTTGGAATTTTTAGCCTTTCTGCTCTGGTTTCTCCCCATCTTTGTGGTTTTATCTACCTTTGGTCTTTGATGTTGGTGACCTACAGATGGGGTTTTGGTGTGGATGTCCTTTTTGTTGATGTTGATGCTTTTCCTTTCTGTTTGTTAGTTTTCCTTCTAACAGACAGACCCCTCAGCTGCAGGTCTGTTGGAGTTTGCTGGAAGTCCAATCCAGACCCTGTTTGGCTGGGTATCACCAGTGGAGGCTGCAGAACAGCAAATATTGCTGCCTGATCCTTCCTCTGGAAGCTTCATCCCAGAGGGGCACCTGCCTGTATGAGGTGTCTGTTGGCCACTACAGGGAGGTGTCTCCCAGTCAGGCAACATGGGGGTCAGGGACCCACTTGAGGAGGCAGTTTGTCCATTATCGGAGCTCTCTTAAGAGCTGTCAGGCAGGGACGTTTAAGTCTAGAGAAGCTGTCTGCTGCTTTTTGTTCAGATATGCCCTGTCCCCAGAGGTGGAGTCTATAGAGGCAGTAGGCCTTGCTGAGCTGCAGTGGGCTCCACCCAGTTCAAGCTTCCCTGCAGCTTTGTTTACACTGTGAGCATAGAACCACCTACTCAAGCCTCAGGAATGGCAGACGCCCCTCCCCTCACCAAGCTCCCATGTCCCAGGGTGATCTCAGACTGTTGTGTTAGCAGTAAGCAAGGCTCCATGGGCATGGGACCTGCCAAGCCAGACATGGGAGGGAATCTCCTGGTCTGCTGGTTGTGAAGACCATGGGATAAGCACAGTATTTGGGCAGGAGTGTACTGCTCCTCCAGGTACAGTCACTCAGGGCTTCCTTTGCCTAGGAAAGGGAAATCCCCCAACTTCTTGCACTTCCCAGGTGAGGTGATGCCCCACCCTGCTCACCCTCCATAGGCTGTGCCCACTGTCCAACCAGTCCCAATGAGAAGAACCAGGTACCTCAGTTGGAAATGCAGAAATCACCCATCTTCTGCATTGATCTCATTGGGAGCTGTAGACCAAAGCTGTTCCTATTCGGCCATCTTGGACGCATCCACCAACTTTTTAAACTATCTGTTGTGAATGATGTGTTTCTGGCTGTCTAGAGTCTCAACTTTCTGATCATGTGAGGCTTGGGTGGAGGAGGTACCTCACCTGTGACTAACAATGTTTTAGGGGCCACTTACTCCCTCTCCCTACTTCCTGGATAATGGGGTGCAGGTAGAAGATCCAGGCCTGGCAATCAATCAGATGCTCTCCTGGCAATCAGATGAGGAAGTGGGCTGAGTAGGGTGGTTCATGCCTGTTGTTCCACATTTTGAAGGTCAAGGTGGAAGGAACAACTGAGCCCAGGAATTTGAGACCAGACTTGGCAACAATAGCAAGATGCTGTCTCTACAAAAAATTTTTTTAAAAAATTAGCCAAATGTGATGGTGTGTACCTGTAGTTCCAGCTACTTAGGAGGTTGTGGTGGGAGGATTGCTTGAGACCCAGAGTTAGAAGCTGCAGTGAGCTATGATCATGCCACTGCCTTCCTGCCAAGGTGACAGAGCAAGATGACCCTGTCTGGAAAAAGAAAGAAACAAAAAAGTTTAAACAAACCCTAAATAATAAAAAACTTTGAGGAAGTGCATCCAAGACAGAGCCAAAGTTGAAGAATGATGAGTGCAGCAGGAAGATGTGCTGCCTGGCTTGGAAGCAGTGGTGGTGCTGGGCATGTCCTGGTGACAGTGGTGATGGGGCAGCCCAATGACAGGCTCTGTGGGACACCTGGCTCTGTTTCCTGCTCGCCAGCATGTTTGCCAAATCTTTTCTCTATTTTTTTTTTTTTTTTTGAGATGGAGTTTAGCTCTTGTCACCCAGGCTGGAGTGCAATGGTACAATCTCAGCTCACTGCAACCTCTGCCTCTTGGTTTCAAGCAATTCTCCTGCCTCAGTCTCCCGAGTAGCTGGGAATACAGGCACCTGCCACTGCATCCAGCTAATTTTTTTTTTTTTTTTTGTATTTTTAGTAGAGACAGAGTTTCACCATGTTGGCCAGGCTAGTGTTGAACTCCTGACCTCAAGTGATCCACCCGCCTCAGCCTCCCAAAGTGCTGGGATTACAGGCATCAGCCACCATATCTGGCTTCTCTAGATTTTATGATATATTCTATGTGCAAGGATATATTCTATAGCCTTATATTAAATTCCTTTATAATTTAAATCAACTAAAGTTGGAATCTGCTGTGTCCAATGAGGAACGGCCATAGCCCCATATTATGTTAGCCTTCCTATATTGGGACTATTTTTCCTCAGCCGCTTTTCATCATGGACCTGTCCCCTCCCTTGGTCTGTGTCTCTAACACATCACAGAGGAAGTGGAAATTGCCCTGGTTGTTGAAGGAGAGACAGGAATTGGTGCTGGAAGAAAAGGGCAGTGTTAGCAAAGCCCTGAAAGGCCTCACACAAGCCAGGTGTGTGGGTGGGATGGTGAAGAGAGTGCTTGATTCTAGCGACAGGTGTGCATCAGGGCATAGTGACAAAGAAGAGTGGGTGTGCAAGGGGCCAGAATGGAAATGACACTGGAAGGCAAAACGTAATGCAGGAGAAGCCAAGGAGCCTAGGAGGACATCTGAACAGGGAATGGACCCAAGGGAAGCAAAGTTCATAAAGATCAGGCCAGGTAGTAAGTCTTGAAAAAGCCAATTCCTAAATCTAAGCCCAGAAAACTAGATGGCAGAATGACACCTGGTGAGACATCTGCTGTGCCACAATGCTGCAGCGGGTCCTGGTGCAGAGTCAACACCATGGGTGGCATTTCAGGTAGCCCGTTCGTCCCCGGGGAAGGAAGAGACCGTGTATTAGTCCGTTTTCATGCTGCTGATAAAGACATACCCAAGACTGGGTAACTTATAAAGAAAGAAAAAGAGGTTTCATGGACTCACAGCTCCGTGTGGCTGGGGAGGCCTCACAATCATGGCAGAAGGTGAAAGCCATGTCTTACATGGCAGAGGGCAAGAGAGAATGACAGCCAAGCAAAAAGGGAAACCCCTTACAAAAACCATCAGATTGTGTGACACTTATTCGCTACCATGAGAACGGTATGGGGGAACCACCCCCATAATTCAATTACCTCCCATGGGGTCCCTCCCAAAACACGTGGGAACTGTGGGAGCTACAAGTCAAGATGAGATTTGGGTGGGGACACAGCCAAACCATATCAGATCACTCATGGTTTTGACTTTGTTATTATGGAATTGGTCCCCTTACAGAGCTGCAATTCCTACTACTCAAGTGTTGAAGCCAGCCTAGGCATCCAGCCTGGACATCATACATGATGTAGGGGAAAGCCATCCTGGGAGGAGGGATGGATTTGACTTCAAAAGTCAATTTAACTTCTGTGAAACTGTGAGTTGATAAAATAAGGTGCCACCGGATTTGTAAAATATACAATACAACACCATTTGTATATAATAAAAATACCAGTGCAACAAACAACAATATGTATTTTGTGAGACTATATACACATTACACACAATGTCATGGGTTTTAATGAGGAATAGGGAATGAAAATAATGTATGAAGATAAAAGAAAATAAATTAATAAGTTCAGACAGAGAGAGGAAATGACAAGATTCAAATACATATGTTTTTGCTACTCTTATATAAAGAACATGAAATAGTGGAGTACCAGTTTCTGATTTAGTTGGTAGGATCAGTTCCTCCGCAGTCAGCAATGAGAATCTTATTTTTAAGCCCTCCTTGTTTTGAAGAATACTAGACTTGGGTTGTAAATGTTTCTTTTATACTGTCACATTATTATTTATGAAAGTAATCAAAATAGAAGCATTGCTCCTGATCCTGCCATGTCCTATTGGATCTCATCCTGAGAACTCCATAACTTATGTCACTCTAGCCATAGTTTGTTTTAGTTTGCTATTCATGGTCATATCGAAGAGAAAATATAGTTGATTTTAAAATTTGTTTTAGCAGGTTTTTCTGGGGCAATTTTCTTAAGTGGTTTTTTACGGTTACCTATACTGTCATGGAAATGTAATCAGCCCTAACAGTTTGTGTGTGTATCATTACACAATGTATTAATCTTAAAATGAGTAGGAAACTTCTCTCTCTCTCTCTTTGCAATGAGATTAACTCTTTTCTTCCACATGTAAAAAGCTGGGTTACAAAACTTCTATAATGAGCCACTTTGGCTAACCAAGCTTTACTTTATTTAAAAGGAGCTGTGATGTTGTTTCTGTGTGAACTCAGCAAGATCGGTCACTTCCTTGGCTCTTTATTCTTTCTTGTATCTCAGCTCACTCAGCTCATCCCGTATGAGTGAGCTTTCCTTTTGTCTAAAGGGCATCCTTTAAAACTTTTTACTGAAAGTGTGATCCATGGAATGGTTGTAAGTTTGCAAACTGCTACTAGTTCACCATAAGTACAGAAAATGAGAGTCTAACTTGCATACCAATTTAACATTGCTGCAATATTCAAGTGCACAATCAGTTTACTTGACTTGTTGAACAAGGTATAAACCAAAAACTCAAGTCTATAACAGATCAGAAATTCAAAAAAATATAAAACCCACAAAACGTGGCCCTTCTCCAAGTATGCTGTTGACAGGTTTTTATTTTTTATTTTTGGAACACTATTGTAGTAGCTGCAGAATTCTACATTGAAGGTAATTTTTTTCAGTACATGAAAGATGTTTTCCCATTGGCTTTCAGCTTTTAGTGTTACTTTTGAGAAATCAGCTGTCAGTCTTTTGTTCTCTTATTGTTTAAAATTTTTCTCTTTGCCTTTAGTTTTCCACAGTTTCACTATGATGTAAGGATGTGTGAGTTTTTTTTTTAATACTTTAAGTTCTGGGGTACAAGTGCACAATGTGCAGGTTTGTTACATTGGTATACACGTGCCATGGTGGTTTGCTGCACCTATCAACCCATCATCTATATTAGGTATTTCTCCTAAAGCTATCCCTCCCCTAGCCCCCTACCCCTCAACAGGCCCCAGTGTGTGATGTTCCCCTCCCTGTGTCCATGGGTTCTCATTGTCCAACTCCCACTTATGAGTAAGAACATGCGGTGTTTGGTTTTCTGTTCTTGTGTTAGTTTGCTGAGAATGATGGTTTCCAGCTTCATCCATGTCCCTGCAAAGGACGTGAACTCATCCTTTTTTATGTCTGCATAGTATTCCATGGTGTATATGTGCCACATTTTCTTTATCCAGTCTATCACTGATGGGTATTTGGGTTGGTTCCAAGTCTTTGCTTTTGTGAATAGTGCTGCAATAAACATACATGTGCATATGTCTTTATCATAGAATGATTTATAATCCTTTGGGTATATACCCAGTAATGGGGTTGCTGGGTCAAATTGTATTTCTGCTTCTAGATCCTTGAAGAATCACTACACTGTCTTCCACAATGGTTGAACTAACTTACACTCCCACCAACAGTGTAAAAGCATTCTTATTTTGGATGTGTGAGTCTTTTTATTTACTCTTGTTGAGATTTACTGTACCCTTTAAATCTGTAGTTTAGTATCTTTAATTATTCTTAAAAATTTTAAATTATTATTTCTTCTACTATTTGTTCTTCCCTCTCCTTTTCCTTCTCCTTTTGGGACATCAAATAAAATGTATATTAGATATTTCAGTTTGTTTTCTATGCCTCTTAATCTTATTTCTATATTTTCTTTTTGTCTCCCCAGGTTGCATTCTAGATAACATTTTCTGATTTTTAATATAATGAACACTGTGCTCATAATTATTGTCTGACAACTCTAATATCAAAAGCTCTTGCTTCTGTTAGTTCCTGCTTATGGTGTCTGCCCTCTCTGTTTGCCTCGTTATCTTTGACTGAGTGTTGATCATTGTACTTCAAAATTACATTTAGGAATAATTTGAGGCCCAGCCTAAAAGTCCCTTCCTCTGTAGAGGGTTTATGTTTGCTTCTGCAAAGTGCTTGGGGTTACTTCCAGTCTCAGGCACTTAAACCAAGAATAAAACTTGATATAATATGAGTCTGGATGTAAATCTTTAAGAAGGATTGGTTACTTTTGGTTCACTCTTATCCTAAGAGTGTACCTCTTTTGTGTGCCAGTTTATTTGGAGCCACTTTACCCTTCGTGAACTCTGAACTGTGATCTGTGCCCTCTTTCATTATAAACTGATCAGAATGAAATTCCTATTTACCCAAATTAGCTAGTGCTGTCAAGGCAAAAGTGCTCTGTCCCTATATACCTCTCAGGGCTATGGGTTCCTTTCCATCTTATATCCTTAAGAAGGTAGTTTATTTATTTTAGTCAGAAAATTTTTATTGTTATCAGCAGAATAATTGGTTCAAAATAACCTTCTTATCATTCCCCTAAATAGAAAGCCATTTCTATTTATAATTTGGAGCAGGAAAATGACTAATAGAAGAAGTGCTTCAGTAATGGTTAGGAGGAGAGAAAGATCATTGTAGTAAGAGACTAGAGGCAGCCATGCAGAAGAGGAAGTCTACTTACTCTTGTTACTCAGTGACACAGAACAAACCCCATGCTCTGACTCTTTGAGTGACTTGGGTATAATACCACAAATGTAACATGAGGTGGAGTAAAATACAACCCATCAGCTATGGTCCATGTAGCAGAATTTGTGGACCTTTTTTAGTTTGTCCTAGAAAATGTTTTAAAGACAACTGAGAATGTCCGTTCATGTTCAAATATATCCCTCATTTTCTTTAGAAGAATGTCTCTGAAAGAAGGGCACTTGAGTTTTATTTTCCAGACTAGAGATTATGGGATGGAATTGCAAGCTATGTGGCCAGTTCATTTTAATTTCAGGACTGGTTCCTTGAGCAAACAAATTGGCCTCAGATGAGAGTTGTCAAAATGTTAGATTCCATAAACATTGGAACTCTACAGCAGTGTTTCTCAAAGATGAATGCCCTTGAAAGTCTCGTGATGATCTTGCTAAAATGCAGGTTCCAATTCAGTAGATTAGAGGTGGGGCCAGAGATTCTGCTTTTTCAGCAAGTTCTCAAGTGATTCCAGTGCTGCTGGTCCTCAAACCACACTTCGAGAAGCCAGGTTCTGTAGTTCTCAGAACATTTCACATTGAACCTGGATCTGCCTTTGTCCCCACACCAGGCCTTCCCACACATGGAAAATGTTTTTGGATTTAGTAAGAACTGGGATGTCAAGAGAGGAGCCATCCCCATTGGCAATGCAATGAAGAGCTTCAGCTGCACGGCAGGCCCACTTCCTCACAACCGGGATTATCTTTCGGGGGCCCAAAAATGTAAGAAAAACAGAAGGCTGCATGGCACCCTATAGAAGCAGAACACCAAGCCAATCTCAGCCAGCAGTTTCACACTCTACTCTTTCATCAAACATACTGATGATGGTCAGGTGCAGTGGCTCACACCTGTAATCCCAGCACTTTGGAAGGCTGAGGCAGGAGGATCACTTGAGCCCAGGAGTTAGAGGCCAGCCTGGGCCACATAGCAAGACCCTGTTTCTATGAAAAAAAACAAAACAAAACAAACAAACAAAAAACCACACTCATGAATGGTTGTTTTCATTTTTCTTGTTTTTTTTTTCCCCAGGTTATATTTTAATTAACCTCCTCCATCTTACTCGTTGCTTCCTCTAAGAAAACATATTTATTCAAAAAGCTTCATCAGGTAGCAACCCACTAATCAGTGATGTGTGGGGGACAGAGAAGATACCAGAAGTCTTCTCAGAACCACAGAGTCCAGCAGCCCCAAGTCCTAGGTGAGGACTATTCATAACAAGCCCTGCTAAACTGGGGACAAGCAGAGTCCCTTTGTCCAAGATCAGTTCAGTGGTGGGCTCAGTGACTCACGCCTGTCATCCCAGCATTTTGGGAGGCCGAGGCAGATGGATCACCTGAGGTCAGGAGTTTGAGTCCAGCCTGACCAACATGGTGAAACCCTGTCTTTACTAAAAATACAAAAATTAGCCTGGTATGGTGGCAAGCACCTGTAGTCCCAACTACTCGGGAGATTGAGGTAGGAGAAACACTTGAACCTGGGAGACGGGGGTTGCAGTGAGCCGAGATTGCACCACTGCACTCCAGCCTGGGTAACAAAGTGAGACCCCATCTCAAAAAAAAAAAAAAAAGCTCAGCTCAGAAAGGGGGTCAGGCAAGTCTGCCAATTTGTAAGAGTGAGGAAAGTCCCAAAAGCAAGATTCTAGTAAATCTAAAGTGCTCCTGGGATTCTATGTCCTTTGGTAGCATAAGATTTGGGCAACACTGAGCAAGTATGGGGAAAAGCCTTTGGAAGTGGTTCTGCCAGGCATCAGGTGGCATCTTTTTGGGTCTCATCTCCCAAGAGAGGCTGGAAGAGGCCGTGCATAGGCTGAGGTCTCTGGGAGCCAGAGTGCCTTCCTCCCCAGGCTGCTCAGCCCAATCACTCTTCTACAGCATCACATTCTCCTCCTGACTTTATTTGGGAATCAGTTCTGAGCCACGTGGTTGAATTTTCGCCTCACGATCATCATCTAGAACCTCGCTACTCAAAGTGTGGTCCATGGACCAGACTATCAGCCATCACCTCGGGGCTTCTTAAGAGTGTAGCTTCTCAGGATGCACCCCAGATCTCCTGAATCAAAATCTGAGTTTTAACAAGATCCCCTGGTAGTTCATGCACCTATTCGTGTTAGAGAAACGCTAACCTAGAAAGCAGATGCATTTTCTTTTTTCTTTCTTTCTCTTCTTTTTCTTTTTCTTTTTTTTTAGATGGAGTTTTGCTCTGTCACCCAGGCTGGAGTGCAGTGGTGTGATCTCAGCTTGCTGCAACACTTACCTCCTGGGTTCAAGTGATTCTCCCACCTCAGACTCTTGAATAGCTGAGATTACAGGTATGCACCACCACGCCCTGCTAATTTTTATATTTTTAGTTGGGGTTTCACTATTTTGGCCAGGCTGGTCTTGAACTCCTGACCTCAAATGATCCGCCTGTCTCAGCCTTCCAAAGGGCTGGGATTACAGGAATGAGCCACTGTGCCCAGCCAACAGATGTGTTTTCTAAATGAAGATGCTCTTCCCGGCACCAAATTTGAAGGCCCGACTGTGGCGTGGCCAGGAAAGCAGAGAAAGGCTCTTCGTGAACTCGTTCCTAACAGACAGATTTCTCAAGGAAATGCAAGGCCCGACCTTAACAGTGTTTATACGGTTTCATTCTCATGTTCCAACTTGTGACTTTGGAGTCGTCTGAAATTTTTCCTTTGATATAATGAGATAAATATATGATCTTGGATTCTCTTCCTCCCTCTTCACTAGACTGTTCCAGAAATAAAGAGTCAGCCATAAGCCTTAGGGGAGTTGAGAGGAAAACTTTTAGAACATGAAATTTTGGTCCAAATGGGATTTTTGCTGGTGTTACTAATTAAGATTCTCTTTAAAACTAGGCCAGCCCTGTGCTCTCCGGTTGGCAGTCTGTTTAGAATCTCTCTGTAAACACACAGTGGCTTGTACAAATAGGGAGGCTTTACTTTCCCATCATAAAGAGGGCCTGAAATAAATCCCAGACAACTCTAGAAGTTTGTCTTTGCCGTAAAAATAGTGGAATTCATTGAAGGCTGCCTCATTGCACTCAGACAGGGTACAAGCTGGCCAGCTAATTGGCCCTGGGAACCAGCTGGTGGTGGGTTTTCACTCTCTTCAGACTGCGGAAGGGGGGGGTCACTCTTAGTTTTCCTTTCCAGGATATTTTTTAAAGCTGTCTATTTAGGCGATGTACATTTTCTTACAGAGCAGGAGTGTCCAATCTTTTGGCTTCCCTGGGCCACACTGGAAGAAGAAAAATTGTCTTGGGCCACACATAAAATACACTAACACTAGCGATAGCTGATGAGCTAAAGAAAAATTGCAAAAAAGTCTCATAATGTTTTAAGAATATTTATGAATTTGTGTTGGGCCGCAGACAAAGCCATCCCGGGCTGCATGCGGCCCGTGGGCTGCGGGTTGGACAAGCTTGCTATAGAGTAAACGAGACTGCCTGATTTTCAATTAGTGACCCTATACAACTCCAAAGCTTACATGGCTGGTGTCTGGCAACACCATGCCCTGCTTTGAGATAGAATTTGTAATCATCAGATCCTGACTTCTGTATTGTTGACTGAGAGAAAGAAAGATGAGAGTTTCACATCCTTCTCTTTTACATATGCCAAAGGAAGTGCTTGTGTGTGGCCACGTTGCCTAAAAACCTAAGTAGCTGAATGGCACTGGGGCTGGAAGAGCCAGAAATGAGCCATCTACACCAGCTTTGAACACTGTGTGAGCCATAACTGTTTGCAGAGTGACTGACTGAGCAATTGATTCTCTGCTGGTACAAACTAGCTGGACTTGCCTGACTCCTCATCTGAGCTGGTCTTCTTTAAGGAAGCAACGCCACCGGTCCCCAATTTGTCATGTTCATCTCTGTATACTCAGAGGAAAGGCCAGTGCCCAATATGTAGCAGATTCTTGGTAAATATTTGTGAAATGTGTGAATGGACTGGATCATTCACCTCCTGGAGGTAACTGTTGAAACTGAATCTATTTTCCGCCACTTAATCTGTGCATTTCTGCCCATTTTATATTGCCTACAATGTCCATATATTAGTTTCCCTTACTCACTTGAGGAAGTTTTCCCACACTCAAGCTGATCAAAGTGCTATTGCTTGTGTTAAGGGTAATTGCTTGTTTATCAAATTAAGACACGGAGACAGGGGCTGAAATCCAGTTGCGTTCAGTTCATATACATTTCAGTAGGAATTATAAATATTTTCATATGAAAATTTGCTAAGAGTTCATGTAAATATAGTGCATCTCACAAAATTGCAAACAATTTAACATAGCTATTCTGCACTGCTCAGGGGCTATATAAAGACCTTGCACGTCCAGGCATTAGAATTGCTAGGATAGGCTGGGCGCGGTGGCTCATACCTCTAATCTCAGCACTTTGGGAGGCCAAGATGGGAGGATTGCTTGAGGCCAGAAGTGCAAGACCAGGCTGGGCAGCAAGGCAAGACCCTATCTCTATAAAAAGATTAAAAAAATTAGCCAGGGCAGGTGGTGCACGCCTGTGGTCCCAGCTACTTGGGAGGCTGAGGTGGGATAATTGCTTGAGCCCAGGCGTTCAAGGCTGTAGTGAGCTCTGACCGTGCCACTGCACTCCAGCCTGAGTGATGGAGTGAGATCCTCTCTCTAAAAACCAACCGAACAAAAGTTGCCTAATCACATTTGCTGTGATGATGAGGCTGGTTATGGGAGTTAAGGAGAAGGTAGAGGACATCGAGCACAGGCAGGTGGGGACAGGGGTGTGCATCTCTTCCCACTGCACATGGTCGGGACAGCAGGAGGACTCTGGTTCCCAGTGTGCTGGAGTCTTCTTTGTTGAGCTTCTCTTCCCAGTCACATTCTTGGCAGAGAAAGTGGGTGATCCCCTTAGCAAAGAAAGGAAAGTTTAACCCCCAGTTTCCTTCCCAGGTTGGGAGAGTGACACTGTCTTGACACTGCAGTAGCTTTGCCCTATTCAGAGGTGCTGGGTTGAGAGAAGGGATTTTTTTCCTGATCCTTGAAACACCAAAAATCCCTCCATGTTTTCCCTCTAGGTCTTTATCATCAAAGGGGTGAGGGGTCTTGTTCAGCTGAGTGAAGAGTGCCTGGAGGGAGGGCTATCCAGCCTCTATCCAGGGTCAGGAAGAGAAAGGAGTAACAACATTCTTAGCTGTTATCTTTTTTATTTTTAATTTTGATCGAGATCGGATCTTACTCTGTCACCAAGGCTGGAGTGCAGTGGCACGATTACAGCTCGCTGCAATCTCAAACTCCTGGGCCCAAGCGATCCTCCTGCCTCAGTCTCCGCATTCATGCTGTGTCCGGAATTGGTGGGTTCTTGGTCTCACTGACTTCAAGAATGAAGCCGCGGACTCTCACGGTGAGTGTTACAGCTCTTAAGGTGGCGCGTCCGGAGTTTGTTCCTTCTGATGTTGGGATGTGTTCGGAGTTTCTTCCTTCTGGTGGGTTCATGGTTTCGCGGGCTCAGGAGTGAAGCTGCAGACCTTTGCAGTGAGTGTTACAGCTTATAAAGGCAGTGTGGACCCAAAGAGTGCGCAGCAGCAGGATTTATTGCAAAGAAAAAACTAAGCTTCCACAGCGCGGAAGGGGACCCGAGCGGGTTGCCACTGCTGGCTCCAGCAGCCTGCTTTTATTGTCTTATCTGGCCCCACCTACATCCTGCTGATTGGTGGAGCCGAGTGGACTGTTTTGACAGGGTGCTGATTGGTGCGTTTACAATCCCTGAGCTAGGCACAAAGGTTCTCCACATCCCCACCAGATTAGTTAGATACAGTGTCCACACAAAGGTTCTCCAAGTTGCCACCAGAGTAGCTAGATACAGAGTGTGGATTGGTGCATTCACAAACCCTGAGCTAGACACAGGGTGCTGACTGGTGTGTTTACAAACCTTGAGCTAGATATAGAGTGCCGATTCGTGTATTTACAATCCCTGAGCTAGACACAAAGGTTCTCCACGTCCCCACCAGACTCAGGAGCCCAGCTGGCTTCACCCAGTGGATCCCGCACCGGGGCTGCAGGTGGAGCTGTCTGCCAGTCCCGCACCCTGCGCCCACACTCCTCAGCCCTTGGGTGTTCGATGGGACTGGGCGCCTTGGAGCAGGGGGCGGCGCTCCTCGGGGAGGCTTGGGTCGCACAGGAGCCCACGGAGCGGGGCAGAGGAGGCTCAGGCATGGCGGGCTGCAGGTCCTGAGCCCTGCCCCGTGGGAAGGCAGCTAAGGCCCCGAGAGAAATTGAGCACAGCAGCTGCTGGCCCAGGTGCTAAGCCCCTCACTGCCTGGGGCCGGTGGGGCCGGCCCGCCGCCCCGAGTGCGGGGTCCGCCAAGCCCACGCCCACCTGGAACTCGCGCTGGCCCGCAAGCACCGCGTGCAGCCCCGGTTCCCGCCTGCGCCTCTCCCTCCACACCTCCCTGCAAGCTGAGGGAGCCGGCTCCGGCCTTGGCCAGCCCAGAAAGGGGTTCCCACAGTGCAGCGGCGGGCTGAAGGGCTCCTCCAGTGCCGCCAAAGTGGGAGCCCAGGCAGAGGAGGCGCTGTGAGCGAGCGAGGGCCGTGAGGACTGCCAGCACGCTGTCACCTCTCAGTGCCACCATATTTGGCTAATTTTTTTTTGTAGAGATGGGGTCTCACTATATTGCCCAGGCTGGTCTTGAACTCCTGGTCTCAAGTGACTCCTGTTTTGGCCTCCCAAAGTGTTGGGATTATAGGCATGAACCTGTCCCCCTGGCTGTGTGATCTTGAGCAAGAGCCTCAGCCTCTCTGAGTCTCAGGTGGGCAGGTTCTCATCCCTCAGTGGGTCATTATAACTCACTTTATATATAGCTTGCAGTGTCGTTGTGAGGATTTGGGACACCACTGTTAGGGCTTCTGGCATGCAGTGATGACAATGGCTGCTGCTGACTGAGCACCTGCTGTTACTCTGACTGAAACTTTTAGAATTAACCATGTAGGTTCCAAAGTGTGTTATCAGCCTTATGTGCTAATCTGGTACCATATCAATAGGAGGAGAGATGGCAAATGCTTCTTCACATTTGCCCAGCTTCCTTTAGAAACTTCCCTTGCCTTGTAACAAGAGGCACACATAGCCATGGGCCAGCACCATGACCCCACGTCAAAGCTTCCTTACTAGAGCACACTCAGCTAGGAAAGCAGTTACACTCGGATGATTCTTCCTGGGTGTTTAAAAAAATTCCCTAGACAATTCTGTTATGCTTGTTGGGTTACAATCACTATCCAGAAAGCCCCACTGCTGTGTTAATTTATGCAAAATCCCTGTAGAATTCACTTTCCCTACAAGGTTCTTTTAAAAGAAATTTTGAAACAATCTCAATATTACAGAAAAGTTGCAAACACAGTACTTTCTTTTTTCTGGAACCATTTGAGATTAAGTTGTTGACAAAATGCCCCATGATTTCTGTATTATTATTATTATTATTACTATTAAAGACAGGTTCTTGCTCTGTCACCCAGGCTGGAGTGCAATGGTGCAATCATAGCTCACTGCAGCTTCGACCTCCTGGGCTCAAGCGATCCTTCTGCCTCAGCCTCGGAAGTACCTGGGACTACAGGCACCCACCACCAAGGCTGGCTAATTTTTAAATTTTTTGTAGAGCTGGGGCCTCCCAGTGTTGCCCAGGGTGGTCTCAAACTCCTGGGCTCCAACAATCCTCCCTCCTTAGCCTCCCAAAGTGTTCGGATTACAGACGTGAGCCACCATGCCCACCTGATTTCTGAATTCTTGAGTATGTATTTTCTACAAACAAGGGCATTCTCCTATATAATCATAATGCAATCATCAAAGTAATGATGTTAAAAATGATACCTTTTTTACTATTTGACTCAGTGATCCCATTACTGGTTATATACCCAAAGGATTATAAATCATGCTACTCTAAAGACACATGCACACGTATGTTTATTGCGGCTCTATTCACAATAGCAAAGACTTGGGACCAACCCAAATGTCCGCCAATGATAGACTGGATTAAGAAAATGTGGCACATATACACCTTGAAATACTACACAGCCATAAAAAAGGATGAGTCCATGTCCTTCGTAGCGACGTGAAAGAAGCTGGAAACCATCATTCTGAGCAAACTATCGCAAGGACAGAAAACCAAACACAGCATGTTCTCACTCATAGGTGGGAATTGAACAATGAGAACACTTGGACACAGGGCAGGGAACATCACACACCAGGGCCTGTCGTGGGGTGGGGGGACGGGGGAGGGATAGCATTAGGAGAAATACCTAACGTAAATGATGAGTTAATGGGTGCAGCAAACCAACATGGCACATGTATACGTATGTAACAAACCTGCACGTTGTGCACATGTACCCTAGAACTTGATTTAAAAAAAAAGAAAAAAAAAAGATCCGTTTCTACAATTGAATCCTCTGACCTCATTCCAACTTTACCAGTCTTCCCAGTAAGGGTGTGGATAGCAAAAGGATAGACTCTAGAGTCAGGCATTGCATTCAGTTGTCATGTCACTGTAGTCTTGCAGTCTGGAGCAGTTTTTCAGTCTTGGTTTGACTTTAGGACCTTGACATTTTTGAAGATTACAGGCCAGATGAATGTAGAATGACTCTTGTCTGATGCATTTTCATGATTTGATTTTGATCATGTATTTTTGGCAGAAATATCATGGATATGATACTATGTTCTTCTTAATGCATCCTACCAGGAGGTACACAACTTCAGCCAATTTGTCCCATTAATGGTGAGGTTGACTTCGATACTTGGTTATGATATCTATCAGACTCCTCCACATCACATTTATCCTTTACCCTTTGTAATTAATAAACATTTTGAGTAGAGGAACTAGGAATTATGTAAGTATTCTGTTGCTCCATAAACTTTCAATCTATCCATATTTATATCAATATAGATTCCTGTTTTTCTTTGTTACTTATTAAGTTATTATATCAATCTATTCAGTCTGTTCTCGCAGACAGGTATAAAAAAATACCTGAGACTGAGAAATTTACAAAGAAAAGAGGTTGAATTGGCTCATGGTTCCACAGGCTGAACAGGAAGCATAGTGGCCTCTGCTTCTGGGGAAGCCTCAGGAAACTTTCAATCATGGCAGAAGGCAGAGCAGGAGTAAGCATCTTACGTGGTGGGAGAAGGAGCAAGAGGGTGGGGAGGTGCTACACACTATTAAGCAACCAGATCTCATGAGAACTCACTCACTATCATGAGAACAGCACCAAGAGGATGGTGCTAAACCATTCATGAGAATCTGCCCCCAAAATCCAGTCGCCCCCCACCAGGCCCCACCTCCAATACTGGGGATTACAATGGAAGAAAGATGAGATGTGGGTGGGGACACAGATACAAACCATATCAGTTATGATCCATTTTTAACATTATTTTGATTCTCTAAATGCCCTAAATTTGGCTTCTGTGACTCATTGTCCCCAGTTATTATTTGAACACTTCCTTCTTTTCTGGAACAATTAGATGTTTCAACTCATTCTTACTTTTCCTACCTGGCATGCAGTGATGACAACGGCTGCTGCCATTTCCCCAAGGAGCCCTGTTTCCTTTCAGTGGAGGAGGGTATTTAGAGGCCAACTTCTGGGTCCTGAGTGTGCCCATTACTATTGTTACCCTGTCAGTGGACAGAGAGTGACAGGGTATATATGTTTGTAGGGGATCAGTGTATGTACATGCAAACACACATATATATATATACATACATTTACCTTTATACTCATGTCTGCATCTATATCAAAGTCTATTTATCTATCCATCTATTTTGAAAATCCCAAGGAATCATATCAATACTTTCAGTTCCAATTCCTCTCTTTACATATTTATAACTTCCTTCTTTTGACAGCAAAAAACCTGAATCCAATTGTTCTTGTTTTTTGGTTTGCTTGTTCTTTGTTTTGCTTGTTCTTTGTTTTTGGTTTGCTTGTTTCCTTATTTGCTCAATTGTTCTTGTTCTTGGTTTGCTTGCTTGCTTATTTGCTCAATTCCTTGGTATGTTTCCAGTGCTTACTGAAGCCATCCCCACACAGAGATCCCCTCACCCCACGCAGGCTCACCCCTACATCAACATTCACCCATACGTTGGTAATGTTTTTGAAAGGAACTATGTGAAGACAGCAGTTAACAGTTCCTATTATTGCAGAAAGCTTTTACCAAACATCTACTTTGATTTTACACTTCTGAACACAGTGATCCCCTACTGATTCCCCTACTGCTTCCCCCCAAGGGAGGACACCCTCTTTCTGTGCTTGGGGTTTGATGCCCTTTGTAGGTGACCCATCTGAGAAGATGTCCTCCTCATCCTTTTTGGCCTCTTCATCACTCTGGATCGCTGCAGCTCCCTCACTCCAACCCTTGCTCTACCCCACCTGATAGCTCTAAGACTACATAGTTCAGGGAAGGGAAGGAAGAGGAAGGGCCACACCACATTTTATAATTTGGATTACAAGTCTTTTCTTAGTTGGAAAGATTATCTCAGTTAGTTTGAATCAGTCCCAAACTTGAGCTGGCTTCAACCCCATCCTTAGGATGAGACAGAAGCTTCCGTACTACACTGTGATGCTTTTGCTGTGGTTCTAGTGAAATAGCACCCTCTATTTTCTCTGAGTGGAGCACCAGGAGCAGAGGTTTCCTTCCTAGCTGCACACTGTTCACCAACTGCATTTTGAGTGCTCTTTTTCTCCTCCCTTTTCTTTGCTTCTGTATCCCAAATCCAACAACCAACCAACCAGCCAACCAACCAATCAACCAACCAACAAACCAACCAAGCAATCAACCAACCAACAAACCAACCAACCAATCAACCAACCAACAAACCAACCAACCAACCAATCAACCAACCAACCAGCCAACCAATCAACCAACAACCAACAAACCAACCAACCAAAAGAACTTTCACAACCTTCAATGCTTCCTGCTGATGCAATGGTAAAGGATAATAACACTCTGGTTTTAAGTGAGAAACACACAAAAACCATAGCTCCTTTTCAATCCAAGTGTTGCCTAAAAGACTACCATCTCACTCAACCTCTTCATTATGTCTGGCTGTTTCTTTCTTTCTTTCTTTCTTTTTTTTTTTTTTTTGGTCTGGCTGTTTCTTTCTTTCTTTCTTTTTTTTTTTTGAGATGGAGTTCTCCTCTTGTCACCCAGGCTGGAGTGCAATGGGGAGATCTCGGCTCACTGCAACCTCTGCCTCCTGAGTTCAAGCAATTCTCCTGCTTCAGCCACACGAGTAGTTGGGATTACAGGCGCCTGCCACCACATCCAGCTATTTTTTTTTTTTTTTGTATTTTTAGTAGAGACAAGGTTTCACCATGTTGGCCAGGCTGGTCTTGAACTCCTGACCTCATAATCTACCTGCCTTGGCCTCCCAAAGTGCTGGAATTATAAGCGTGAGCCACCATGCCCAGCCTCTGACTGTTTCTTGATGTCTCACTACAAGCATACCCTCCTTAGAGGAACGCTCTGCTCTTATTGTTGTTTAAGAGTTTTCTACCCCTTTTGGGTGGGCTATTTAAGCATACACGCTTGCCGCCCATAGACGCAGGGACATATGTTATATAAGTGTGAGGAACTGCACAGAAGTCATTATTCCACATCACGTTTCTGCTTTGCTGCCCACCGGCTTCTTGGTTTCTTGGCAACATTACTCATCCATTTCAGAATAAGGCTCACACTTAAAAGCATGGTCCTGGTTCCTTGTATTCAGAAGTGTAAAATGAAAGCAGATATTTGGTAAAAGCTTTCTGCAATAATAGGAACTTTAGACTGTTGTCTTCACATAATTCCTTTCAAAAGCATTACCAACGTATGGGTTAGCATTGATGTAGGCAATGCCGCTTGAAGTGGGAGGAATGATATTTACAAAATTCTCTTAGTTGTTGACGTTAGTTTCCTGGATTTTTTTCTTTTAAACAAACCTTAATGGAACAAATGAGATGACAAAATACGCTGAAAGCATCTGAAACACGAGATCCACCTACACTTAACCTCCAGAAATCATCTCGACAAGCCCGAATGCTTGTTTGCAGTGGGCGTCTCCAAGGCTGACTCACAGCTCCTGCTCTGAGCTCAGGACCTTCGCGCTGATCCCCCGCACACTCTCATCTTTTGCCTTGATGTCATCCAGCAAGGCTAAAGCAAGCCCCCTCTCAACTCTTCCGAACCCCTGGAACTTCTCTCAAATGAGTTTGGTTTTTGAATGGTGCCTGGAAGGAAGAATTTCCTAGCACTTGATTTACATTATTTTCCTACTATGCTTTAGATATCATTTTAAAAATTCCATTCACACGACGAGAGGAAATAGTTTCAAGAAAGTAAAGGGGCTGAAAATCTATCTCCTCTGCATATCCCTAGTTCCCACTCTGCCCCTCTGTCAATGACTCACAGAATCAGACCAGCAGGCGTGGCCAGAATGACCCTCTCTGGAGGCAACAAAGATGATTTTTAAAAAATTTTTAATTTTTATGGGTACATAGTAGATGGATATATTTATGGAGTACATGTGATGTTTTGAGACGGGCATAGAATGCATAATGCATCAGAGTAATTGGGGTATCTATCACCTCAAGCACTTGTCATTTCTTTGTGCAAAGGTGATTTTTTAAAAACTAGATGAGAAGGGGATGTGGCTCTTTCAAGTGGCTTCATTCTTCTCCCCTTGTAAACGGCAAATTTGCTTCTCAGAGTTGGACGGAATGTGTTAAGAGTGTTGGGCATATGGCCTTAGTTTTCACTCTGTAGGCCATTGCTTTTCAGGAGAGAAATCTGGGTAGCAAGACAGTGTGCTTGATGGATGAGAAGGTGCCAGCATCTCAGGGTTCTCCTGGCAAGGAGGGGTGGTCGTTCCCAAGCAGGGGAGGTGCAGGGCATTGAGAACATCAGTGCTCAGAGTTCCTTAGGGAAGCTGGAGCCGTAATGTCCTAATTTTTCACAAGGCTAAACTGATAGAATTTGTAGACAGCAAAGTGCTTAAATTAAATCCAGCTCAGTCAAGTATGTCTAGAGAAGTCCCTTGAAGAGATGCTTAGAGAAGTGATCAATATGGTCTGATCATGATCCTTAATGGGGCTGGTTTTCAGACTGGTGTGGAGAGAAAATGACTATTGTTTTGAAATTGGACAGCTCATGATGAAGTACCTGTTCTTTGTGTGTGAACCCGCACTCTGTTGATTGACAGGGGCAATGGACCAAGCTGCCCCGGTGAGCTGGTCCAACAGAAAAGACTTGTCCTTGGCCATGTGACATGCCCACCATTGCCTGACTGATAGGCTGAAAGGTCTGGGGCCATTATCATGTCCCTATTGTCTATCTATCTGGTGTACGACCTAGAGCCCCACCATTCCCATTTGTGACGTGAAGCGGATGTCATGTGAAGACTTGTGGAAAATCAACTTGATATTGCCAATTCTATTGTTTAAGACTGAATACAGGACCCCGCCGAGTAGCTGATGGTCATCTACCGTCATTATACTGGGTTCTTCAATATTTCTCTCACTAGTTAGCTTTCAATGCCCTACATTTCTATCTTTAGGCAGCACTTTTAGTATCAAGATACCGAAGGTGTTAAAATGCACCCTGGGGCACATAAAAAATCTTCATACTTTATTAATACTGCTTTATGGGTTAATTTGTCACCTTAACTAGCCAAGCAGACCCCCCAAAAATGGCACCGGAGGTAGGCACACTTTGGTCTGGGAGAAGGAAGGGATGGCTGGTAACTGGATTTTGTCTTCCCCTAATCAGAGGACAAAAACAGTCAACAATTACAATTAGCACCAACTTTGAAACAGACAAAGATAAGCTACTTTCCACTGAGAAAAGGGAGTCTTTTCTCAGTGAGGTTTCTGTGGGCTTATTCTTGGTGATAGTTGGGGGTATGGCTTGTAAGGCATTTGAAACTAACACCGAGAAACTTGGACTTTGGGGCCAAGCAGACCTCCCAGGTGTTCAGATGGGTAGAAGCCACCCCCTGAAAGGGGGGTGATAACTCAGGCATTCAACAAAAGCACTTCATGGAACATTATGCGGCTTTACATCTCTTCGTGTACGTAGCGGGCTTGGGAATGGTGCTGAACAAAACTAAATGATGTTCCAAGGCAGATGCTCTGAATGATCGTCATCTCCTGAACAACTGCCTTCCTGCTTGCTTGCCACGGGCTTGGGCACTACAACTTGGGCCCAAGGTCCCATGGCAGCACAGACAAGACCGAATTGCATGGAGATTTCCTGTCTCTGTGTCTTCTGCCCCAGCCGTCTCTCTGAGTGTTCCTTGGCTTGGTGTAGGTGCTGCATTATTGGTGATAGAGTGGACCACAAGACTGCCTAGAAAGACACTAAACTGGAGGCTTCTAAGCTTGAGCCAGAAATGAAAGCTAAGTAGAGTGATGAAAGCTCTTTTGGAAGGAGAAAATGTTCCCGCAGCCGCCTTCTCCTGCCACTGCTGTTTTCTGGTGTGGATGACAGAACTCAATAATCACGCGTGACTCCATGTTTACGCCTGGCTCCCAGCAGAAAAGTCTGTTGTGGATCTAAGAGTAGGAGTTTGGTAACATTTTGCCCTTGGGGGTTTGTGTGAAGGGAAATACGCAAAATCTTTTTTAGCTTTGACTTGTGTGATTCTATGGAAACAAGGCAGCAGTGCTGAGAATCCAATGAAAGATGGAAAAGCTAAGACGGCAAAGCTTTGAGGTCGAAAGAAGAGAGGGAGGGTGGGAGAAGGAATAATAGGATTTATTTGAGACTCTGCTTGGCTATTCACTTTTGTCTCCGAGATCTGAAGTAGGAACTTTTTCAATGGGCTGTTGATTTGGATCTGAGAGGGAGAGTTATTGGTTGTGTTTGGCGAACAGCTTTGGATAAGAGAGAGAAAGGGTATCTGGACACCCAATTGTCTGGGTATTTTCAACCTTGTCTTGTTAATAATGCTTTGGGGTCTTCCTGCCCCATTTAGAACAATGGAAGCATAAGACAAGATTTAATTCGCATTGTGGTTTTGATTTATTGTAATAGTGTGAAGGGAAAACCTCAAAGGCTCTGAAATTCAGTTCTGGGATTGTCTGTGTGCCCAGGTCTAAGACTCTGGTGGAGGTGCACGGTGCTTGCCCCATCTCCATCTGTGACACAGGGCTGCATCTTTGGGACGCAAGCTGCATTTGTGGCAGATGGCCAGACAGCTCTCGGAGTTCAGAGTGAGTGTGTGGATATTTACATACACACAAACACGCCGGGAGCAGCTGTCTGCCAGTGTCTCCCTCGCAAAATGGAAGACACGGCCTCTTAGGTCAGTAGCCTTGAGCCATTGTCGCCACACTCCCTGTACATCCTCTGACAGTGACCATCAAGGTGGAAGGAACACAGGGCTGGCCTCCCTGTGGGCCTGATCTTATCTTTCTCTGAGGGTCCATCTGAGGAGCCGTCTTTCCCTCTTTGATTACACAAAGTTGTGCAGTTGGGGAGACAGATTGGAAATGAGGAGTGCTTGTGAGAAAGGATGATTATTGACCTCAGTGAATTTGAGACACCAAAGAATGTAGCCAGATGCTCAGTTCAGCGCCCGGGCTTGAACTTCAGAAGACCAGCTGGTATCAGTCTGATCTCCTTTACATTTCTCTGCTTTCTTCCATACCAGTGAAGTTTTGGATGTTAAATTATCTGATTAAAAAATAATATGTGACAAGCCATGGAAGAAGGGGACCTCTATCTAGGACTGAATACAAATGAGACAAATGGATGAGGGTGTTACTCAGGCATTTAATAGAATCCACGTAGATCCTGTTATAGGAAAGATTCTGAAGATATTTAACAAGTGCTTGTTCGCCAGTATTCTCTTCTGAAAGCATTTCGGAGCTGGGGTGGCTGTCACCCTCCATGCTGAACATGCATGCTTGACACCCAGAGTCCCTTAGGAAGTCACCATGTCACAGTGATGACACTGGTGCAGGTGTACATGTAAATGTCGGCCTGGCTGCAACCTCCACTCACATGACCAGTACCTATGGGAATGGCAGGATCTTTCTGGTCAGCTGGTACTTGTGTGATAAACACTCTTCTATTTCTCTGCATAGTTGCGTAACCCATCACTAGTTTTAGCCTAAGCTTTTCTCCTTGAGACACTTCTATCACCTTCAACATCGGGGAATGTTGGGGGTTCAGGGAGTCTTAAGAGTCTGGCTCAACAGACATGAAAAAAGGCTCAATATCACTGATCGTTAGAGAAATGCAAATCAAAACCACAATGAGATACCATCTCACATGAGTCAGAATGGAGATTATGAAAAAGTCAAGAAACAACAGATGCTGGCAAGGCTGTGGAGAAATTGGAACGCTTTTTACACTGTTGGTGGGAGTGTAAATTAGTTCAACCACTGTGGAATACAGTGTGGTGATTCCTCAAAATTTAAAACCAGAAATACCATTTTACCCAGCAATCTCATTATTAGGTGTATACCCAAAGGAATATAAATCATTCCATTATGAAGATAAATGCACATGTATGTTCATTGCAGCACTGTTCACAATAGCAAAGACATGAATCAACCCAAATGCCCATCAATGATAGACTGGATAAAGAAAATGTGGTACATATATACCATGGAATAATATGCAGCTATAAAAAGGAATGAGATCATGTCCTTTGCAAGGACATGGATGAAGCTGGAAGCCATTATCCTCAGCAAACTAACACAGCAACAGAAAACCAAACACTGCATGTTCTAACTTATAAGTGGGGGCTGAACAATGAGAACACATGGACACAAGGAGAACAACAGACACTGGGGCCTGTTGGTGGGGTGAGGAGGGAGAGCATCAGGATAAATAGCTAATGATGCACGTGGGGCTTAATACCTAGGTGATGGGTGGATGGGTGCAGCAAACCACCATGGCACACGTTTACCTATGTAACAAACCTGCATGTCCTGCACATGTATCCTGGAACTTAAAATACAATAAAATGAAGAATTTTTAAAAAGTTTGGCTCTGCTCCAAACAGCAGGCAGAGAAAGAACTGAGAGCCTGATCGGTTGTTTAGCATGGATGCTTCTGTGCTCAGAATGAGGTAGTTGTCGCTGGGAAAAGTGATCCTGCAATGATGCCTGATGGACAGCTCTCCTCTGCTTGACAGCTTGGCCTGGATCCCGAGTGTGTCTCGGTTTTATATCCCAAGTTCACTGGGCTTTAGGAATGCCGCCCCTTTCATTCATGCCCACATTCCCAGGCATTTGTTCCAAAATGCTGCTTCATGCTGGCCTGGCCCCTGCTGAGCCCCAGTTCCCAGCACAGACCTTCCCCTTTCCCTCTTTTTCTGTTTTGTTTTGTTTTTGAGATGGAGTCTCACTCTGTCACCCCGTGATCTCGGCTCACTGTAACCTCCGCCTCCCTGGTTCAAGCAATTCTCACACCTCAGCCTCTTGAGTAGCTGGGATTACAGGTGCCACCACCATATCTGGTTAATTTTTTTGTATTTTAGTAGAGACGGGGTTTCGCCATGTTGGCCAGGCTGGTCTCAAACTCTTGACCTCAGGTAATCCTTCTGTCTCGGCCTTCCAGAGTGCTGGGATTACAGGTGTGAGCCACTGTGCTTGGCTTCCTTTTCCCTCTTGTGAACATCCTGTTGGGATCCTCTGGGTCTTTTCCAGCCACAGACCACAGTCAGGGTCCCTCTCCTGGCTTGTGCCAGCCAGTTTATCAGAGTTTCTGAATTGGACACCAAGGGCCTAGACTCCCCCTGGACACTGGCACACCCCCTCTGCAGAACTGTCTATGCCAAGGGGCCTCTTGGGATTTTCCTCTAGCCACAAACGTGTCTCTTCTGCATTTTCCTCACACCGATGGGAACCTGATGGCTTCACATTCCTTTAACTAAGAGAAGCAGCTCAAGCTATTCTTTTCCTAAGAGTGAAAGTCAACTCTGGGCAGGGTGCAGTAACTCACACCTGTTATCTCAGCAGTTTGGGAGGCTGAGGCAGGAGGATCGCTTGAGGCCAGGAGTTTGAAACCAGCCCGGGCAACATAGTGACATCTCGTCTCTACAAAAAATAAAAAACAAAATTAGCTGAGCGCGGTGGTGTACGCCTGTAGTCCTGGCTACTTGGAAGGTGAAGGCAGGAGAATCACTTGTGCCCAGGAGTTCAAGGCTGCAGTGAGCTGTGATGGTGCCACTGCACTCCAGCCTGCGCAACAGTGAAAGACTCCATTTCTAAAAACAATTTTAAAATGAAGAAAAAAGAGAATCAGCTCTGTATTTACTTGTTGGCTACACCGAGGAAGAGAGAAGTGTCTGAGCATCAGGTAAAACCCGCCCTTCTCAGCACTCTGCCTTGACTGTAAAGAATGGAGCAGAACTGTCCTGACTGAGACGGGTGTTCACACTCCGAGTGGAGTGGATGGAAGTGTGTCCGCAATGTCCCTAAATTCCACCCACGCAGACAGCATGCCCTTGGTCCAGGCAGGCCCCAGATGTCCCTGCTCCTTGCTTTTATAACATACTCCTTGTCCCTCCACCATCTGTCATGGTCCCGGGGGTCTCAGGGGTCTCTACTTCATTCAGCACTCTCCTTGGGGAGCCTTTCATCTGCCGGTGCACGGTCATGACACCTCACTCTGCCCCCGATGGTTCTTCACTCATTCTACATCACAAATGTCCGTTCTGTTCTTGTCTAGACCTACTAAAATATCATTTCCTTGAGCGAGGGGCTTTGTCTTGTTCATCCAAGTCCCTCCCCACTCCCTCAAATCTCTCAGCACAAATCTCTCTGCACACATCATGCAGCTGGCATCATGCAAATGTTTGACTCAATGGACTAAGGGCAGTCCAGGCAGCAGTCATGGGCGGCCAGAAAAAGGATGGAATTGACAGAAAGCCAGGGGGACAGGAGCTCTGGGGTAGTCGAAAGCAGCCTGGCGAACCCTGAAATGGTGTCGTGTTTGGTGTCCTAGAATGCACTGTGCTGCGAAGTGACACCAGAGACAACATCGTCTTCCGGACAAAAACACTCTGTATGGACTTGGGAAAGTCATTTACTATTATTAACAAACAATAACTGTAATAGTTACCATGTGAGGAACTTTGCTTCCATAATCTAATTTCATCCACTCAAGAAAGCTAGTCAGTATTATTATTATTATTATTTTGACATAGGGTCTCACTCTACAACCCAGGCTGGAGGGCAGTGGTGTGAACATGGCTCACTGCAGCCTCAACCTCCCCAGGCTCAGGTGATCCTCCTACCTCAGCCTCCCAAGTAGCTAGGACCACAGGCACACACCACCATGTCCGCTTAATTTTTGTATTTTTTGTAGAGACAGGATTTTGCCACGTTGCCCAGGCTGGTCTTGAACTCCTGAACTCAAGCAATCTGCCCACCTTGGCCTCCCAAAGTGTTGGGATTACAGGTGTGAGGCACTGCGCCTGGCCAGTAAGTATTATTATTTCTGATTCTTATTTTATTGTTTTATTATTTTATTTTTTTGACACTGAGTCTCGCTCTGTCACCCAGGCTGGAGGGCAGTGGTGCTATCTTGGCTCACTGCAACCTCTGTCTCCGGGGTTCAAGCGATTCTCCTGGCTCAGCCTCCCGAATAGCTGGGATTGCAGGTGCCCGCCACCATGCCCAGCTAATTTTTCTATTTTTAGTAGAGACAGGGTATTGCCATGTTGGCCAGGCTGCTCTCGAACTCCTGGCCTTAAAAGATCTGCCCACCTTGGCCTTCCAAAGTGCTGGGATTGTAGGTGTGAGCCACCACCCCTGGCCTATTTCTGATTTTTAGATTAAACAGAAGCTCAGAATTTATACTTGGTAATTGCAGAGCTGAGATGCAAATGCATGAGTGTTGTGTTTCTGCTACATCAGACTGCCTCCCACTGGCCTCCTTGGCACCCCATTAAGCTGCCTCCAGGTTTCCCCCCAGTTCTTGGATCCCAAGGCTGGGCTCTGCAGTCAAGATGGCGATGCCCACATTAGAGAGCACTGACGGAGTCCTTCCGTCTTCTCACCACCAGAGCCTGCCTGGATTGCTATGGTGGGCAGGATTGACAACCTCCAGATAACCCTTCTACAGCTTACATCACTTCTTGAAAGAATTCATTAATGCAAAATTTTATGAAGACATAAAATATGGGCTTAATGAGAAATACTGAACTTACACTGAGAAATGAGAGCTGCAGTTTGCTATCAGTTGCTTTTTTTTTTTTTTTTTTGAGATGAGGTCTCACTCTGTTGTCCCAACAGGAGTGTAGCAGCACAATCATGGCTCACTGCAGCCTCAACCACCTGGGCTCAGGCAATCCTTCCACCTCAGCTTCCCAAATAGCTGGGACTACAGGTGTGTGCCACTACTCCAGCCTAATTTTTAAAATTTTTTTGTAGAAACAAGGTCTCACTATGTTGCCCAGGCTGATCTCAAACTCCTGGGCTCAAGCAATCCTCCTGCTTCAGCCCCTCAAAGCGCTGGGATTACAGGCATGAATCCCCACACCCAGCCAGCTAACTTTAGCATAGCCATTATGCAATAAACCATATACAATAGACATGGACATGGTTGGTGGCTTAGTTTCCTGTTGCTGCTAGGACAAATGACCACAAATTTAGTGGCTCAAAACAACACAAATGCATTCTCTTACACATCTGGAGATCAGACTTCTAAAATCAAGGTGTCTGCAGGGCTGATGCCTTCTGAAGATTCCAGGAGAGAGCCCGCTTTCTTTTTTTCTATTTTTTTTTTTTTTTTTTTTTTGAGATGGAGCTTTGCTCTTGTCCAGGCTGGAGTGCAGTGGTACAATCTTGGCTCACTGCAACCTCTGCCTCCCAGGTTCAAGCGATTCTCTGCCTCAGCCTCCTGAGTAGCTGGGATTACAGGCACCTGCCACACACTGGGCTAATTTTTGTATTTTTAGTAGAGATGGGGTTTCACTGTGTTGGCCAGGCTGGTCTTGAACTCCTGCCCTCAGGTGATCCACCCTCTTTGGCTTCCCAAAGTGCTGGGATTACAGGTATGAGCCACCGCGCCCGGCCTATTTCCAGGTTTTAAAGACTCCCGGCCTTCCCTGCTGTGTGGCTGCATCACTCTTATCTAATTCCATCACCACATGGTTTTCTTTCTCTTTTGACCTCCTTACCTCCCTCTTAAAAGGACCCTTGTGATTCCAGAGTCCACCTGACAGTGTAGGATCATCTCCCCATTTCAAGAGCCTTCATTTGATCACATCTTCAAAGTCCCTTTTGCCCGGTAATATTCACAGCTTCTGCAGAGTAGGACTTGCGCACCTTTGGGTGGCAGTTATTTGGCTTGCCATGGTTAGTTTCTGATTTCTCACTTCAACTAAGGAATAGGAAATGCTCTCTGCAAAGTACGGCTAAGAGACGAGTGTCTGTTTTATTCAGATCCAGTGACTGTTGTAAGTTCTGCTTCCTCTCTTTGGTGGGGGATTCCCACCCTCCTCCTCCTCTCCTTACCCACCTCCTTCAACATGGCTCTGTGTTGAGGTGTTGCTTTTTGATATCTCACACATAACCAGAGGGCGTTTAACTCCAGTGATATTTTCCATGGAATTGCTAATGAGGCTTTGCTTAGCGTCAATAAACTCTACGAAATTCCAGCTGCCTGCTTTACTTAATACCCCAGAACGGCTGCTGGATGCTGCATCTCACCTTCCTACTTGACTTTGAGGGCTCAGGGCCTATTGCGCGTCAGTTCTCTGAAGAGCTGCAATTGCAAGGAGGTTGGGGACCCCTCTTGGCAGATGCCAACGCCAAGAGGCTTCCCAGAACATTGTCAAAGCTCTCCTCTCTGGCTGATCAAGCATGTTTTTGTATAACAATCTCATGCTAAGGATGGTGTGAGCGAATCCAGAACTAATACTTTGCTAGAGAACAGTGGTTGGAGGGGAAAGAATTTCAATGATGAGCAGGTTTAGTGGTAAATAAAAGATATTTGTTCTTGCACATTCTCACAGCCCTTCGAGGCCAACAATACAATACCGATGCTTCCTCTATGCATTCACCTAAAAATGGAATTGGATCCAAGAGTGCCCTGGGCTGTCTGAAGAATTACATTTCTCTAGGCCCTTGAGATTGCTAAACACTCTGGAGTTTTTCAATCAACTGTGAGTTGGAAACTCATGGAGTAGCATACCCCATGTTTTACAAGGTGGAGAATTTCATAGTTGCTAGGATTTCTTGAAAGAAAATTAGGCCAGGCATGGTGGCTCACACTTGTAATCCCAGCACTTTGGAAGGCTGAGGCGCGTGGATCACGAGGTCAGGAATTTGAGACCAGTCCAGCCTGGCCAACATGTCCAAACCCTGTCTCTACTAAAAATACAAAAATTAGACGGGCATGGTGGTGCATGCCTGTATTCCCAGCTATTTGGGAGGCTGAGGCAGGATAATCCTTGGAACCCATGAAGTGAAGGTTGCAGTGAGCTGAGATAGTACCCCACTGCACTCCAGCCTGGGTGACAGAGTAAGACTCCGTCTCAAAAAAAATAGAAAAAAGAAAATTAGCCAGATTCTGGGAGGAAATGGGGCTGGGGAGATATCTGCTTGCTTCTGTGGCTTGCAAGGGAAACCTGGGAAGTACATCATCCTTGGGTTCCCCAGTGGTGGCAAAGAGTCTGACATAGTCAAGCAGGTGGTGGTCACCCCCAGCTGGAAGGTGGGGGATGTGGGAATGGACAGGGGAGGTAGGGGAGAGAGCAGCAAGGAAAACAGAAAGATATTTGTTTTTCCCCAACTTTTTATTAAAAAAAATTTTAATCTACAGAAAAGTTGAAAAGAAAAAAACCAGAGCAAATACCCTAGTTTTACCAATCATCATTTAGCTAGTTTTTTTTTTTAAATAGGGTCTCACTCTGTCACACAGGCTGGAGTGCAGTGGTGTGACCATAGCTCACTGCAGCCTTGAACTCCTGGGCTCAAGGAATCCTCCCATCTCAGCTTCCCAAGTAGCTGGGACTAATAGGCGTGTACCACCATGCCCTGCTAATTTTTTTTTGTAAGGTGGGGTCTTGCTGTGTTGCTTGGGCTGGAGTGCAGTGGCATTCCTGGGCTTAAGGTGATTCTCCCACATCAGCCTCCTGAGTAGCTAGGACTATAGGTGCACTCCACCACATCCTGCTTTTTTTTTTTTTTTTTGGTAGAAACAGGTTCTTGCTATGTTGCCCAGGCTAGTCTCAAACTCCTGGCCTCAAGCGATCCTCCTCACTCAGCTTCCCAAAATGTTGGGTCTACAGGCATGAGCCACCATACTTGGCCATAGCCAGGTTTGCTTTCTGTCTCTCACACACACAGATACATATGCATGTATACATATATTTATATGTATATGTCTCTATATATGCATATATGTAAAAACATACACATATATACGCCTTTTTTCTGAGCTGTTTGAAAACAAGTTTAAGATGTCATGACACTTCATGCCTAAATACTTTGGATCATGTAGTTCCAAAGACCAAGGACATTCACATATACCACCACACCATTATGATTGCACCTAGCTATAATATTTAATATACAGCTCCATTCACATTGCTTCAAATACCCAAAGTTTTTTTTTAACTTTTGTTTTTCAATGCATAAGAAGGAAAGATTTGTAATAGCTTTTTTTCTTTCCTTGAAAGTAGAAAAATTGGGGCTGGGCATGGTGGCTCATGCCTGTAATCCCAGCACTTTGGGAGGCCAAGGTGGGCAGACCACTTGAGGTCAGGAGTTGGGGACCAGCCTGGCCAACATGGTGAAACCCTGTCTCTACTAAAAATGCAAAAATTAGCTGGGTGTGGTGGTGCACGCCTGTAGTCCCAGCCACTCGGGTGGCTGAGGCAGGAGAATCGCTTGAACCCGAGAGGCAGAAGTTGCAGTGAGCTGAGATCGTGCCACTGAACTCCAGCCTGGCGACAGAGAGAGACTCTGTCTTAAAAAAAAAAAGAAAGAAAGAAAGAAAAAGAAAAACAAAAAACAAAAAACACAGAAGTTGGAGAAGCAGGAGAGATGCCTGCAAAAGATTATTAGGAATCTTTTTGGTATAAATTATTCTTTAAAAATCACGCCCTGTCATTGTCATGGAATCTATTCTAAAAACATTTATTCGTGCATTCTGGCAACAGACTATTTCTTTGAATTCAAGTTGACAGAAAGACCAAGTCTTGATAGACCATGGTGTTTTTTTAGTTTTCTTTTTAGTTTTTTTTAAAAATTAATTTATTTACCTTGTGGAGAGACTTCATATGCTAGAATAATGACAGCTACTCTTACTATTTAATCCAGTGGTTGTCAGACTTCAGGGTTCTTAAGAATCACTTAGAGCGTTTATTAAAAACACAGATGCTTGGCCTCTGCCACCAAATATTCTGATTTAGGAGGCTTGGGGAAAGGCCCAGAAAGCTGCAGTTTTAAAGAATAGTCCAGGGGGTTCTGATACTTGCAGAAAGAATGACTTAATCTGGTAGGCCTATTACAGGTATACCTAAAAATAAAACTCTTCAAAAATCACACCCACACCCACATTTAATTCCAAGTGGGTGATTTATTAATGATGAGATTTTTAGGTTAAAAAAAATTGCAGGCCTGGTGCAGTGACTCACACCTGTAAGCCCAGCACTTTGGGAGGCTGACGTGGATGGATCACCTGAGGTCAGGAGTTCAAGACCAGCCTGGCCAACATGGCAAAACCCCATCTCTATTAAAAATACAAAAATTACACGGGCATGGTAGTGTGTCCAGAATTGGTGGGTTCTTGGTCTCACTGACTTCAAGAATGAAGCCACGGACCCTCATGGTGAGTGTTACAGTTCTTAAAGGCGGCGTGTCCAGAGTTTGTTCCTCCTGATGTTCGGATGTGTTTGGATTTTCTCCCTTCTGGTGGGTGCATGGTCTCACTGGCTCAGGAGTGAAGCTCCAGACCTTCACGGTGAGTGTCACAGCTCATAAAGGCAGTGCGGACACAAAGAGTGAGCAGCAGCAAGATTTACTGCAAACAGCAAAAGAACAAAGCTTCCACAGTGTGGAAGGGTACCCGAGTGGGTTCCCACTGCTGGCTCAGGCAGCCTGCTTTTATTCCTTTATCTGGCCCCACCCATATCCTTATGATTGGTCCATTTTACAGAGAGCTGATTGGTCTGTTTTGATAGGGTGCTGATTGGTGCGTTTACAATCCCTGAGCTAGACGCAAAAGTTCTCCAAGTCCCTACTAGATTAGCTAGATACAGAACACTGATTGGTGCATTTACAAACCTTGAGCTAGATGCAGGGTGCTGATTGGTGTGTTTACAAACCTTGAGCTAGACCCAGAGTGCTGATTGGTGTATTTACAATCCCTTAGTTAGACATAAAGGTTCTCCAAGTCCCCACCAGATTAGCTAGATACAGAGTGCTGACTGGTGTATTCACAAACCTTGAGCTAGACACAGAGTGCTGATTGGTGTATCTACAATCCCTTAGCTAGACATAAAGGTTCTCCAAGTCCCCACTAGACTCAGGAGCCCAGCTGGCTTCACCTAGTGGATCCTGCACCAGGGCCGCAGGCGGAGCTGCCCGCCAGTCCCGTGCCATGTGCCCACACTCCTCACCCCTTGGCCAGTCGATGGGACTGGGTGCCGTGGAGCAGGGGGCAGCGCTTGCTGGGGAGGCTCAGCTGTGCAGGAGCCCACAGCATGGTGGGGGAGGCTCAGGCATGGCGGGCTGCAGGTCCCGAGCCCTGCCCTGTGGAGAGGCAGCTGAGGCCTGGCGAGAATTCCAGCACAGTGCTGGCACTGCTGGGGGACCCGGCGCACCCTTCACAGCTGCTGGCCCAGGTGCTAAGCCCCTCACTGCCCAGGGCCGGTGGTGCTGGCTGGCCGCTCCGAGTGCAGGGCCCGCCGAGTGCACACCCACCTGGAACTCACACTGGCCTGTGAGCCCCACGTGCAGCCCCAGTTCCCGCTCGTGCCTCTCCCTCCACACCTCCCTGCAAGCAGAGGGAGCCGGCTCCGACCTCGGCCAGCCCAGAAAGGGGCTCCCGTAGTGCAGCAGCAGGCTGAAGGGCTCCTCAAGTGCAGCCAGAGTGGGCACCAAGGCTGAGGAGGTGCCAAGAGTGAGCGAGGGCTGCCAGCACACTGTCACCTCTCAATCCCCCCTCTAAACAGGACACCCCAACTACTGTTGGGAATTTGGCCGATGACCGCTCTAGCTACTTCCTGCTGGATAGGGGCAATGAAGGGGCCCTGCAGTTGTACTGTCCTCCAGAGGGGAGCTCTCTAGGCTAGTAAAAGTGCCAGCGGGTTGGTCCAGGGGTCCTCAGTAGAAGTTGTTAGTTGAACTCATTAAGGGCTCCATTTGTAAGACCATCTGTAGCTTGATGGCCTCAATTCTAGAGGAATAGCTTAAGGAGACTAAAGAGACAATTTAAAAGAGATATGAATATACTTAGACTGGATTAAGATTTAGAGATGAGGGGTGAAGTAAATTATCTATCTTGAGTTTCTTTTTTAGAAAGGTGATCTAAAATACTTTCTGAGCATAATTACTTAGTGACACCATGGAGGAGGAACTAGCCAGGTGGCTCAATGACCATAATAAGGACTATGAAGCTGTATCTGGGTGAAATACAACTGCATTAATTCAGATTTGGATGGATTTACTAATAGCTCCTAGTCTGTCAATACCTGTGCTCTGGTGACTTTGATACATTTAAAAGCCCACAGGAAAGTGTTTGATGAATCTCAAGAATTTTGCATTTCATATGTGTAAGAAGTAGACATGTTAATAAAACCTTCCAAGAATCCTTTTGCTGGAGAATAATAATATGATATCAATTTTCTCCAGTCTTTCCATTTCCCATTTTATCCTTACCCTCATTCAAGCTGTGGGACGATTCTGTAACCATTGATCTCGAAGGGGGAATGAGAGTAGAAAGCCGAGAAAAAGATGCCTCTTTCTGGACTTTTAATGAAATTCAAATGGGAAAGGCAAGGACTCATTTGTGAGAGAATCTTATGAGTAAGAACATGGCTCCTCACTTCATCCTCCCTCTCCTCAGCCTCTTGCACAACTGTCTAGGGTGGTCCAGGGAGAGAGGGAGGATGGAGTGAAGGTCTGGAGGCCCCACAGGAGATGAGACCAGGCAGTCGGGAAGGAGATTCATGCACGTTCTGCCTCTCCTAGGGTGAGCCACACCAAGCATCCCACCCATGGCTGCTCAGCTGATGGAGGCCTGTCTTGGCCTCCACCAATGCTTTGCATTCTGATTAGCCTCAAGTCGGGGTCCTCCCTGAAAATATCCCTGCAAATGCTTAAGGAAGGAGGTGGGGCTCTGGATACCTATCCTGGGAATGAAAGGGAAAAAGACTCCCCTCCTACCTGTACTCAGCTGGGCTCGGTAACAAGCTGAAGGTCCCTCTGAGCTAGGGTAATTGTAAAGCACGGCCTTTTACACAAGCACATTGATGGCATCTTATTTTTCCCTGTAATGCTGCCATTTTTGTATCAATATCAATATATTGACACTGGAGATAAGAGAGCAGATACTTAATCTCTTATAGTTTTAAAATGGGTGAAATAAATGCCTCTGCTAGCGTTGGCTTTTCTGAAACACAGATATAATCACATCATTTCTAAAGTGAAATCTTGGCCAGGCCTGCTGGCTCACATCTGTAATCCCAGAACTTTGGAAGGCCAAGGCAAGAGGATTGCTTGAGGCCAGGAGTTTGAAACCAGCCTGGGCAATAAAGCAAGACACCATCCTTACAAAAAATAAATTAGCCAGTCATAGTGGTGCACGCCTGCAGTCCCAGCTACCCCAGAGGCTCAGGCAGGAGAATCCCTTGAGCCCAGGAGTTGGAGGCTGCAGTGAGCTATAATTACACCACTGCACTCCAGCCTGGGTGACAGAGTGAGACCTTATTTCAAAAAACAAAAACAAACAAACAAACAAAATAAAATAAAATTGTTGGGTGGGGGAACCCTACCTGCTTGTAGGACGCCTCCCAAGCATGGTGGGTAATGCCATTTCTAATGAGGCCCGTTGCGTCATTCCAGCCCCTGTGGCCATTCCTCATCCCCTACACACTTCTCACTGAAGGCAGGCACGTGAGGTTAGTCACTACCCCTAAAGAACTCACGTGTCTTCACTCTTCTGTGGCTATGCTCAGGATCTCCCCTGCCAGGAAAGTCTGCTCTTCTGCACTCTCACTTAACCCTGCTTCCTGCAACCCCCACCCCCACCATACATACCTGTTATCTAGGAAAACCCTAGCTCCCACTCAAAGCCCAGGGTAACATCACTTCCTAAATCAACCTTGACCCTGCCTCCCTCCACCATCCCCACTTCCAGGAACAATCATGCTCGTGGGTGTTATAAGACTTAGGTCTGTTTAAAAAAAATTAGACAATTAAATGTCTTTATTTTTATGTATTTATTTATTTTGTAGAGACAGGATCTTGCTATGTTGCCCAGGCTGGTTTTGAACTTCTAGCCTCAAGTCATCCTCCTGCCTCAACCTCCCAAAGCACTGTGATTATGGGCATGAGCCACTGCGCTCAGCATAGACAATTAAATTTAACAGAGCGAAGAACAATTCATGAATCAGGCAGCATTCAGAACCAGAAGAGAGGTCCACTCAGCAGCATGACCAGCAAGCTTTTATAGGATGAACAGAGAAGTGAAGTAGAGAAATCATCTAATTGGCTACAGCTAGGCATTTACCTTGTTTGGGCATGTGGTGATCAGTTGGCTGTCTATGATTGGCTGAAGCTTGGCTGTTTGTAACAGAAAGATATTCCTAAACTAGGTTTTTGTTTGTTTACTAAGTTAGGTTACAGTTTGTTACATAGAAACTCAAAACATAGAGCCAGCCTCACATCAATACTGATGCTGGTTCCATACTTTGGAGATAGCCATCTTCATCATCTTCATCATGATGAAGATGCATTGAGAACCTGTTAACTAAGCAGGAAGCCATTGGCCTGGTAAACTCATCCTTGCAATAGAGTTGTGCTTCCTGAAAACAGATGCTCTGTCCTTCTCATTCTGGTCTTGCAGCTGGCATAGAGGTTTGTGTAGAGAAGTCATATAATTGACATTAGTTGAATTTAATGGAAATGATAAGAAAGTAATTCTTTAATGGTTGTTTGTCTATATGGATATATCTTAGGTATGAGATACTTATTGTGTTGTTATCCATGCTTCAGGAATAATCCAATTAACAGGATTCCAGGAGGTATCCTGCAGGAAAGGCTGTCTAACAATCTTTCATGAGCGCTTGAAAATCCATGACAGTTTATGTCTTTGCACCAAAACTTTCAACAACCATTTATGCATCTTCTATGTGCTAGACACTGCCCTGGCTCTATGTCTACTGTTCCAGTGTAAGTTAGAGGTAGCAAGGAGGTTCAGAAGGAAATGCAGGAAGCCCAGCTACTTTGAGTCCTTTTGCCATTCCTATCCAGTTCACAGGGCCCCAAAAATATTCCAAGGTGAGAGCAAGTTTGGGATTCCCTCCAGGGAAAGAGAGGATACACCATAGTGCAGAAATCTGTGACTGCTGGCAATGTTGAGCCCAAAGTGAGCTAATGCCTTTGTGCTTCTGAGAGGAAGGTCAACGGAGAGTGGAGGCGAGATTTCTCTTGTGCAGTGTAAGTGGGCAGTAGAAGGAAGAAGTGAGCTTTCACATCCTGTGCTTGGCATGAGGCCTCTGGAAGTGACAGACGTTCCAGGCCTTTTGCTTAAGACCTGATTGAGTCATATTTGGCCAGAGAGAAGCTCTGCAGCAGGGAAAATTTTGGCAAACTTTCATGATCCTTTGCCACAGATGGAAGTCGCATTTTCATAGATAGAGGATGGTTAGGATGGGGAACGAGGCTCAAAAACAGAGACTCAAAGCCCATGCATCCACCCTCAAACTCTAAATCCCAATATATCCCTGGCACCCTGCTCTGCACTGTGCAAAACTCACCATGACTCGGATGAGCACCTTATCCTTAAAGAGTCTGTGTAACACAACGCAGAGAAAAAGGCTAATATGCACCAGCAATTAATTGACTGCTCCAGTGAAGAAAGTTAAGTACTGAAATAAATGGCCCTTCCTTCTCTGGTCTGCTTGGCCTATGGAATATTCTGCAATGCAGGCCTGGGCTTAAGGGGAGCAGAGCCCAAGGGAGACCCCACTTGCACAGCCACACTAATCTCCTGTCTGCCCTCCAGCCATACCTGCCCTCTAGGCCAGATTGCCAAGGCCTGGTTGTAGGGTACAGTCCTATAGGAACATTCCCTGTGCTGGGAGCAAAGCCGGGCAGATGGAGATGTAAGAACAGAATAAACATCCATGGGGGAATCCTGCAGCTCAGGACACACACCTGATGGGTCTGAACCTCTCCAGGGACACTTGCTTGTCCTTACAGTCACTGATGAAATAGGAAAGATAATGGGAGAAAAATCACTGTGAACTATTCTGATAACATTTCTGACCCTGCCATCATGCACTCAAACTTTAAGTTCAATCATCTGTGTCTCTTGTAGACGCCACAGCAGGGCTAGATGCAGACGGGTTCTGGCACCAGGGAGCCCTACAGGGTGTTGTTGGCCTGTGTGTGTCTGGTTATGTAAAACCATCAACTGTTCTTCCAGAATTAATTCTTCCCTTTGCTCAATCTATCTTGATCTTCAGCCTTCTTTCACCAAATTGCTTACTTGTCCTGGGTCACTGCAGCCCTTGCTAACATCATTTTCATTCCTACCCCCCTTTCTTTTGTAACACGTTAAAAATTTTTTTGAATTTTTATTTTTTTTTTTTAGAGACAAGGTCTTGCTCTGTTGTGCAGGCTGGAGTGCAGTGGCGCCATCATAGCTCACTGCAACTTTGAGCTCCTGAGCTCAAGTGATCCTCCCACCTCAGCCTCCCAAGTAGCTGGGACTATAAGCACACCCAGCTATCACCTCTTTGTAAAATGATGAAAATTCTTTTCAAGACTTGACATTTACACTTGAGAATAGAGAACAGCAAGGGGAAAAGAGGCCAGGCACAGTGGTCACACCGGTGATCTCAGCACTTTGGGAGGCCAAGGCAGGAAGACTGCTTGAGCCCAGGAGTTCGAGATCAGCCTGGCCTGCTCTAATGAGATCTTGTCTCTACAGAGAAGTAAAAAATATTAACCGAGCATGGTGGCAGTCACCTGTGGTCCCAGCTACTTGGGAGGCTGACAGGAGAGGATCGCTTGAGCCTGGGAGGTCAAGGCTGCAGTGAGCCGTGATTGCACCACTGCACTCCTGTCTGGGCAACAGAGCGAGACCCTTTCTCTCTAAAAAAATTAAAAGGGGAAAAGAAATGTTTTCAGCTATTTATACAGCTCCCCAAGGCAAGGTCGAGATGATAATTGGAGCAAAGCCACCTGAACACCTGTCTTTGTTCTAAACCATAAGGCAGTGTGAAGGGCTGACACACTGTGGTGGCTGAGTGGGGCCCTGTCTCATTCCATGGGGCAGGTGCTATGTTGTAAGTTTCCCACTCCTGCTATTTTCTGTTTTCTATGCTCTCAGAGACCAGGCTGCTCCCAGGACAGGAGCAGCTGCTGCCAGCTTCTGCGCCAGGGCCTGGGAATTCCTTCCTAGCAGGGGACTTATGGTGGCACGCACATCCTTGTTCCCCCCTTCCTCTCCTGCTGGCTGGCCCCTCGGCGGGACAGGACACCACAGGGTGATGGAAGGAGGCAGTCCCACCTGGGGAGCAGAGCACAGATTGCTTCGACTGACTCATGCCTACTGCAGAGGCCACCAGAGTGTTAGCATCAGGTCAACCCCAGGAACTGAGAAGCAAGCGTGATCTTCCCTCGTGGTAGGCCTAGCATGTGACTGTGAGTGTGGCGATGAAGAGATGATGTGCCCACTGACTCACACCATCCTTTCTGACAATGACAGCGAGGGACAGAGGATGGAGAACCCCTTGGTGAAGGCCACCATGCTTACCAGCTTTGCGCCTTCCCTGCAGCAATCAGGATGGGTTTTTGCTTTGAAATGATATTTGGTGCATCTTTGAAAACACTGGATACCAGCACTGTACTTAATTCATTCTCTTGTTCACTGTTTCCTTAAACACATACTGAGGGCCTTCCATGAATAAGGTCATCAGGTTGTGGGTGGCACTGAGCACACTCATGCGGGGGGTTGGCAACACTGTCAGGTAGACCAGGGACAGAGGCCAGGACCAGATGGCTCGAGGAGAAGATCTCAGCCGCGGAGGCTGCCTGACTGCTGAGAAGCAGCTCAGTGACCATGGAGTGGTGGCCAGGTGGAGGGGAGCTCAGGTCATGATGCTACACTTTCTTTAAAAAAAAGTTTTTTTCTTTGCCAGGATCTTGAAAAAACACTTTAAAATGTGTATCTTTCCCCCATTTGAATATATGCTCCACAAAACGGATTAATTTCTCCTTTCTCTTTTTCCCAGAGACAGGGCCTCACTCTGTTGCTCACGCTGGAGTGCAGTGGCGTGATCACAGCTCGCTGCAGCCTCAACCTCCCGGGCTCAAGTGATCCTCTCACCTCAGCTTCCATAGCAGCTGGGACTACAGGTATGCACACCACACCTGGACTTTCTTTTTTTTTCTTTTTTTTGAGACAGGATTCCATTACGTTGCCCCGGCTGGCTTCAAACTCCTGTCCTTCAGTGATCCACCCACCTCAGCCTCCCAGGGAGCTGGGATTACAGGCATGCACCACTGCACGCAGCTATAATTTCTTACATGCTTACTATGTGCCATTCAACTCTCACAACAACTCTATAAGGCAAGCATTATTCTGTTCATTTTGAAGATGAAGCTACTGAGCCTTAGGTTAATTTTCCCAGCTAGGTGCGGTGGCTTACGCCTGTAATCCCAGCACTTTAGGAGGCCAAGGCAGGTGGATCACCTGAGATCAGGAGTTCAAGACCAGCCTGGCCAACATGGTGAAACATACAAAATTACAAAAACACAAAATTACAAAAATACAAAATTTAGCTGGGCCTCATGGTGGGTGCCTGTAATCCCAGCTACTCAGGAAGCTGAGGTGGAACAATCACTTGAACCTGTGAGATGGAGGTTGCAGTGAGTCAAGATCATGCCATTGCACACCAGCCTGGGCGACAGAGCGAGAGACTGTCTCAAAAAAAAAAAAAAAGTTAATTTTCCTAAGGTCACATTCATTACTTGATGGAAGTAGGATTTAAGCCCAAGTCTTCTCAACGCACAGCTTAAACTGAAATCCACAGAGCATGCATGAGTGTGGTTATGGCAGGTGTCAGTCAAGGCTCTCTCATTGGATGGGCTGTGCATGGCTGTATGTGTCAAGTTGGCAGGCAGGGGAATGGAATTAGGAATTGTGTTCAGTTGTGGCAGGGCCCAATGAGCAAGAAAGATAATCTGCAAGAATGTGGTAGGGTGTCAGGCCAGACTGGACGGGGCTCCAGTTCCAATAGAAACACAGAAAAACAGGCAGGAAACAGAGAGGACACATGGTTGTGACAATTCAGGTGGCCTGATTATGCAGGTGGGTGGGAAAATATTGTCCAGCACCTACAGGCAAAGATGACTTGAAATATTTCATTATTCACATACTTACAGCCCAATACATAAGAATGGACACTAGATTTAGCCTCAAATCAAATTCCCAGGGAGCTTTGCTAGCCAGAAGTTATATACTAACCTTTTAATTGCTGGACACTGGAGGTAAGGGGCAAGGTGAGGGGTATTGGGGCATAAGTGTCAGTCCTGCTGTTAGGACTGCCCACACTCATGCCTGGCACAGTGGCACGAAGGCCCTATCATTCTGCTGTGTCCTAGCAGCCACACCTGTGCCTTATATAATAATACTAGCTCTCAGCCAGGCACGGTGGCTCATGCCTGTAATCCCAGCACTTTGGGAGGCAGAGGTGGGTGGATCATTTGAGATCAGGAGTTCGAGACCAGCCTGGCCAACCTGGTGTAATCCCATCTCTACTAAAAGTACAAAAATTTTAGCAGGGTGTGGTGGTGCATGCCTGTAACCCCAGCTACTTGGGAGGCTAAGTCAGGAGAATAGCTTGAACCCGGGAGGTAGAGGTTGCAGTGAGCCGAGATTGCACCACTGCACTTCAGTCTGGGCAACAGAGTGAGACTCCATCTCAAAAAAAAAAAAAAAAAAAAAAAAATACAAGCTCTCCAAGAGGAAGCTCATTTCAATTGCAGCACAGCCTTAGTGAGACAAAGGCAGCCAGTGCCTTTTATCCCCTGGCAAAAATGAGGTGGCCCTGGGCAGAGGCCTGCTTCCAGGAGGAAGGCAGGTATCAGCTGCCCCAAGAGGTGGGGAAGGAGGGCCGGGCAGAGGCACTGCTAGTTGCCATAATCACCTTCAACTCTTTCTCCAGCGTTTACTACACTTTTCACATTCATGCCAGAAACTGAGCACTTCTAGTCTTTGACTTCTAGGAGCTTCAGTTCTGAGTCGAGTACCTACCAGGGTATGCATTTACATGGTGCTGGGAAATAGCTGGCAATAGTAGGAAATAATATCCAGCTGCCCTAACTGTCACCAATATAAAGTAGATTAGAGTGGGGTGCTGTGGTTCATGCTCATAATCCCAGGTACTTGGGAGGCTGAGGTAGGAAGATCACTTGAGCCTAGGAGTTGAAGGCTGTAATGAGCCATGGTAGTGCCCCTGTACTCCAGCCTGGGTCACAGAGCAAGACCCTTTCTCTAAAATAAATAAATAAATAAATAAATAAATAGTGGATTAAATAAGAGAGAAGTTTATTTCTCCATCTCATGTCCAGGGCTGATAGGGTGGCTTCACCACGTTGGGGACCCAGGATCTTCCTGTCTAGGAGCTCTGCCATCCCTAAAGTATTCATCATTCTTATTTGTACTGTCCAAGATGGTTGACCATCCAGTCTGCATATCAGCTATCAGGAGGGGTGGAAAGAGAAAGAGGAGGGCATGCCTGTCGCTTTTAGGGCATGATCCTGTAGGTGAATGAGTCACTTCTGCCATATCACATTAAACAGAACTTAGTCGCATGGTCACTCCGAGCTGCCAGGAGGCTGGGAAATGACTCTTCATTCTACCATGGTCCATGCAGTCAAAAACTGGGCATTCTCTTAGGTAAAGAAGGAGATACTGGGAGACAATTGGCAGTCTCTGTCACAGTACCCCATTTTGGCTGCTCAAACCTCCACATGCATATTCTTCTTCCTTCATAGACCACAGCCAGCCCTTCCCCAAGGGAGACCATCCTGAAGTCCCAGGGAGTTACTGCACCCAGCTCCAAGCCTAGGACCTCTGGGTGATGTACAGCCATCTCTGTCATGTCTACATGAGCTTCCTCTACACAGTATAAACAAGTCATCTCTTTCCTCCTCAACACATAATGGTAGTGCAGGGTTAGATTAATGACAAAAAACACTCCCATTCAAAAAAGGGAAGAATGGGAAACATACAATAGCAATTGATCCACAATAATGATAAAATTCTGCTGGGAAGAAATAGCAACAGATCCTTGGTCATGCAGTCATTTCTTTGGAAAGTGCTCTGGTAATTCCTGAAGGGGCTTGAGTCCTTGACATATTCACAGAGCAGAGTGGCAAACTCGCTTTGAAATGTTACCTGCCTTACTCTCAGGCAGTGTTATTTCAGGTCTCTTTGACAGCAGAGAAACTGACATCCCAAGTAATACAAGGCTTTTAAAAGTTTCTTCAAAGACATCGTCACTTAGACAGATTAATTTATAGCATTTTCACCCACCAGCACTTTTTTGTTGCAAGTGAGAGAAATTCAAGTCAAGGGGAATGTAGTGATTCCCAAACTACGGAAGGGCAAAGTTGGATCTGGGCCTCAGGAATGATGGAATTGGACCTGGGCAATCATGGAATTTTCTGGTTTGCTTATTTCTGTGGCTCTCGGGGCCAGCATCCTTTTTCATACTATAGGCCTGCTTCCTCTAAAAGTGGCAGGAACATGCTTGTCAGCAGCTCTCAGACTGCAGTACACACCATAGAGATTCATCTCTTAGTTCAAAGCCAAAAATTCCCAGGGCATGGCTCTGATTGGTTGGCTTGGGTCACATGCAGGCTGAGCACTGTGATTGACAGCAGCCACTAGAAGCACGCGGTGGAGTGAGCAGGAAGAACATTTCCCAGAAGCAGCAGGGGGAGGAGGGCTGGACAAACACCCAGGGAAGTTTCCCTTAGGGACCTGGAGGAAGGGGGCGCCACTGAGGACTGAATTTAAGACTTCCCCTTCCTCCATCCACCTTTTCTTCTGCTGTTTGGCTTAGTTGATTTTTATTTTCACATCAGCGACATCTGATGCAGTTAATTTTGGTTGGATCTGAGCTGTCGCATTCCAAGTTCAGCAAGGATACACAAGTGTCAGCGCATAATCCTTCTCCGTCTTGTGAGCCAGTTAACACTGCAAACAGGCAGAGCCATTAACATGCTGACTTTCTTTCCCAACAACATAATCCTCTGGCAGCCTGACTTCACTGATTGATATTTGACCTAATAAGGCTGATCTGGATAAGCTTCCCTAGTCTCCAAGGACATCATTTTAACTATGGGGATTTAAAAAAATTTTTTGTTAAAGTAAGTTTAATATCTTTCCAGAAATATACTTTGAACCATCTCGCAGGCCTTGGCTAAGAGGAACAGCTCCTGTTACAGACGGTGTGGACATATTAATACAATTGAAAGCCTCAGGACCCTCTCAGTGATCTGGAGACCTTCATGGCAAAGGAAAGATTCAGTGGGTTAATTCAAGCATCCAGGAGGCTAACCAGGAAAACAAGCAATAAAACCTGAGACAGAAGAAAGGAAGCTAGCTAACAATAAAAAATGGCAGGAAGATTCCCAGCCCATCTGTAACCCATTAGAATGCTGGGAACTATTTTCCAGGGTATTTTTTCCGGTGGTGTTTTCAGCTTCTGTGCTTGTTAGGGAGAACCCATTTGGGAACAAGAACAGTGCAGTTGAATAGATGAACTTCTTCTAGGAGTGACAGGCCCTGAGAGTTGTTTTGAAGGGTCTGTCTGGTATTATTAGTAAAATTGCAGATAAGAACGACTGACTAGTAATGTGTATGGGCCCTAAAACCAACTTCATTGAACTTAGTTTTAAAAGATGAAGTGTGCTTAAGATTAAACATGAAGCTTTGAGATGAACTAGTGAGATACATTTTTGTGTGTGTGTGACACCTTCTAATTCTTGTCTCATTGATAGGCAAAAGTACTAAATAGTCTACATTTTTGTTAATGGTATGGGAAAAAAGTCTAAGTTTTTGTGAGTGTGTGTGTGCAGAAATAACTTACATTTTGACAGGTAGATTCCACAATTCCCGACCTAAAATCAGAGGATTAAATATGCTAGCTGAGACTATTTCTATGGAATTCATCCAAGTCCCTTAACTATGGTAGAATTCAGCTAGATCACTAAGGAATAATGGATGAAGACTGCGTTGCATAACTTATATAACTAATTTATATCATATTATCTAAATTTTAAAAATGGAGTTATGATTCTTTTAAAGTAAAACAAAATCCATCTTGAAAAATGTTTAGTTCTGGGCAATGATCATGAAGCAACCTGCCTTTAAGAAGAATGTGAAGAAATGACTTCATATTCCTGTTTAAAAACCATGAGCCCATTTAAATAGGTTTTAAGATATATCTTCTGGGAGAAAAAGTGATGTGTGTGGTCATTTTAAATGCACACATTTAAAACAGAAAGATTTGGGGCCGGGCTGGGTGGCTCACACCTGTAATCTCAGCACTTTGGGAGGTCAAGGCGGGTGGATCGTTTGAGGTCGGGAGTTTGAGACCATCCTGGCCAACAGGATGAAACCCTGTCTCTACTAAAAATACAAAAATTAGCCGGGTGTGGTGGCAGGCGCTTGTAATCTCAGCTACTCAGGAGGCTGAGACAGGAGAATTGCTTGAACTTGGGAAGGGGAGGTTGCAGTGAGCCGAGATCACACCACTTCACTCAAGCCTGGGCAACAGAGGGAGACCCTGTCTCAAAAAAATTAAAAAATTAAAAAAAAATCAGAAAGATTTGGGAATGATTTTGAAGCCTGCAAAGTTTGATATAAGAAAAGAGAGCGAGCGAGCATGTGAATGTGTGTGTGTGCACGTGTGTGCACGTGCATATGTGTGTGTAACCTTTCTCAAGGAATAGACAGACAGCATGCCAAGTCCATTTCCTCTCCCTTGTACCCCACATTCTGATGTCTTGACTAGGGAAAAAGACCTCCACAGGTTGCAGTAGGAGGAGCACAAGCTTTTGACTCTGACCTTCTGTTCAACTTTGGGACATTCTTTGACGAGAGTGCATGCTCCTCCTTAAGGGGGGTGAGTCACTTAGCCATTCTGAATACCCTCTCCTCACCTGTAAAATGGGAGAATTCCAGGCTTCTTGGGATGATAAGATGAGGAAACGCGTGACAAGTCTTTGGCCATGAAGAGTTTTCATAAGAGTTCTTGTTCTTGTTACCATGACCCCTGTGAGTTAGAATTGCATCTGGATTCAGGACTCTGCTGCCTTCAGGGAGCTGGCCACAGACCTTTCTGTGTCAATTCTCAGCCAGGAAGACCTCTCTGTCCCCTACCGAGGTCCAGATCTGCAACCGCTTCCCACCGCATGTGGGGATTGTGAAGAGATGGCATAGAGTTTGTGTTTCATCTTAGCTATTCCCATCCAACTCTGTTTGATCGGGAACAGGCTCTCCTCGTGCCACCTGTCAGGGGAATGCCTTTGCCAGAGAAGAGGGTCTGCTCCCTGCTCCCACACACACTGGCCCATCAGCTGTTTCTCATTTTCCTCACCTGCAGGGCTTTAGGCCAGGCTCACCAAGGACTGGTGCAACCAAGGTGAGAAGAGAATAAAAGCATCTGGTGTTGAGAAAATCCCTTGTCTCGACATCAGGGTGATGTCACTCCCTGTGCTGCCAGCCCTGTTTATAGCCAGCCTCGTCCTCGCCCTCCCTTCTAGGGCGGCGGGCTGCTGACACTGTCAGCTTCTTTCTGGCCTTCTTTGCTCTGCTGCTGCAATCCCCAGCAGCCTTCACTTGGACTCTGAGTTTCTTGCCTTGACCTGAATTTTGTTACTTCCGTCTTGAATGTTATTGGCTTGTTTAGTCTCGGAACCTATTGCTGCCTGGTTCTTTTTTTTCCAGCCCTTTCTCCATTCAGAGAGAGCAAGCTGGGGTGAACCAGTTGAAACATCATGAGTATCGTATGGAAAGACCCTGAGCTTTGCAGTTCTGTAGACCTGAGTTTGAATTCTAGTGCAGCCACTTACTTGCCCCAGGGCATTAGATACATTACTTTAATACTTCTGAGCCTAGCTTTTTCATAGGTAAAGCTATGCAAAGACATGGAATCAACCCAAATGCCCATCAATGATGGACTAGATAGAGAAAATGTGGTACATATACACCATGGAATACTATGCAGCCATAAAAAGGAACAAGATCATGTCCTTTGCCGGGACATGGGTGGAGCTGGAAGCCATTACCTTCAGCAAACTAACATGGGAACAGAAAACCAAACACCACATGTTCTCACTTGTAAGTGGGAGCTGAATGATGAGAACATATGGACACATGGTGGGGAACATCACACACTGGGGCCTGTCAGAGGGGTATTGTGGGGAGGGAGAACATCAGGAAGAATAGCTAGTGGATGCTGGGCTTAATACCTAGGTGATGGGTTGATCTATGCAGCAAAGCACCATGGCACACTTTTTTTTTAACCTACATAACAAACCTGCACAGCCTGCAAATGTACCCCTCAACTTAATATTTAAAGAAATAAATCCTTTCATAGGTGATACTTGCTTGTGATGAGTGGAACAACATACAGCCATACCTGAGCATCAGATGTGTATAAGTCAGGGTTCCCCAGAGAAACAGAACCAATAGGATAGATGGACGGATGGATGGACAGGTAGGTAGGTAGATTTAGACAGACAGATTTATTATAAGGAGTTGCCTTATGCAATTATGAAGGCTGAGAAGTCCCAGGATCAGCAGTCTGAAGGCCTGAGAACCAGGGTGGGAATTTCAGTGTGAGTCCAAAGGCTTGCAAGAGGAGAGCTGGCAGTGTAAATTCTAGTCCAAGTATGAAGGCTTGAGAATCAGGAGAGTCAATGATGTAGGTTCTAGTCCAAGCCTGAGGGCAGGAGAAGACCAATGACTCAGCTTAAGACCTTCAGGCAGAAACAGTGAATTCTCTCTTGTTCAGCATTTTGTTCTATTCAGGCCTTCAACTGACTGGATGAGGCTCACCCATATTAGATGCTTTACTTAGTCTATTGATTCAAATGTCAATCTCATCCAGAAATGCCCTCACACCCAGAATAATGTCCACCCAAATATCTGAGGACCCCCATAGTCCAGTCAAGCTGACATCTAAAATGAACCACTGAAAGGGGATTAGATCACTCTTTGAGAGTGTCCTCACACCCAGACACACCCAGAATAATGTCCACCCAAATATCTGAGGACCCCCATAGTCCAGTCAAGCTGACATCTAAAATGAACCACTAAAAGGGGATTAGATCACTCTTTGAGAAAATGTCCTAAGAGACCTAAATCTGCAAATCAGCAGTAACAAGATAACTTTGATGTTATCCAAGTAAAATCAAGATTTGTATAATGGCTATTGCTGTTCAGATGGAAAGTGCCACCATTGTCTGAATGTCCCATTTATGGAGAGGATCTGTTTCTGTTTCTGTTTCTGTTTCTCTAAAACCTTAGAGAAACCCATCAGTGAGCCACAGAGTGCAATGGAAGCAGATGCTAAAGCCAAGTATTAGGAAGGTATCAGGCATGCTTAGCTGTTTCTTTTCTTTTTAGTTTCTTTTTTACAACCGTATCTTGGGCATGGTGGCTTGCACCAGTAATCCCATCTACTTGGGAGGCTGAGGCAGGAGGATTGCTGAGGCCAAGAGTTGGAGACCAGCCTGGGCAACATAGGGAGACCCTGTTGCCAAAAACAAACAAATAAATAAATAGATAAGATTAGCTGGGTGTGGTTGCACTTGCGTGTAGTCCCAGCTACTTGGGAGGCTGAGACAGGAGGATTGCTGAGGCCAGGAGATGGAGACCAGCCTGGGCAATATAGCAAGACTCTAACTCCAAAAACAAATAAATAAATAGATAAAATTAGCTGGATGTGGTTGCACTTGCCTGTAGTCCCAGCTACTTGGGAGGCTGAGGTGGGAGGACCACTTGAGCCCAGAATTTCAAAGCTGCAGGGAGCTATGCTTGTGCCACTGCACTCCAGCCTGGGCAATATAATGAAACCCCATCACTAAAATAAATAAATAAATAAATAAATAAATAAATTGCATCTTATTTGGTGTAACTTTCTTATAGATTGCAAGCTGGCCAATTAATTGAACATTTTATTCAATAAAATCACTTATATATGAGAAATTGAATTGTGGTCTACAAAACTCTCCGTTACTTTAGAAGGCATTTGGAAAGAAAAATCAAGATTTCCAGCTTCTGTAAGTAAGACTCTCTGTTACCTAATAGCAGTTCCTCCAAGTTCTGACAGAGCTTCCTTAGAGTTACAGGGTTGTGGGGTCATACTGAGCTATCCAATCCTATTTATTGACAGCAGACCTCATATTCCTTCCTTAAACAGAGTATGATTATTTGAGACCTTGTTCTTTTTTTTTCCTACCTCTGCACTCCTAGAAATGGGATTTAGATTGCATACTACAGCTGATTAGAAAGAACCCTGTTCAGTCAAGCATTTAATATTGAATTATTACCCAAGCCTGACTCTTAGAACTAGACATTGATCCTGCCCTAGAACGTGGCACTTGGAAAAATAGTGGCATTTTCTCTTTAGAGAAAGGCGGGCAATGTTTTCCAGTCCCTTGTATCTCAATGGCACAGAACCCTCATTAAGCATGGGGTCTCGCTATGTTGCCCAGGCTGGAGAGTCTACCACCCAGTCCTAAGAAATAAAAGGTGACGTCAGGAAACCCACTTCTCATGATTATCTCTTTTGAAATTAACAATGATAAAGGTCTCCAAAAGCTATCAAGGCAACTTCATGACAGAGATGAATGCCAGCAGTACCCTGTTAAGTTAAGTATACCCATTAATCATTATTTTTAGAATCTTTTTCAACAAGAAACATTTTTTTTAATAGTTTGCCTTGGAGCAAAGCTATTTGGTATGAAAAACTATTTGAGTGAAAGGAGATGCTATTAGCCCTCTCTCTCCCACAGATGTAGCCGAGGGTGCTAAGGGAATTCAGCACATCTTACAGCACAGGCTAGGAAACCTGCTCTCTCTGCACTGGTTGGGTGAGTCCTGGTATTGCACCAGAATCATTAAAAGGCATTTAATAGGCAGCCACCTATGTACCTGTGTACAGTGCTTTGTACAACATGGCCACTTTGTACAACATGGCCATGTACAAAGCATGTACAGTGCTTTGTACAACATGGCAGAGAAGTATTTGCTGTCTGGGAATGTATGTTTTGTTTTACCACTTTTGAAAATCTAGCAGAAGGTGAAGCTTATACTCCACTGGGGAGGTAGACTGGAGTAAGATTAGCATTGCCAGATAGTGACATGCAGGAATATTCTGTTTCCATGTTCCCCATTTGTGTTCTTGTCAAGCTATATAATTGAGTCATATTTTGGCTTAGGATACCAATAAGTAAAAATGTGTGGATATGGATATGTGTGTGTGTGTGTGTGTGTGTGTGTGCATGGCAACTTACCTGAGTCTGTGTGTGTACACCAGCCATGACGTACTTATTATTCTCAGCTCTGGAAATTTACAAAGTGATTGTCTGCCATACTCTTCATTAAGCTCTGCAGATCTTAGACAACACGAGGAGCAGCCATGAATCTGCAAAGCAGGTCCCTGAATCTGGGGGATGGTTTCCATTATGATGAATCACACTTGTTCTTGAACATCCACATCCTCTCCTTCCTCTGTAGGTATATTCTCTTCTCTAACCATTCCCAGTTTTGAACTTTGGGCTACCACTGCTGTGGGTTGGGCCTCTGACCTAGCAGGAAGCACAGCTGAAGTTTCTGGATGACTCAGAACTTTCCTCCACATGCAGATCATCTCTGGGTCCTCTGGGTGTTGGGGCCTCAGGGTGGCGGTCAGATCTGCCTGCTGTCCGGACTCACTGCTATATCTTAAAAAAATTTATTTATTTTATTATTTTTAATTTTTATAGGTACATAGTAGATGTATACATTTCTGAGGTACATGAGATGTTTTGATACAAGCATGCAGTGTGAAATAAGCATGTCATGGAAAATGGGGTATCCATCCTCTCAAGCATTTATCCTTTGAGTTACAAACAATCCAATCACACTCTTAAGTCAAGCTTGTCCAACCCAGGGCCACATGCGGCCCAGAATGGCTTTGAATGCTGCCCAACACAAATTCATAAAGTTTCTTAAAACAGTACGAGATTGTTTTAGGATTTTTTTTTTTTTTTTTTAGCTCATCAGCGATCATTAGTGTTCATGGATTTTATGTGTGGCCCAAAACAATTCTTCTTCCAATGTGGCCCAGGGAAGCCAAAAGATTGAACACCCCTGCCAAGTTATTTTAAAATGTACAATTAAGCTATTATTGACAATAGTCATCCTGCTGTCCTCTCAAAGCGTGGATCTTATTCATTCTTTCTAACTCCTTTTTTTTGTTCCCATTAACCATCCCTGGCCGCTGTGTCTTAACCCCTAAAGCCCTTGTGTGCTGTTGTTGGTACCTCTGGTCACCTGCTTCTTGTGTGCCTTCTGGGTCAACTCTTCTTAGACCCAGGTCTTGCTGTCTGTCTGGTGAGAGGCCTTGGCTGGCTTCACAGTCTAGAGGACCCCTTCTCTGTAACAGTCTGTTTTCTGATTCTCTCCTCCCCGTACACAGCGCCCCCTAGTTCCTGGATTCCACTCCTCCAAGCCTCAGGTGCCCCAGAGGAAGAGCAGGGCTCATGCAGGTGGGTTATTTGTTGACACAAAACTCAACAAATAACTAAAGATCCAAATAGGTACAGTTCATGCAGATCATTATGTAGATTTGCCTTAATCCATTTTTTTTTTTTTGAGATGGGGTTTCACTTTTGTTGCCCAGGCTGAAGTGCAATGGCATGATCTTGGCTCACTGCAACCTCCGCCTCCTGGGTTTAAGCGATTCTCCTGCCTCAGCCTCCCAAGTAGCTGGGATTACAGGCACCCACCACCACACCTGGCTAATTTTTGTGTTTTTAGTAGAGACTGGGTTTCACCATGTTGGTCAGGTTGCTCTTAAACTCCTGACTTCAGGTGATCCACCCTCCTCGGCCTCCCAAACTGCTGGGATTACAGGCGTGCCACTGCACCCAGCCTCTTTTTTTTTTTTCTTTCAGAAGAAAATATCCCTGGACATTTTACAGAGTTTTGTCAGCAGGATTGAGCTTATATATAGGTTAAGAAGGCAATGCTCTGTGGAATAATATGAGTGTTGGGGATAACTCACCCTATACAATAAAAATAGAAATGGAATGGCTCCAGCAGTCAGGTTGCTGAAATTCACCACATTATGCATTCCTTTGCTCTAAGGCATTGATGTTCTGTGTTAAAATGCAAATACATCATCTGAGAGGACTTAGAGAACGGGGCCATGTGTCAGAGCAGGTGTCAGCAAATTTGGCTTCAGGCCTTCCCAGCTAAGCGACTTTTCTATGAAAGCCTAGAATATTAGAGATGAAAAGAATCTTAGACCCACATTGTGATTCTCCTTACCCAGAGGAATGTTTGCAATAACAGGGCTTGCAAAGTGAGCAACCTTATTCATTTAAACATCCTTGCTTTCTTGAGTCCAAGTCAGCTTTCTGGTGTCTCCCATGAGATTCCCACCTCTTCTCTTTTCTAACGGAGGCCCCCTCGATCCTCTCAACTTTCCTTCTCATCCTTTGCTGCTAGTTCCCCCACATGTTTGTTTCTTTTAAATGGAAGCAACCAGAAGGTTCCCAGTTCCCACCATAGATGCCCTGAGAGGCACAGAGGAGAGCGGCAGCCTCACACCTCCAGATAGACACAAGAGGCATGTCATATTTTCATTCCTTTTTAGTTAAGATCAACTAAAGCCACAAATCTTTTCCTGGTGAGCTGTTATTTAAGTCACCCCTCTCCCTTCTCGTAGGGGAGCAGGTTTTGACACCCTGCCCCCACTACCCGGGGCAGGATTTTAAATGTACTTCAAATACCTTTATCTTCCTTGATGTTCGCTAGGGACAAATATTTCAGAATCTGTTTTCTCATCTTCAAAATGGTAATGGTCATCCCTCTTCTGTCCACTATGCTTTTCAGCAGCAAGACTCCAGCGGTGAGATGTGGGTGCCACTGGTGCACTGTGGAGGGTGTGGGGACCTGCTGCAATGGAGCTCCAAGCCACTGGCTGTGGCTTCCTGAAGTGCTGTATTGACATCTATTTAGACCTAGCTGGAAAGAGAATGGTGACTAATTTGTGATGTCTGCTGTGATGTGTGAGTGTATGTGTGTGCACACAGCATCATTCTTGACACAGATTTGTCATACTATACCCATGCAGGAAATATTATCATTATTAATTCATTAACATTTGAACACATATTAATCACCCAGCTTGCATTAGAAGGCAGGTGCATTTTGGTGAGACAGGAGCAGGGCACATCACACGGAAGGATTTTTCAGCAGAGCCCTGAGGGCATTGTGGGGTAAATGTGAAGATGAGGGCTGTTACGAAAGGAAGACAAGGAAGGCCATGATCCAATTAATTCACCCCTCACATTTTTTTTTTTTTTTTTTGAGATAGGGTCTTGCTCTGTTGCCCAGACTGGAGTATAGTGGTGTGATCTTGGCTCACTGCAACCTCTGCCTCCCAAGTAGCTGGGACCACAGATATGTACCACCATGCCTGGCTAATTTCTTGTGGGTTTTTTTTTTTTTTTTGTAGAGATATGGTCTCTCTGTGTTGCCCAGGCTGGTCTCAAACTCTTGAACTCAAGCAGTTCTCCCACCTTGGCCTCCCAGAGTGCTGGGATTACAGACATGAGCCACCATGTCCAACGTACCCCTCAAACTTGATTCTAGGAGCAGTCCCAGGCTAGAAACAGGGGTTGACATAGGATCTACAGACCACCCTTATGAGGACCTTAGACCAGGGGTTGCAAACTCTAACACCTGCGGGAGACCCATCTGTAACATCAGTGAGGAAGGGGACCAGGAATGCAAAGGTACCCCGGGGCTGCAGAGAGGGGAACTGAGGCACACACGTCTCATCCACAGGGGCTGCGCAGGCCCCAGCTTCAAGCATTTTCTGCCAGAAGTGAGTATGGGCTTGAGTGTTGCCAGAGAAGTCTACTTTTATAGAGAAGCTGAAAATCTGGCATATTGTGTAAAATATTCCATTTAAAAATGTTGACTCAATTAAAAAAAATAACTGTGGATTCGACAAAACACATCTGTGGGCCAGATTCAGCCTCCAGCTGCCAATTTGGGACCTCTGTTGTAGATGCCATTAGAAAAGGGAAAATTAACTCTTATGAACAAATGCTCACATTGGTGCAGTGGAATCACATGACTTCAGTCCAACAGACAACTACTGCCCACCAAAAGCCCCAGGTGAGCAGACACGCATATGGTCTACAGGATCTTGGGTTGTAGCAGGGGGTGACAATTCCAGGACACAAATGATTGTAATTAAGTAGAAACATTAAGTGCCACAAGAGAAGTATCATAAAAATGCTTGAGGATTTTTTGAGGGGTGGGGCAGGGAGACAGTTGTTGGTGGGGAGGGGTTGGTAGTTGGTAAGAATTGCATTGGAGATGAGCATTATGGGATGGAAAGATTTCTAGAGATCAAACACAATAGGCAGAAGCCAGATGCAAAATGGGGGTTGAGGCCAGGCACAGTGGCTCACACCTGTAATCCTAGCATTTTGGGAGGCTGAGGCAGGAGGATCACTTGAGGCCAGAAGTTTGAGACCAGCCTGGGCAACAAAGTGAGACCCTGTCTCACAAAATAAAAAAATTAGCCAGGCAGAGTGGATCACACCTGTAGTCCTAGCTACTTGGGAGGCTGAGATGGGAGGATCCATTGAGCACAGAAGGTCGAGGCTGTGGTGAGTTATGACTGTGCCACTGTACTCCAGCCTAAGCAATCAAGCAAGTCCTCGTCTCTTAAAAGAAAAGCAGCTGAATTTGTTGAAGGGTGAGTGGTCTGGTTTGCTTGGGACATGGCATGCAAGTAGAGGAACAGTGCCCCAAGAAGGTAGGATATAGCACGTCAAGTTATGGAGGGCTCTGAAGGCACATTGGAGAGGTTTGCACTTAATTCAATCGGCAACAGAAGGCTTGAAACTTCTAAGCAGGAGAAAGGTGATTGGAGCTGGGTCTCAGGCCAACGCAAGGGCTGGATGTAAAAAGACTGATGAGGAACTTGTTTTCATGCAGAGAAAGACTACGACTGGCCTGGACTAGAATGGCAAATGCATAACAGAAGGCAGGGAAGATGTGAGTAATATTGGGGAGATAGGGTGAATGTGACTTCTCAACAGATTGGATGCAGGGACCAAAAGAGAAGAGAAAAATTCTCCCCCTGTTTTAGAATGGGGAAATGGGACTGGGAGGTGGAGAGGGAGAGGTGATGAAGTGTTCAGTTGGGTTATCCTGAGTTTAAGATGCTTTTAGTTGAAGGGATTACAGAAGCAAAGTGCACAGGTAACAGAATAGTTCAGTGCAAGGCACAGAACTGGCACCTATCAGAGGGAGAGAAAGAGGGAGAGGAAGGAAGGGAGGGAGAGAGAGGCAGAGAGAGAGCAGAGAAGGAGAGAGAGAGAGAAAGACAGAGGAAGAGGAAAAGAGAAACAAAGGCAGAGAAACAGAGAAGCAGAGACAGAGAGAGACAGGGAGAGAGAAAAGGAGGAAAGGAGAGAGAGAGGCAAAGAAAGAGAGAGGAAGACAGAAGGAGAGGGAAGAAGAGAAAAAGAGAGAGATGACAAAGGAATAGAGAGAAGACAGAGGCAGAGATCCAGAGAGACAGACGGAGATAAAGACAGAGAGACAGAGACAGAGAGACAAAAAGAAAGAGAGAGGGAGAGAAACAGAGGGAGGCAGAGGGAGAGAGACATAGAAAGAGGGAGGCAGAGGCGGATGCACTCTTGGGAGGCAGCTGCAGGAGCAGGGGTCTGGCCAGGGAAGTGATGCAGGCCTGATGATGGTTCTCAGGGTCAGGAGGTGAGGGGAGCATGGGGAGAGGAGCAGGGAGTCTGGGGTAAGTCTTAAAGTGCACACATGCTCAGTGGATACCAACAGGAAGAAACAAGTCCAGGATAGACAAGAGAGAACCTAGAGTGCAGGAACCCAGAGGTCAGTGGAGTCAAAGGGAAGGGACAGTGGGCAGCTGTGTCTAGTACTGCTGAGAGGTCTGCAAGGTGAGTTCTACAATGTGGCTTTTTTTTTTTTTTTTTTTTTTTTTTTTGAGAGGGAGTTTTGCTCTTGTTGCCCAGGCTGGAGTGCAATGGCATGATCTTGGTTCACTGCAACTTCCACCTCCCAGGTTCAAGTGATTCTCCTGCCTCAGCCTTCCTAGTAGCTGGGATTACAGGTGCCCACCATCATGTCTGGCTAATTTTTGTATTTTTAGTACAGATGGGGTTTTGCCATGTTGGCCAGGCTGGTCTTGAACTCCTGACCTCAGGTGATCCACCAGCCTCAGCCCCCTCAAAGTATTGGGATTACAGGTGTGAGCCACCTTGCCCTGCCCAACGTGGCTTTTAATAATCACTCTACTAAATTGTTCTCAACCATGCCCTTGTCAACGAAAAAGAGTCAAACTGTAAAATATTTGAACAGGCTTATTCTGAGCCAAATATTAGGACCATGACCCATGATACAGCCTCAGGAGGTACTGAGAACATGTGCCCAAGGTGGCTGGGTTACAGCTTGATTTTATATATTTTATGGGGGCATTTTATTTTATAGGCAGAGGCATAAATCAATACATGTAAGATGTACATGGGTTCTGTCCAGAAAGGTGGGACATCTCAAAGTGGGAGCTTCCAGGTTATGAACCTGTGGGTTCACAGGTGAATTCAAAGATTTCCTGATTGCAATTGGTTGATAAGAGTTAAGCTATACCTGAAGAGTTGAAGTCAGCAGAAATAAATGTTTGTAGTTAAGATAAGGGAGGTTACGGAAGCCACATTTCTTATTATGTAGATGAAGTCTCCAGGTAGGAGAGAGTAGATGGTAAATGTCTCTTATCAGACCCTAAAAGTGCCAGACTCTTAGTTAATCTCTCTTGGATCAGGAAAATACCTGGAAAAGCAAGAAGATTCTCTACAGAATGTATCTTTTCCCCACAAGAGACAGCTTTGCAAGGCCATTTAAAAATATGTCAAAAAAATATATTTCAGGGTAAAATACTTTTGATTTTTTTCAGGGCCTGCTGTCTGCCATGTGATGCTATACTAGAGTCAGATTGGAATTTGGTATCTTATTGCTACAAAGAGTCTGTTTTGTCAGTCTCCAGATATCTGTTTTAATGTTAATGTTGGTCAATTGGGCCCGAACTTCAAAGGAAGGAGGGTGTAATGAGGTCTGTCCAACCCCCACTTCCCATCATGGCCTGAACTAGTTTTTTGGGTTTGCTTTGGAATGCACTTGGCCAAGAAGAGGGGTCCATTCGGCCAGGAGGAGGGCTTAGAATTTTATTTTTGGCTTATACCACCAACTAATTTGTCCCTAACTCCAATGGCTGTGTCTTCATCTCCAATTCTATTTCAATGCTGAGATAGAATTCAGATGTGGCACAGTGTGTCAGAAGAAGAGATTGATGAAAAAGATGGTTTAGTAGGACTTGGCACCATTGATCTCTTTTTCCTTCTTCAAACACCCGCTTCCTTTGCCTTTTATGAGTCCACACTCACCTAATTTTTCTACTTCTCAAGCTTCTTCCTCTAACCATTGTTAAATATTAGTACTAATTAGTTTTTTTGTCGCTGTTCTCTTTTCCTCTTAATTTTCTGTTTCTGTCTTCAAATGACTTCAATCGCTGTGTTTATTGATGGAATCCTGTCTCCAAGTTAGAGCCCTTGTCTGACCTGCAGACCCACCTAGCCATTCAGACATCTCCAAGTGGATATTTCACAAAGCATTCAACACCACACAAACTCAACTTCACACCTCCTTGCCCTTCCCACTCTCCCTGTTACTGCACCCACAAAACCACTGACACTCTGTTCTTGGCTGCAGTGAGTGATGTGACTCAGGCAGAACCCTGGGCAGGATCCTCAGCTTCTCCACTGCTCACTCCTGTAATCAGCCAGCCACAGATTCCTGCAGATGCTTCCTCAGTGTCTGGGATGACTGACCACTTCTCCATCTACATAGTAACTGCCCTGACACAGGTCACCATCTCCTCATCCTCCTAACTGCTATCTTCATGCCAAGTCTGGGCTACTTTCCATTTATTCTTTGCACTACAGCTTCGTACCATCTGGTTATTTTACTCCTATATCTTAGAAAACATCAATGAATTAATTGTCTCATCACTCAGAAGATAAAGTTTAAACTTTTTTTTTTTTTTTTTTTTTTGAGACAGGGTCTTGCTCTGTCACCTAGGCTGAAGTTCAGTGATGCAATCTCGGCTCATTGCAACCTCTACCTCCCTGGTTCAAGCAATCCTCCTGCCTCAACCTCCCAAGTAGCTGAGACTACAGGAGTGTGCCACCATGCCTGGCTAATTTTTTGATTTTTTTCCTAGAGACAGGGCCTCACTGTTTTACCCAGGCTGACCTTGAACTCCTGGCCTCAAGTGATACTCCTACCTCCCAAAAGTGTTGGGATTATAGGTGTGAGCCACCACACCCAGCCCTAAACGTCTTAATATTTCACAAAAGACCTTGGCATGATTTTGCCAACTCATCCCTCTGCCTCCCTTCCTTCCTCTTTCTTTCTTTTTCTCTTTCTTTCTTTCTTTTTCTTTCTTCCTTTCTTTCTCTCTTTCTTCCTTTCTTTCTCTCCCTCTCCCTCTCTTTCTTTCTTTCTCTTTCTTTCTTCTTTCTTTCTTTTTTTTCTCTCCCTCCCCCCCCCTCCCTCCATCTCTCCTTCCTTTCTTCCTTTCTTCCTTTCTCTCCCTCTCTCTGCACTTCAGGCTGCGTGATAGAGTGAGACTCTGTCTCAAAAAAAGAAAAAAAAAGAAAAAGAAAATAATGTAGGGTGGGGCACGGTGGCTCATGCTTGTAATCTCAGCACTTTGGGAGGCCAAGGTGGGTGGATCATGTGAGGTCAGGAGTTCGAGACCAGCCTGGCTAACATGGTGAAACCCTGTCTCTACTCAAAAAATACAAAAATTAGCTGGGCATGGTGGTGGGCGCCTGTAATCCCAGCTGCTTGGGAGGCTGAGGCAGGAGAATTGCTTGAACCCCAGAAGCAGAGGTTTCAGTGAGCCAAGATCATGCCACTGCACTCCAGCCTGGGCAACAGAGCAAGATTCCATCTCAAAAAAAAAAAAAAAAAAGAACAAAACAAGTACCAAAGAAAAAATGTTATCAAAATGAATGCATAGAAAGGATTTATAATTATCAATCTGAATCAAGTATGTGCATCTGAAGTGCAAAAACAACAACAAAAAGCCTTCATTCAAACATTTTCCATTAGTTTGTCAGCACTTGTTTCTTATAGATTGTGCAAAGAGAAATGTTAATGTAACATTTGATTGCAAATTAATGATGACAATCATAGACTAGTAAAACTCAAAAGAAATTTAAAGGTCACCTAATCTTAATCTCTCATTGTGCAGTTGAGTAATGAAGTTTAGCCTGTTTAACAAAATGCTGCTAAAATATACATATATTTAATAAATATTAATTGATTACTATACAAGGTATTGTGCTATATGGTGTGGGAAAGTTATAGAAATATATGACATTAATCACTTCCATTATCTCACTTAATGGCTTCTGTGTCAATTACATGACCATCTACTCTGAAAGCATGAATAGTACACATAAACAGACAACTAACTCACGGTGTAGGGTAAGTACTAATGTAACCACCTGAGGGGTTCTTCCTGCCCACTGCACAAAGGAAGAGCATGGCATTGCAGTAAAGAAAGGTTGAATAGACACAACATCAACCATACCACATAGGAGATGGAGTTAGTATTCAAGTCAATCTCATTCAAGGCTCTTTCAAAGGCAGTTTGGGGGAAGGGCTGGGGATGGCCAGGTAATGGGTGCTTGATGCTGATTGGCTGGGGCAGAGATGAACTCATAGGGGTCAATGCTGTCCTGTTAAGCTGAGTTGCTTCTGGGTGGGGCCACAGGATGTGAGGGAGTCCTTGGGTCCAGGTGGAGCCATGGGTGTCAGACATGCAAAAAGTCTGAAAAGATACCTCAAATTCCAACTTGCAATAGTGGTGTTGCATATCTTCCCATTCCTCTCCATCATCCTAGCCTGATGACCTTTCATTAGCTTCGCAAAAGAGGTTTAGTTTAGGGGAAGGGCTATTATCATTTAAAGTATAAACTAAAGGCTGGGCCTAGTGGCTCATGTCTGTAATCCCAGCATTTTGGGAGGCCAAGGTGGGTAGATCACCTGAGGTAAAGAGTTTGAGACCAGCCTGGCCAACATGGTGAAACCCCATCTCTACTGAAAATATAAAAAATTAGCCTAGTGTGGTGGCATGCGCCTGTAATCCCAGCTACTTGAAAGGCTGAGGAAAGACAATTGCTTGAACCTGGGAGGCAGAGGTTGCAGTGAGCTGAGATAGCACCATTGCACTCCAGCCCAGGGAACAAGGGCAAAACTCTGACTCAAAAAAAAAAACTAAGTCCAGGTGCAGTGGCTCACACCTGTAATCCCAGCACTTTGGGAGGCCGAGGTGGACGGATCGCTTGAGATCAGGAGTTCAAGACCAGCCTGGCTAATATATCAAAACGTCATCTCTACTAAAAGTACAAAAATTAGCAGGATGTGGTGGTGCGGACTTGTAATCCCGGCTACTTGGGAAGCTGAGGCAGGAGAATTGCTTGAACCCAGGGGGCAGAGTTTGCAGTGATCTGAGATTGCACCACTGCACCCCAGCCTGGGTGAGAGTGAAACTCTGTCTAAAAAAAAAAATACATATTATATATATATTTATATATATTTATATTTATATATATATTTATAAATATATATATTAATATATATTTATAAATATATAATCTAAATGTCTTCCAAATTTAGCTTAGCCTAAGCCCAGGAGCGATTAAGGGAAAGGCAAGGTGGTGGGGTGGGTTAAATCAGATCTCTTTCACTGCCATAATTTTCCTACTGTTGTAATTTTTGCAAAGTTGATTTCACTAAGTGGATGTTAGAGATGGGAGCATATAGGGAGGAAGGGAAGAGAGCAGTTACTCTGGGCTTGGCATTGAAAAGGCTTGAACATTATTACAAGACTTCATTGTATAGGATGTCAGTAACAGAATCAACCCTCCTTCTTCTTATCTGTTTTCCCTGAACATCAATTAAACAATCACAAATTGCCAGGAAGGGGTGGAGTAATGCTGAGATAGAATTCAGATGTGACACAATGCATCAGAAGAAAGGATTGATGGAAAAGATGGTTCAGAAGGCACAACCAGGTTTCACAGGTTGATTCCTTTGTGAAAAGCTCCACTCTTGTCAACGTAGGCAGCAGGTATCCATTAAGACACTAAGAAAGTAAATTACTCTTCCGTTTATAATGGAGCAAATAAATCTTATTACATTTCTCATTTTTCTTATTAACCCTAGTTTTTTTTTTTTTTTAAAGTTGATTAGTTGAATCCTCTAACATGTTAATACTATCTTATTGGCTGTTGACCTTTTCTCTCCTACTTTCTCCTCATCAGTTAGTTAGAGCTAGAAATATATTCTCAAGGAAAACCATTTAAAGAGTCTTCCTCAAATCATAGTTTTAATTTACAAGAATATAGACGTGCCTGGACTTTCCTGTTGATTTTGTTTTCCAGGACAATGACCTAAAAGGCTGCGTAATTTGGGAGTAGTGTTCCCCTAAGCCTGTTTCTGACTGTGATGCGGTTAAATGGCCTGGGATTAAGAGAAGCAATTGTGTTTGTTTCCCAAGGTCATACACCTTGATTTAAAAAGCTATGAAAAATATCAGAGCATTTATCTGTAGGTCTAAAGATAAGGGTAATCCTTTAGGGAAATTGAGATTTTAATTATTGACTCCTTCACAGACATGATGAACGTATTTCTCAGGCTCAGCCATCAAATCCTTTGCAGTCACTGCCTCTTTTTCTAACATCTCTACCAGTTGTATCTTACATTTTCAGGAATGCCAGCTGTTGGTAAATGTTGGACTGGAGAAATGCTAGAATTCAGGATCCAATCTTTTTTTGTTTTTAATGATTGGTCAGCTATGTTAATCAATCAACTCACCCTTTTCCATCTTCTCTTTTTAAAAATGAAATTGAGAATTGTAATCAGCACATACAGCAGCCTGGCAGGAAGGCAGGATCTAAACATATTTGTAAGAAAGGGTTGAAGTCTGAACTGGTGAACAACTCTTATCAGCCAGCTCTTTGATGCTACTGCTGTCTAAATAATTTGTTTTCCAGGCGCTGACTCACCAAATTCGTCTTTAGAAGTGGTAATCTTTTTATTTTAGTTTATTCTTTAATTATACTTTAAGTTCTGGGGTACACGTGCAGAATGTACAGGTTTGTTACATAGGTATACATGTGCCATGGTCGTTTGCTGCACTCGTCCACCTGTCATCTACATTAGGTATTTCTCCTAATGCTATCCCTCCCCTAGCACCCCACCCCCTGACAGGCCCCAGTGTGTGATGTTCCCCTCCCTGTGTTCATGTGTTCTCATTGTTCAACTCCCACTTATGAGTGAGAACATGCAGTGTTTTCAAACAAAACATGTTTGGTTTTCTGTTCTTGTGTTAGTTTGCTGAGAATGATGGTTTCTAGTTTCAACCATGTCCCTGCAAAGAACATGAATTCACCCTTTCTTATGGCTGTACATGGTGTATACATACATGTCATATATGTGCCACATTTATGGCTGTACATGGTGTATACATGGTGCATATGTGCCACATTTTCTTTATCCAGTCTAACATTGATGGGCATTTGGGTTGGTTCCAAGTCTTTGCTATTGTGAACAGTGCTACAATAAACATACGTGTGCATGTGTCTTTATAGTAGAATGATTTATAATCCTTTTGGTATATACTCAGTAATGGGATTACTGGCGCAAATGGTATTTCTTGTTCTAGATCCTTGAGGAATCACCATACTGTCTTCCACAATGATTGAACTAATTTAAACTCCCACCAACAGTGTAAAAGTGTTCCTATTTCTCCACAACCTCTCCAGCATCTGTTGTTTCCTGACTTTTTAATGATTGCCATTCTAACTGGTGTGAGATGGTATCTCATTGCGGTTTTTATTTGCATTTCTCTAATGACCAGTGATGATGAGCTTTTTTTCATATGGTTATTGGCCACATAAGTGTCTTCTTTTGAGAAGTGTCTGTTCATATCCTTCGCTCACTTTTCGATGGAGTTGTTTGTTTTTTTCTTGTAAATTTGTTTAAGTTCTTTGTAGATTCTGGATGTTAGCCCTTTGTCAGATGGGTAGATTGCAAAAATTTTCTCCTATTCCGTAGGTTGCCTGTTCACTCTGATTATAGTTTCTTTTGCAGTGAAGAAGCTCTTTAGTTTAATTAGATCCCATTTGTCAATTTTGGCTTTGTTGCCATTGCTTTTGGTGTTTTAGTCATGAAGTCCTTGCCCATGTCTATGTCCTGAATGGTATTGCCTAGGTTTTCTTCTAGGGTTTTTATGGTTTTAGGCCTTACATTTAAATCTTTAATCCATCTTGAGTTAATTTTTGTATAAGGTTTAAGGAAGGGGTCCAGTTTCAGTTTTCTGCATATGGCTAGCCAATTTTCCCAACACCATTTATTAAATAGGGAATCTTTCCCCATTGCTTGTGTTTGTCAGGTTTGTCAAAGATCAGATGGTTGTAGATGTGTGGCATTTTTTTCTAAGGCCTCTGTTCTGTTCCACTGGAATCTTTAATTAGTAGTGATGCAAAAACAAAAATGTGAAAACTATGGCCAGGTGCTGTGGCTCATGCCTGTAATCCCAGAATTTTGGGAGGCCAAGGCAGGAGGATAACACTTGAGCCCAGGAGTTCAAGACCAGCTTGGGCAACATAGAGAGATCCTGTCTCTACCAAAACTTAAATATATTAGCCTGGTGTGGTGGTGCATGTCTGTAATCCCAGCTACTTAGGAGGCTGTGGTAGGAGAGTTGCTTGATCCTGGGAGGGTGAGGCTGCAGTGAGCAGTTATTGTGCCACTGCACTCCAGCCTGTGTGACAGAGCGAGACCCTGTCTAAAAAAAAAACAAAAAAGTGAAAAGTATGATAAATAAGTTACTTTAAAACTTAGTGTGGCTTGGTGTGGTGGCTCACACCTATAATCCCAGAACTTTGGGAAGCTGAGGTGGGCAGATCCCTTGAGGCCAGGAGTTCGTGACCAGTCTGACCAACATGGTGAAACCCCAACTCTACCAAAAATATAAAAATTAGCCTGGCATGGTAGTACACACCTGTAATCCCAGCTACTCAGGAGGCTGAAGTGAGAGGATCACTTGAACCTGGGAGGCGGGGATTGCAGTGAGCCAAGATCGCACCACCGCGCTCCAGCCTGGATGACAGAGCGAGACTCCATCTCAATAAAAAACAAAACAAAACAAAACAAGACAAAACAGTGCTTGTGCATTAATGTCCAGTTTTGTGTTGAATGTGCCTTATACTTAGAATGCATCGTAGCAGAGAGGAAAGAGCCACGTCTCCTACAACTGCTTTCCCCTGCAACAGGGGGGCACAGTTCCAGGGTACAGTGGGGAGACTGTGTTAAGGTTTTGGAGTTGGAGGAAGGGTGGGAGTGTTAGAGGTTGGGAGCTGCCATGAGATACCCTCCTGTCTTTGGAGCTCTCTATGCCTTCTTACCTTGTTCTCCTTGATCTTCCCATTGAAGTCATTTGCGATTGTTCGATCAATCTTTATTTTTGAGAGACCTTCTCTCCCTAAAACAATTATGCTTCTGGTCCTGATTTCCTAGCTGTCTCTTCTGTGACTGCTTGGCGACATAAGATAAAAGTCAGACCATTTCCCTGTCTGTTTGTACTCTGGGCTGACAAGGTTCTATTATAACCTGTGTCTTTCTTTCAGAGATCATACTTATTGGGTATAATTAGATGGAGATAACTTGTCCTGAACTGCTGATGGGTTTTGGTGAATCCTGGTGCCAGGCCCCCGTTTGACCAGAGACATTTGCTCCCAAAGTGACCCAGGCCACAGAATACTATGTTTCCCTCTCCAAAGACAATGAGCCCATATGGGGTTTGACCCGGCAACCCTGACATCATTAGCATTGTTTCTGAAACAACTAAGCTAACCCAGTCAGAGCATTCATGATTTTGTTATGCTGGTTCAACTGCCCCAGAGAGGAAATAATTTCCGCCCAATTGCCTGTGAATTGCAGTTCCTCTGTCCAGCAAAAGGGATCGTGGTGTCTATTGGGGTCACCGACCTGCCTCAGAGGTCGTCTGTAACATCATAACTTTTTGGCTGGTTTTGCACCTGGTTGACAGGCATGTGACTGATAAGATTAGGAAGTTTTCTGAACTGTATCTCTTGATCTGCTTTTGGAATTAGTTAATACATTAATTATTAGGATTGCATTCCTATTACTTATTACGGATCAAATTTGTGCCTTTTTAATTTCATTAATCAGAGAATACTTTTCAGGTCTTACCTTAGAAGTGAGAGTGTGTGCATCTTGTAATATTTGGTAGAATTTAAGTCTTTTGTGTAAATAGTTCTATAAGCATATTATGTGCTTATTTTAATTAGTCTTTCTTAACTAGACCTTTCACATAATTTTACTGAAAAAATATATTTTACAGTACTCTTGGAAATTAATAGAGCTGTTGGATGTTGGAATGCTTGTTTGAGAGAGGAAGCTTTATGTTTACCCCTGTTGGGGCTCAGAAACTGATAGCCCAAAATGTGGCCCTTTGACATGATGAACTGAAGAAGCCTTGTGGTTTCTCAGACCTTCCTCCTCCGGCCTCTCATTTCTCTGTCTCTCTGAAAGCACAGGATGAAGTTGCTCTCTGAAGTTCTCTTATCTGCCTGAAGTCTGGACTTACTAAGGAAGAACACAATCACCTCTGGTCCCTTCCCTTAGTTTTCATGAACTGAACTCATGGCAGGAAGAAAGACAAAAGTCTGACAATGCACCTGGACAGACTTTCGTCACAAATCATTATCTGCTCTGTGGGCCCAATAGTCTTTGTCCCAGGCCACTGTGTGTTCTTCAAGCCCATTGAATTCCCTAAAAATCATTTATTATCCCTCAAAAATCACCCACTCTTCCCCATCTCCCTTTCCCCTAAGAAAAAGGGTATAGAACCATCAGTACCCCATTGCATGATGTGGTGATCACTCCGTGATTTTCCCTGCCATGCACATGAATCAATTTGCATGCCTTTTCTCCTAGTAATCTGCCTTTTACAGTTAATTTTCAGCAAACCTTCAGAGGGTAAAGTGGAAGTTTTCCCTCGGCTCCTATACCCTCTTATCCCATGGAAAGTTTTCTATACATGACACAAATGGTCCACATCAGAAAGGAGACCAAAGATATGGGAAGTGGAAAAGGGAGCAAGGACAGGGGTCTCTGTCCTTGCAAGATGTTCCGTGTGATTTACAAACTGTTAAGCAGCAGAACCAGTCCCTGTTTCAATGTCACCATGGGAAGGAGCCTGCTTGATCCTTTAGAGGCCCGTGCACGTAGTTGAGCTCAATTAAAGTGCTTTGGTTCTGGCACCCATAAAATATGGCTCCAGGAGAGAACAGTTTAATGCAAAGCTGCCCTTGCCTTTCAAGGACAATGGATGGCATCCACTTGGCTGTGTTGGGAGCAAATTCTGCAAGGAACTTTGGGCATTCCGACCTTGTGCTACTTAGGTCCCTACAACTTTAGGAGGGTCCCTGCGCTCAGTGATGAATCATTCCCTGCCACATTACAGATGATCCTTACACTTCATCCAAGCCCAGTTGATTTTTCCAGCTAGCCACATTCTCTTTATCTCACCCACTGATCAGGGAGGCAGCGATGTTCCCGTTTATCATATACTATTCTGTACTGTCATTTAGAAATACTCATATGCTCGCCCAGGGAATATTGATAAGATAATTTCTCAGATCAGATAAACCGTGGTAAGGGAAGCATATCTTTCCAATGTGATAAAGAACTTTAGAATATGCGATAAAATGTGATAAAAGCATGCTGCAAGGCCATTATTGAGAAGAATGGTCTCCGATGTGCCCTGTAATCAGGGCTGGGGGGGATGAGGAAGAAAGCTTATTGTTTGGATCTTTTATTTCAAAAGATTGGAGCTTTTGAATTGTGTTTCTAAGGAAAAAGCTCTTTGAAGGTCATGTTTGAATTAAAAGCTGTATTTATTATCTGTTTCTCCATGTTATCTATATTACAATTGCATATCGAATTTGGACGCCCAGTATCTCCTGAAGGTAGTTATTTTCTAATTCCACTTTTATCCTGCCCTCTGGTGTAGTATTTGTCAGTGCATGTTTGCATCTGCTGGAGCTGATAAGGTAGAAAATGCTACCTGACTCACATTATTATAGTTCTCTCCTTCTCCCTCTCCTGGCTAGTTTGAAATGATTACTGCCTCTGGACTGTAGTCATCTGCGAAAAGATAACGTAACTTCCAGATGCAGCTCCTGTCTCAGCACTTTGATGTGATGGTGAGTCTAGATATTACCAGTCACCAGGACATCCTAGTCACTGCAAACAAGAGAGGGGAAGGATCGGCTGGAGGAGGTGAGAGTGGGATTCAGATGAACAGGGTAGTTCTGTTTTCATAACCAAAGACTAGGTGCTTACTTCCTGTTCAGATTTCAGAGCAGGCAATTAATCTCTTTCATTGGAGTATAGCCGCTCCACTGTTGCGAACTTGCTATTGTAGGTACTGGACTAGGTAGGCACGAGGCCAAGAGTAACATCTTTAAACTGACCTCATTATGGAAACATCCTCTAAATACTTACTATCTAACTTCTGCAATTTGAGAGAGAAGCAATAATATTAATAAATAAAAGGTAATATTTACTGAAAGTCCACCATTGGCCAAGCATTAGAGAAGTGAACCATTCAATCAGTGAAGCAGATCCTGCTAAAATCAGCCTTTAGGCTGGGCACAGTGGCTCATGCCTGTAATTTCAGCACTTTGGGAGGTGGAAGTGGGTGGATCACTTGAGGTCAGGAGTTTGAGACCAGCGTGGCCAACATGGCGAAACCCCGTCTCTACTAAAAAATACAAAAAAATTAGCTGGGGGTGTTGGCAGGTGCCTGTAATTCCAGCTACTCAGGAGGCTGAGGCAGGAGAATCTCTTGAACCTGAGAGACAGAGGTTGCAGTGAGCCAAGATTGAGCCACTGCACTCCAGCCTGGGCAACAAGCAAGGCTCTGTCTCAAAAAATAAAAATAAAAAAATAAATAAATAATATTACCATTTACGGATGATGAAGCAGAGCCTTGCTTAAAAGGATTAAGTGATATACTGGGCCAAGTGTGGTGGCTCACACCTGTAATTCCAGCACTTTGGGAGGCTGAGGCAGGTGGATCACGAGGTCAGGAGTTCAAGACCAGCCTGGGCAAGATGGTGAAACACTGTCTCTACTAAAACCACAAAAATTAGCCTGGCACAGTGGCAGGTGCCTATAATCCCAGTTACTAGGGAGGCTGGGGCAGGAGAATTGCTTGAATCCGGGCAGCAGAGGTTGCAGAGAACCGAGATTGCACCACCGTACTCTAGCCTGGCCAACAGAGTGAGAGTTTCAAAAAAAAAAAAAAAAAGTGATATGCCCAAGGTCACACAGCTCTGTGGGAGGCAGGAGTGGTTGAGGCCACGCAGTCCTTATTTTTTTTCTCAGTAGGTTTCTCTTACAGCACTGTATTAGGATTCTCCAGAGAAATAGGAACAAGAGGCTATTGCCTTAGTCCATTTGGGCTGCTAAAACAAAACTGTTACCAGCTGGATGACTTATAAGCAACAAACACTTATTTCTCATGGTTCTGGAGGCTGGGAAGTTCAAGATTGTGGTACGGACAGATTTGGTGTCTAGTAAGGGCCCACTTCCTAGTTCGTTGATGGCCTCATTTCCCTGTGTCCTCGTGTTACAGTACATAGTTAGTCAGACATGAGCAAGGCCAGAGAGGCCCCCCCGCCACCCACCACCAGGGATGTCAGGCAACCATCAGGCAGTTGTTAAGCCATCTCGCTAAAATAATAATTGGTCACAGCTGGTGCCAGGGAAAGGCAGTCTCCCAATAGATAGAAACACCTGAAACTGGTGATCAGCAGCTTCCCAATAAGATCTCAGGAGATGGGTGAGTGGGCTCAAGCATGCGCACTAAGAGGCAAAATGGCAGCCTGGTAAGGGAAGAACGCTTCAAGTCAGCATGTGCACAGTTTTGGTAAACATACTGTGCATGTGGCCCCTCCCAAGTGCTGGCAGGCCACCGCACATGTGGACAGCCCACCCCAAGGGAAGAATCAGGGGAAAAGGGACACAAATACCACCACTGCCATCCCCTCTGCCCCAAGCATGCCAAGGGATAAAACTCCAAGTCAAAAGTCAAACAGTGCACTTGATCTCCCAAGTCGCCTGCTTGGCCCTTTTCCATGTGTGCTTTACTCCCTTTCATTCCTGCTCTAAAGCTTTTTGTTTTGTTTTAATTCTTTGACAGAGTCTTGCCCTGTCACCCAGGCTAAAGTGCAGTGGCACAATCTTGGCTCACTGCAACCTCTTCCTCCGAGGCTCAAGCTATCCTCCCACCTCAGCTTCCGGAGTAGCTGGGACTACAGGCATGCCCCACCACACACACGATATATATATATATATATATAGATAGATAGATATATGTATAAATAATAGAGACAGGGTTTTGTCATGTTGCCCAGGCTGGTCTCAAACTCCTGAGCTCAAGCGATCCACCTGCCTTGGTCTCCCAAATTGCTGGGATTACAAGTGCATACCACTGTGCCAGGCCTGCTCTATAGCTTTTTAATAAACTTTCTCTCCTGCTCTAAAACTTGCCTTGGTCTCTCCTTCTGCCCTATGCCCCTCAGTCGAATTCTTTCTTCTGAGGAGGCAAGAATTGAGGTTGTTGCAGACCTGTAAGGATTCACCACCAGTAACACTCACCTGGTGGAAGGGGCAAGATATCTCTCTGGGGTCTCTTATATATGATCACTCATCCTATTCACAATGGCTGCACCCTCATGACCTAATCACCTCCCAAAGCTCCCTCCTTCTAGTGCCATCAGCTTGGGGAGTAGGATTTCAACATATGACTTCTGGAGGTCACAAACATGGAGACCCCAGCAGATCTATAGAGATAGATAGAAAGAGATGTATTAGGAGAGATTAGCACATGCAATGATGGAGACTGAGAAGTCCCACAGTCTGCGGTCCGAAAGCTGGCAGCCAAGGAAAAGTGGGGGTGTGGTTCCAGTCCAAACCCTATGGCCCGAGAACTGGGAGCTGGTGGTGTAGGTCCCAGCCTGAGTGTGAAGGACTGAGAGCCAGGAGCACTGGTACTCAAGGCAGGAGAAGATGGTCGTCCCAGCCAAAGCAGAGAGCGTGCATCTGTCCTTCCTCCACCTTTTGGCTCTATTCAGGCCTCCCATGGATCCCATGATGCCTGCTCACATCGGTCAGGGTGATTTTTACTCAGTCTACCAATTCCAGTGCTACTTTCTACCAGAAACATCCTCACAGACACTCCCAGAAATAGTATTTTACCAGCAATCTGGGCATCTCTTAGCCCAGTCAAATTGACACATAAAATTAACCATCACAGGTATCTTCTTTGTATGGAAGCAATAATGTTCCTTCTCAACACGACCTTTCATAGGTCTTAAAGGAATCCAAGGGATCGGCTAATAGGTTTATAAGAATCTGGAGAAAATGTATAGTGAAGTCAGGAAAGTATTCTAGCCTATTCCTTATCCCCATATCCCTCTACCAGATACTGCAGTAGAATGATTACCTTAATCCCCCATCAGCTGAGGGATATTAACTGCTCATTATAAAACTTAAACACGGTGTGAACTAAAAATTGTTTCTAAAACAGACTTGCCTCTTTGTTACTAATATGCCTCTTTTCCCTCCATGTTTCTTTTTTGTTTGTTTGTTTGAGATGCAGTCTCGCACTGTCGCCCAGGCTGGAGTGCAGTGGCTCCATCTCAGCTCACTGCAAGCTGTGCCTCCCGGGTTCATGCCATTCTCCTGCCTCAGCCTCTTGAGTAGCTGGGACTACAGGCACCCGCCAACCCACCTGGCTAATTTTTTTGTATTTTTAGTAGAGACGGGGTTTCACCGTGTTAGCCAGGATGGTCTCAATTTCCTGACCTCGTGATCTGCCCGCCTCGGCCTCCCAAAATGCTAGGATTACAGGCACGAGCCACCGCACCCTGCCACCCTCCATGTTTCTTAATCATCACTGGCTAAAATTAATAATTAATTAGAATGGCTATTGAGCACGGATTATGTGGCAGGCCACACGATCTAAATGAATTCCCATTTTACAGATGAGGAAATTGAGGCCTGTAGAAGTTAAGTGACTTCCAGTCCTGGATATGAGATATCTGACTCTTGTGTCTGAGACAGCATCAGGTCTGTCCTGCTGGGCTGAGGGAGCAGACACCACTGTGATGGTGACAGCATACATGCATTGATGTGGGCAGAATGTCAAATACAGCATTCCTTTGGTTCCGATAACTGTTTTGCTTAATGTATTTGATATGGTTTGGCTGTGTCCCCACCCAAATCTCGTCTTAAATTGTACCCTCCATAATTCCCGTGTGTTGTGGGAGGGACCTGGTGGGAGATAATACAATCTTGGGGGCAGTTTCCCCCAGACTGTTCTCGTGGTAGCGAGTGAGTCTCACAAAAGCCGATGGTTTTACAAGGGGAAACCCCTTTCACTTGGTTCTCATTCTCTCTCTCTCTGCTGCCGCGTAAGATGTGCCTTTCACCTTCTGCCATGATTGTGAGGCTTCCCCAGCCACGTGGAACTGTGAGTCCATTAAACCTTTTTCTTTATAAATTACCCAGTCTAGGGTATGTCTTTATCAGCAGCCTGAAAACAGAATAATGCAATATGTATATTTTTTCCTTTGAAAGTGTAGGCACCCGGAAGAACAGATAAAATTTCTACAATGTTGTGGATGAACTTAGGAGTATTATGTTAAGTGAAATAAGCCAGGCACAGAAAGATAAATACTGCATGATCTCACTTACATGTGGAATCTAAAAAATTTGAACTTGTAGAAGTAGAGAGTAGAATGGTGGTTACCAGGGGCTGACAAGGGGGAGTTTAGGGAAATGATGGTCAAAGAATACTAAATTTCATTTAGACAGGAGGAATAAGTTCAAGACATCCATTGTAAAACATGGTGACAAAGAGCATGGTGGCTCACGCCTGTAATCCTAGCACTTTGGGAGGCCAAGCGGGCAGATCACCTAAGGTCAGGAGTTCAAGACCAGCCTGGCCAACATGGTGAAACCCTGTTTCTACTAAAAATACAGAAATTAGCCGGGTGTGGTGGCAGGTGCCTGTAATCCCAGCTACTCAGGAGGCTGAGGCAGGAAAATCGCTTGAACCCAGGAGTGGAGGTTGCAGTGAACCGAGATCATGCCACTGCACTCTAGCCTGGGTGACAGAGCGAGACTCCATCTCAAAAAACAAACAAACAAACAAAAAACTATGGTGACTATAGTTAATAACAATGTATTATATTCTTGAAAATTGCTGAGAGTAGATTTTAAGTGTTCTTACCACAAAAATAAGTATGTGAGGTAATCTATATTAATTAGCTCAATATAGTCGTTCTGCAGTATGTATATTTCAAAATAACAAGTTGTACATGATAAGTATATACAGTTTTTATGTATCAATTTAAAATAAATTTTAAAAATAAAAAAAATTTCTGCAATGTTGGTGAGGATTTTGAGATTTACAAGAAACCCCACATTTCTTTTGATTAAGGTGGAATTAAGATTCTTCTGGAATTTCTAGTGTGTAGGGACACATACAGTCACAGAAGGTATGTCTTGGTTTAGGTAGAGAAAACACACAAAGACTGAGTTCTTGTAGAGCTACCACATGGCACAATGAGTGCTACCAATGAATGCTGTGGGTTCTGGGTCTCCTGTCTATATATTCAGATGAGCTTGGCATGAGCATAAGTCCCAGGAGGTTTCTAGAGGACACATCACTGGATCAGAGGGATTTTAGTTCCTGCCTTCCCATTCTGTTTTTGCCTTTAACTCAGAACACCATAGCAGGGGGAAAAATGAAGCAGAGGGGGAAAGGAGTATATCCTTCCAAAATACACATGACCCTCCTGGCCCCTGCACACCAAGCATATCTTGCTCTATGATCCAAGGAAGCTCACAGAGTCTAGAAAACCCACTGAGAGAAAAATATCTTCAAAGAAAAGTCAGTTCTCAGAAGAATGTTAAAAAGTGAAGAGTGAAGCAGAAAAAAAAAGTTCTTGCATTTTTATTTTCCTTTTGGATTTCTATTTTTCTTTGCTTGGGTTACAGGGAATGCTACCTTTCTTCTTATGCGTTATAATTATTTGTTCATTTGCCTTTGATTCTTAGGGTTTCTAGATATAAGGTTTAGAAATGCAAAGTATTTGTTATTAGTGTTGATCATTACTTGTTTTTTTTAAATTTTCAGAAGTATTCATGTTCATCTTGTTTACATATTTTTCCCATTAGCTCATTTCTGTTTTAATGGCAATTTTATTTCTTCATTTAAATTTTTCTCTGATCCTAACTACTGAATGGGTTGCTTTAATGAAAAATGGAAATAATTACTGCTTCGACTCAAGAGAGTGTCTTTATTTCACTCAGAGCTGTCACTTTTACTTGTAAGATAAGATGATTTTAAATGGAATGAAATTCTGTAAAACTGGCTGCGCTAAGAAATATTGACATGCAGTGACGGGAGGAAACTTCCATTTCTGATTGAAATCAAAACATTGAGCATATATTTTGCTAGCCTTGAATATAATTTTTAAAAATAACACCACAAAATTCTCATTCTCTCCTCTCTTCACTGGAACTTATTTAGTCATCTGGCCTGATAGCATTTACAATGCTGAAAAAGTTAATAGAAAATAAAAATACAATTTTGGAGATGTACAAGACCCACTGTGATAACCTAAGTTAACATAAATTGTCATGATGATGCCCAAACAGTAACTTCTACATTTTGATTTATTTATTGTGCACATTGCTCATAGCTAGCTCCCAGGCCAGCAATTGTAGGCAAAGGACCAAAGAAACCAAGTACAGAGTTTTCACTTATGGAGGGAAATCATAAGTCATTCACAATTTTTGCAATGATTTGTCATGAAGCTTAGCAAATGTGTTAGAGTGTGTTAATGGCCGAATATATCAACTCAAACTTTTTTTAGAGTGATTGTTACTCTACTCAAATTATTGTAAGGCAAGATGGAATGAAAAAACATATAACCCCGAGAGCTAAATTTAACCATTCAAAAGATGCTATTGATGAGCATAGTAATGATTTTTTTAAAAATATATTTTTGAGACAGGGTCTTGCTCTCTCATCAAGGCTGAAGCACAGTGGCATGATCACACTCCCTGCAACTTCAACCTCCCAGGCTCAAGTGATCCTCCCACCTCAGCCTCTCAAGTAACTGGGACTCAAATGATCCTCCCACCTCCGCTTCTCAAGTACCTGGGACTACAGGTGTATACCACCACACCTGGCGAATTTTGTTTGTTTCTTGTAGAAATGAGGTCTTACTATGTTGCCCAGGCTGGTCTGGAACTGCTGGGCTCAAGTAATCCTCTCACCGCCACCTCCCAAAGTTCCGGGATTACAGTAGGAGCCACTGTGCCTGGTCAAAAATGTTATTCATTTATATATTTTATTGCTATATAATGTTTGTACAGATTTATAGGGTACATGTGACATTTTGTTACATGCGTAGAATGTGTAATGATCAAGTCAGGTGTTGAGGGCTGCCCATCACCTTGAGTATCTATCATTTCTATGTATTGGGAATATTTCAAGTTCTCTTTTCTAGCTATTTTGAAATATACAGTACATTGTTGTTAACTGTAGTCACTTGACTCTACTATCAAACATTATAACTTATTCCTGGCCAGGCACGGTGGCTCATGCCTGTATTCCCAGCACTTTGGGAGGCTGAGGTTAGTGGATCACCTGGGATCAGGAGTTTGAGACCAGCCTGGCCAACGTGGTGAAACCTTATCTCTACTAAAAATACAAAAATTAGCCAGGCGTGGTGGCACACTCCTGTAATCCCAGCTACTGGGGAGGCTGAGGCAGGAGAATCACTTGAACCTGAGAGGCAGAGGCTGCAGTGAGCTGAGATCGTGCCACTGCACTTTACCCTGGGCGACAGAGTGAGACTCTGTCTCAAAACAAAAACAAAAACAAAAAACAAACAAACAAAACTTATTCCTCCTAAATTTTTGTTTGTACCCATTAATCAACCTCTCTTTATCCCCCCACCTCCCATCCTTCCCAACCTCTGATATTTATCATTCTACTCTCTACCTCCATGAGATCAACTTTTGTAGCCCCCATATGTAAGTGAGAACACATGATATTTGTTTTTCTGTGCTGGGCATATTTCACTTAACATAATGACCTCCCAATTCGAGTAATGATGTTTATTTTAAAGCAAAAAATTAAAATTCACTGGCATTGGATTTTGGGGAGCTAGGCCAATTATTTCCCAGAAATTTTAGAGATTTTGCAATTTAATTTGGCATGCTTTACACCTTTAGTTATAATAATAACTCAAGAAGACAACTTTAGTTATGCAAGCTTGTTTCCTCGGCCTTCTCTCTTCCACACCCCTGGCATGTCCTCCGTTGTAATTCCCATTGTCCTACCCATTTGGGACACATTGTCTGTTGATTGAAAAAGAAGCAATAGCAAATTTGGGAGCCAGCACATGTAGCCTCAGTTCCTAGGTGATCCCTGAGTCTTTTCCTGCAGCCCTGCCTTTGGAACTTCTTTCCCTGGCTTGCGAGTAGTCCTGGAGTATGGGAGAGACTTTGATCCCAGGAAGAAATTTTTTCTACAAGAGCATTACACAGGTAACTTCTCTTTAACACTCTGTTGCTTTTTGCTCTAAGACCAGAAGATGACTTGGAGGAATTTTTTTTTTTTTTGAAATGAAATCTCACTATGTTGCCCAGGCTGGCCTTGAACTCCTTGGATCAAGTGATCCTCCTATCTCAGCCTCTTGAGCAGCTGGGACTACAGGCACATGCCAGCATGCCCAGCTAACCTGGAAAATGTTTAAGAGTATATTTGTAGCCGCTGTTATTTGAAAACCCTCAGCAAAACTCCTTTGTTAGTAATATACACATTAAAATTACTCCATTTTCCTTTGGAGCCCAAGCCATTCATTGCTTTGCACCCTCTTAGCTATGATTGGCTTCAGGATAACATACCACCTAGGATGACTCGAGTTAATACAGGAGTTTTTGAGGAATCATGGAAAAAGAACCTCTACCTCTCCACTGGCTTTGGGACTGTGAAGAGAGGTGAATGGAAATCTTGCAGAACTTCAAGTTGAAGAGAGAAACTAGATCCTGAGGACATTATATGAGCCCCTGTATCAGACCTCAACTGGAGCCTGAACTACTCTTGGCTTTTTAAATGATATGAGTCAATAAGTTATCTTTTATTATTTTTCTAATCTGGGATGAATTTTATGTCTCTTCCCACCACAAATCCTAGCTAATCCATTCAGGTGTGGTTTGGACAGCAAGCAATGGGGCAAGGACAATTCAATCTCAGGCAATAGACTGTGAGCAAAAGTGCAAAGTGTAGAAAATGCAGGGCGGAATTCTCCACAAAATCCCAGCCCAGCTGGTTGCCCTGGCAACAGCCGCCCTCCTTAAAAAAATAGAGAGAGAGAAGAAAATGCAAGGCCTGCTGAGGGTAGGTGGATGGCAACAATTTAGTGAAATTTTAGGGTACATGAACGAGAATAGAAAACAAGTATAGAAATTTTGGTTGAGATTTTGGTCATGGAAGATTTTGAAACCTAGGTCAAAAATTTATTTGAAAGAATAAGAAAAGAGGGGAATATTCTTCTTTATTGTGGAATATTTTTCTTCAGAGTAAAATAAATGAATCTAAGCTTCATGAAAATTGGCGAATGGATTTAATGAGGCAACTAGGCTGGGCAGAGTAGTTTGACATTTGCAGTAAGGCATAGACCATTAATAAGGTACATGTTGTAATCACCCTACAGAACCAGGATGAATCTTAGCCAAAATTTGACTTGGATGTTGAGACCGATGATGCCACACACACACTAAGAAGGTATGAGAACTTTTTTTACTCACATAATGAGGCTTTCTAGGGGAGAGTAGAGTGGCTCCCAAGCAAGTCTAAAATTGGCTTGAGAGAACAGCAAAGAAAAGTGGCTTGGAGTTTTTATGGTGGTTAGTGAGTTGGGCAAGAGAAAGGGTTGTTTGCCCAACTCACTTGGAGGGAGGTTTGAACTTCCCTCCAAGACCAAAAGAAGAGCACCTGGGATTTCTTGGCCCCTTTCATAGATAGATGGATGGATAGATAGACAGATGAATGGATGGATGGATGGATGGATGGATAGACAGATAAATGGATGGATAGTTAGATGGATGAATAGATAGATGGAGAAAAGGACAGATGGATAGAAGCATAGATAATTGAATAGATAAATGGATGGATAGATTGATAGATGCATGAATAGACAGATGGATAGATGGATGGATACATAGATTGGATAGATGGATGGATAGATGGACGGATGGACGAATAGATAGATGAATAGATGGATAAAAGGATAGATGTAGATAGATGTATAGATGTAAGGATAAAGCTGTTTGACATGTTGTGGATGAGAAGGCTTTGGAACACTCATGGATATACCCTATGGTCAGAAGCTTGGGTTTGAGGTTGAGACATATATTTAGTAATTATCCTCATATATGCCATGGAAGTAGATAAAATGGCCAAAAGGGAAGTATAAGAGAGATAAGATAAGCAAGATGAAAATTTTGGGAGCTTTCCAAAGAATGAAAGTAAATTAAATGTGCCCAGAGAAGAATGTAGAGAAAAAAGAAGGGACGGAGCATGTTTCATGGAGGAGGGGTAACTATTTTATAATGATGCAGAGAAGTAAAGGGGACGGGAATTAGAAAACTAGAGTACTCATGGGTCATTGGTTATCTTGGAGTCAAGAGATGCTTTTGGGAGGATGTAAGATGGAGCAGGGACCTTTCTTAAGGGACCACATTCCCTTTCCCCAGCATGAAATTAAGGAAAACCTTGAGTTCCTTCAAGAAAAATTTCAGGCACCTAGCTAGCCCTGAGAAATAAATAGGCAACTTGATAAGCAAGAGGGTGATACTAGCTGAAAACAATAGCAAAGGAAGTTAGAGTCAGGAGATGTTTTGTTCTCTAGAGAAACTAAAGATAACATCTTAGCATACATTCCTAAGTTGTTTTTCAGAACCCTAAAACCTCACTAAATGGATCTGCTGGTACATAGACCTCAGATAAGTGGAGACTGAGGACTTGAACTCTGACCACCGGTTTTGTTTTTCTAAATTTTTCCTGAGGGGCCTGGAGGATGTCATGCCCACAAACCAGAGATAACTTTTTTTTTCTGCTGACCCCAAATATTCAGACAAAGCTTCATCTCCTTAACCAATCACAAGTCGGAAATTTTCTGCCTTTGCATCTCCCATAACCTGTGAACCTGTTTTTGAGATGTCTTACCTTTTTAAGTCAAACCAACGTACAACCTCCATGTATGAACTTATGACTTTGGCTGTAACTTCTGCCTCTCCGCCTTTACAAACCCTTACCTGTGAGCCATCAGGGAATTTGGGTCTGGAGCATGAGTTGCCTGATTCTCCCTGCTTGGGGCCCTGCAATCAATGCCTCACCTTGTCTCTCTGCAATCCCAAAGTCAGTGTTTGGCTTTGGTGCTTTGGGCAGGTGGATCTATGTTCAGTTCAGTAACAGTTGTAGGTATAGTCAGTTTAGAAAGAGCAGGGGAATGAGTGATTGGCAGACAGAAATAAGTCTTTCACAAATTTTGTTGGGAATGATGGTAGATAAATAAAGTAGTGAAATGAAGACATACAGATTTTATTTTTATTGAGATAAAATATATGTATATAATTTACTATCTTTGTCATTTTAAGTGTACAGTTCAGTGGCAATAAATACATTATATTCTTTTTTCTCCCTTCATTTTTCCTTCCCTTTAAGAAATACAAGTTTTTAAAATCAATGAATGGGCAGATTTGAGAACGTTTTGTGGATAGTGGGGAAATGGATTCAGGCAAGAGAAATAAATTATAGAAAAAGGAAAGAAAAGAATGAGTTTAGGTAGAAGTAAAAAAAGGCAGAAAAGATTGGTTAGGGATATGAGAATTGGGATTAGTTATATAAAGAGAAGAGATACTTCTTTTGAAATTATAAGTATTGAAGAAAATGTGGGTAGAGGAGAGAGGATACGGGATGGAGGGGACACAATTTTGTGTGTGTGTGTGCATATGTGTGTGTGTGTGCATGTGTGTGTGTGTGTGTGTGTGTGTGTGTAAAGTGTAGGCCTAAGCATTTCTAAGGAAGTTAGGACCAGGGCCATGGCTTGAGGCCAAGAAAAGGGACTTGAATAGTGACTTTGGAAAGGTTATAATAAGTAAAAAGGATTATAAATCATTCTTCTATAAAGACACACGCACATGTATGTTTACTGCAGCACTATTTACAAAGACTTGGAACCAACCCAAATGCATATCAATGATAGACTGGATAAAGAAAATGTGGCATGTATATACCATGGAATACTATGCAGCCATAAAAAAGAATGAGTTCATGTCCTTTGCAGGGACATGGATGAAGCTGGAAACCCATTCTCAGCAAACTAACACAGGGACAGAAAACCAAACACCGCATGTTCTCGGAGTTGAACGATGAGAACACATGGACAAAGGGAAGGGAACATCACACACTGGGCCTTGTCAGAGGGTGGGGGGCAAGGGGAAGGAGAGCATTAGGACAAATGCCTAATGCATGTGGGGCTTGAAACCTAGATGACGGGTTGATAGGTGCAGCAAACCACCATGACACGTGTATACCTATGTAACAAACCTGCACATTCTGCACATGTATCCCAGAATTTAAAGTAAAATTTTGAAAAAAGTAAAGATGAATTGCCAAGCAAAGCAATGGTAGCAAATAAAGGGTAATTATATGCATTTTCAATGAATCACACAGAAGATTCCTCTGATCTCCAATAGCAGTCAGCAGTTAAGAAAGAGCAGTTTACGGGGCCTACCTAGGTTTAGGAATGCAGAGCATGAGTAGGCAGAGAGGCGAGTGAATGAGGGAGTGGACGATTCTATAAAACAATTCATTGTCACAAGGGAGGTGGGGAAACGAGATGCCGGGAAGCGAGGTTAGGAGGGGCAGTTGGTCTGGAAGAAAAGAGGAAGAACCTGGGCACTAGTGTTCATCAGTAAAGAACGACTCTAGTTTCCCTTTAAGAGTGAAGTGAATGGGAGGACAGGAAGGCACAGGAGTTCCGTGACTTGGGACTTACAGAAACCAGAGTGGTTCAGAGTGTTGATGTGGTTCTAATCTGAATAATGAAGTACAGATAAATATTTCCAGGGTTGAAAATGTTGAAGAACTGCAAAGAGTTGTCATTGGCCTTGTTGGAGGAACAGAAGAAAGGAACGTGAGCTGGATGGCCAAATATGGAAGAGGGTCCCAGGTCTTAGCCAGTGCAGGCAAAGTAGTGAGCCTACAGAGGCTTCAGGCTGAGCACAGTTAGGATAATAAGCACAAAAGGAGTCCCATCACAGTAAAGTTTACACATGGGGGGTCAATGGTTACAGAAATGAGGCCAGCTGAGAAGTGTTAGTTATATGGGATGGGGATGGAAAAAGGGCTCAGGAGGCTGCATCTTGTCGGTACAGGAGCGTACTCAGTTAACTAACACCCAAAGGCAAAGGTCCGAATGGCAGAGTCACAGGTCTTGGTTTGGACTACTAGGTTCTAGCACACTTGAAGCTAAAATAGCGGGAGTGAGGATGGGACATGGGGCAGGCCAAGGAGTGACAGACTTCTGAAAACTTGTTCCAAAGTTTACTCCATCAACACTTAACTGAGGCTCTACTCAATATGAACTGGTGATAATAATAGCAATAATATGAGTAAAATGATGCTTATCATTTGCTTTTCATAAGCCAGACACCATATCAAGTGTTGTCTCATTTATTCTTTCTTACAACCCTAGGAGGAAGAACTATTATTAGCCCATTTTATGGGAAAAGGAACTCAGATTCAGATTCAAACTAAGTGCCCTGCTAAAGGCCACACAGCCAGAAGGAACCCTGACTCCAAGCTCATCAGATGGCTTTGCATGTATTAGGTAGCAAAGAAATGGTGATGAATGCGACAAGGTCTATTTTTTTTTTTGAGATGGAGTCTTGCTCTGTCGCCCAGGCTGGAGTGCAGTGGCACGACCTCGGCTCACTGCAAGCTCTGCCTCCCGGGTTCACGCCATTCTCCTGCCTCAGCCTCCCGAGTTGCTGGGACTACAGGCACCCACCACCATGCCCGGTTAATTTTTTGTATTTTTAGCAGAGACAGGGTTTCACCGTGTTAGCCAGGATGGTCTTGATCTCCTGACCTCGTGATCTGCCCGCCTCGGCCTCCCAAAGTGCTGGGATTACAGGCGTGAGCCACTGTGCCCGGCCAACAATGTCTATTTTAAAGAAAGCCAGGCTGGGCGCAGTGGCTCATACCTGTAATCCCAGCACTTTGGGAAGCTGAGGCGGGTGGATCACGAGGTCAGGAGTTCAAGACCAGCCTGACCAATGTGGTAAAACCCTGTCTCCACTAAAAATACAAAAATCAGTCAGGTGTGTTGACGCATGCCTATAATCCCAGCTACTTGGGAGGCTGTGAGGCAGGAGAATCGCTTGAACCCGAGAGGCGGAGGTTGCAGTGAGCCGAGATCGCGCCACTGCACTCCAGCCTGGGTGACAGAGTGAGACTCTGTCTCAAAGAAAAAAAAAAAAAGAAAGCCATATGTCGTGTGACTCTTTTCATATGAATCACTGATTTCGGAGTGCTTAGCAATATCTTTAGCAATATTTGCCTTGATATGATTAGCCCTCTTTAATTTTATCCCTTAACTAATGACATTCTAAAATACCCCTTTGTCTCTGCTGTTTGAAAATCCAATTCACTCTGTAGACTGACTATAAACGCAAATAAGAGCATTGATTTCTTCATTTCATCACCTCTAGAGAACAATTCATAAAGCACGGAAGTTCTAACTAGTCAATCAATAGTCACTACTTAAATCAGAGACTCCAAGAGTAGTCTATTATTAAAAAGTGTTCATCTGACAACGACATTAAATGAAAATAAAGGCACCGATCCAGCCTATGATCCTCATTCAGCTTCAGGAAATTGTCTGGAAGAAAGTTCTGTTAACCATATTTAGACCTTCTCCTGTTTTTGGTTCCTGCCTGAGAAGAAGTAGGGAAAATTCAATTTCTCAAAATACGGTGAAGCAGGGCAATCGACAGGGCTTTCCCTTTATAATGATTGCACAAGCCAAAACTGGCATTCGGCTACTCCTCTCATTTTGGCCTGTGATTGACTATCAGATAAATACAGATCTGTATGAAACATCAACTGCGTAGACCAGGCAACCAGACTCATTAGTTATTGGAAATGCTATAATCTTACCAGTTCTGTAATCCTATTTCTGGAGTTAGTTACGTAATTTTACCCGAGACAGAAAAGGCAACTTTGACCTGAATTACATTAAAAATGGGGCTTTCACTATATCAGGAAGAAAGATTTCTTCCTTCTTAATGAATCATAATTGGATGGCTGTAATAGGTGCAAGTGTGAAAATGGATGTGGAAGAGGAAATAAGAATGGCATTCATTATTTCTAGTAATTCAAATATTTAAAATGATACTTTATCACTCCTAGTTGGGGCTTCGGTTGGACCATTATTCATGTTTGCGTATTACTGTGTTCTTAAATTCGAGATGTTTTTTATGCCGGCAGGGATTTTTGATGACTAGTTCTCAAAATAGACAAGAATCTGCAGCTCAGGAAGATGTGATTTGCTCAGGGTCTCACAATGGCAAGTCCACGACTTGAACTTCGGTTCTTTGTCCAAAATTCATTCCATTCTGCTCTCCTCTTTCCCCAGGAATGATTCTGAAAAGAGTGTTGCTATGGCAATGAGGTCCATGGAAATTCTGTTGTTCTTTCTCATCAATAAGATACAGGCCAGGCTTGGTGGCACACACCTGTAATCCCAGCACTTTGAGAGGCCAAGGTGGGAAGACTGCTTGAGCCCAGGAGTTCAAGAGCATCCTGGGCAACATAGCAAGACTCCATCTCTACAAAAAATAATAAAAAAAATTACTCAGGCATGGTGGCATGTACCTGAAGTCCCAGCCACTCAGGAGGCTGAGGTGGGAGGATTGCCTGAGCCTGGGAGGCCAAGGCTGCAGTGAGCCATGATGCCGCCATAGTACTCCAGCCTGGTCAATAGAATGAGACCCTGTCTCAAAAAAAAAAAAAAAAGAAAAAAAGAAAAATTAAAAAATTGGGAAGCCTAGGCAGGCAGATCACAAGGTCAGGAGTTCAAGACCAGCCTGACCAACATGGTGAAACCCTGTCTGTACCAAAAATACAAAACTTAGCCAGGTGTGGTGGTGCATGCCTGCAATACCAGCCACTTAGGAGGCTGAGGCAGGAGAATCACTTGAACCCAGGAGGCAGAGGTTGCAGTGAGCTGAGATTGTGCCATTGCACTCCAGCCTGGGTGACAAAGCAAGGCTCTGTCTAAAAAAAAAAAAAAAAAAGAAATATGTCTATAATGTCTGTAGATGAGGTAGACATGCAGAGATGGAGACCAATGAGTTCGCCTACAGTCTACAGTTTCCTCTTTTCCTTAGTTCATGGAAATTTCCTTTAGGTAAACAAAAAACAAAATGTAACTTATCTCGCTCTCTGTACATTGAAAAAGCACAGGAAACAGAAATTCTACATCATAGATTGCAGATTACAATTCTACGTTAAATTGAAGTGCTTATTTTAATATATACTTATAACTAATAGATACTTTTATGCTTAACATTTAGTGGTTTCCTGATTTTCCAAGACTCAGCTTCCACTTTGGCAGAGTTGGTGGAGATGCACATGGAAGACAGTGAAGGGTGCTATGCAGAGTTCTCGTGGCCCTCACGCCACTCTAGATGGCCATCAGGACCAGGCATCTCAAAATCAGAGAATCACATTTCTTTTCCTGGGATGTTAAGAATCCCTTATTAATGTGCAAATACCCCCGGAAGAGTTAATACTGAATCTTTTGCTGTATTAGCTATAAACACCTCAGTAAGTAGGGGTCTAGGTCTAGATTTCCCCATGAGGGGAAATTTGTACTGAGAAGTAAGGCACCAAAGATCAGTTTTGCCTATTTAACAATTTTGCCCAGAGCCGAACCTGAGTATTACCATGAATAATAAGTGAAAACAGCTTAAATTCCATTAGTAACATGATTCTAGCCAATAGATTTTAGACCAAGAGGGGCTGCTATTATAAATCATTATTATTTTATGATCAGAAAATGAATACACCGATGTTTACAGCAAGGGAAAATGCAAGCCAGCTTTTACCTTTCCTCCTGAGGAAAGTGATGAACTGGTAGGCATTTAGAAAATGCTGAATATCTTCTGGGTCTAACCAGCTCCATCCCCTCCTAAAATGTCCATATGTGAATTAGGCACTTTGCAGATTTTTTTTTAACTCAGCATTTGCTGATCTTAAAAGAATTGCTAGTGTAAAAATATACCTTGCGTTTGAAAGAAACCTGTTACAAGGAAAGGTGTGAACAAAATGCATTATGTTTGTCTGACATATTGAAAGTGGCTCATTTCATTCAAAGGTGTTGATTTATCTTTTTTTCCCCTCTCTTCTTCTCTTTTTAGTTCAGGTATAGTGCATGAAATAGTAGATGGTCAAATATTCTCCCTGGCAGTGCCCACATTCTATGACTTTTAAAATTTCCTTTCCTTACAGAACCCCAGCTTAGCCAGCTGGGCTTTGGAAAAGTAAAGGGTTAGTTCTTAGCCATTTGCAGTATGAAAACTCTAGTATGCCAAGCCTATAGCATTTCTTCTTTTATTCTCACTAAATGCTTAGTGGTAAGGTGATAAGGTGGTAGGTCCTTCATATTTATAAAAAAATTAATCTGATAATCTAATTCTCAAAAGCCCAATATATAATACATTCCCAAGGGTTTAAAAAAATGTGGATCTATTAAAATCAAGAAGAAAAAAAGTAGTATTATTTTGCCATACAATGCATGTTTATAAACAAATCAATCTATATTGGATATAGAAAGCCTGTTAGCTTTTTGTGAAATGGCATAAATTAGGTTTTTTCAGTGATCCATTTGGCAAAATGTATAAAACTTGAAAACTACAAAATACTTAATTCTCTCTAGACCTGTGTACCCATTGTAGTGGAAGGAACTAGGGGGCTACTCTGTACTTAGTGAATCAAGTTTACCTGGTAAAATCAGGACAGAAATTAGGTTACAAAGGACCATTTTGTAAAGTATTTATGTCCTAAATATTTAGGTAGTGTATCACTTTTTTCTTCTAAACAACACTAACAATCTGTCTTTATGTCGCTTAGGCCCTTCCCAAGTTGCATTAAATGGATGAATAATGTATGATGTCATGCCTCAGTGATTCACATAGCTAAGCCCAGGTTAACATTCACTGCAAAGATTTGATTTTTTGTTTTTTAACATATTAGGGTCTAAGTGGGAAGATTCTTTATGTGGGTATTTTGAAAGGCATTTTTTAAACAGACATTTTCATCGTGAGAATTAGAAGAGACAGGCTTGCTTTGTCTTATATGTTGAAGGCAGGGAGTTAATGCTGGGAGTGTTTGTAAGTCAATTGCCAGATAACCAGACCAGGGAGGAAAGATCACTGGGAGAGCTGTTCTTCTTTGATGAAAATAGCTGATAAAGTCACCTAATTTTGTACATGTTACTGACACAGAGAGGAGACAGAAAAATACCGGATGGAAGAAGATGGTTCCCTGGCAAAGGCCCCACTCTCAAGCCTGGAGGCCTACAGCCCTAAATGGGGACAGGCATTCCTGTTTTCACACCCAAAAAGTTGCCTTTTGGCCTGCCGTGCCCCCATCCTGTACCCATATAACCCTGAATCCCAGGCTCCAGAAGCTGATGAGCAGACAAGGAGACAAGCGGACAAACAGTGTGGCAGACAAAGAGAGAAGAGAAGGAACTCCTAAATGCAGAGAGGAGTTTGGCTAGTGGTGGTTGGAGAGGAGTTTGACCAAGGGACAGCCAAGCTCCAGAGGAAGATCATCTTCCCACTCCATCCTCCCTTCCAGCTCCCCATTTATCCCATTGAGAGCCACTTCCAGCACTCAATAAAACCCCGCATTCATCCTTCAAGTCTGTGTGTGACCCGATTCTTCTGGGACGCTGGACAAAATCTTGGGATAAAGAAAGCTGTCACACTGGCCCTCTGCCTTTGCAGAAAGGCAGAGGGGGCACTGAGCTGGTTAACATTTAAGTCATGTGTGGATGGCAGAGCTAAAAGAGCATTGTAACACTGGGGTGGCAGGCACCCACCCCTAGACACTACTGTAGGGGTGGATCCCAAAGTGCTCACCCCAGCTCCTGCATTCCCCCTCTCGCAAGGGGTTTGGGCTCCTGGCAGTTGAACAGAGAGCTGGACCCCTCTCACATACCCTGTGAGGGGGGCCAGGTAACTCTCTCGTCTCATTACCTGTATCCAGGGGCCAGATTCAGATCTCCTTATAAATCATCATTATAATGTATCAGATGTCAGAACATTTCATACTTAAGAAACTCAGAAACATGAGTTCTGAGAAGGACAACATACTCTTACTAACATCTTCTGTTTCCACCTGGTAATTAGGGCCAAGAACAGCTACTGTATTCCTTAGAAGAGATGACATCCTAAAGTGATGAATACAACTCATGGTACAAATGGGAAGACAGAAGTTTCTTACCAGAGAAATATTTATTCAACTGACATTAACTGAGATGATCGGAAACTGCCTCTCATTTTAAGCCCCTTTGCAGGAAATAGACATGCTTCTTATTCCACCAAAACCCACACAAAAGGAAAACAGTTGTAGCTCGAGGGCAACTTTGAAAACAAAGACCAAATATTGACCCAATTGAAATTTGGCAGCTCCGTTTCCCTGAAGGGCTGTCTCTGGGTCATGGATTAGGTGCTGTGGCTTTCCTTCCCTTTGCATGGTTCTCGCCCTGGCAGCACTGGGCCATAGCCTCCAGGGTTGGTAATTTGTCACTCTCCAGGATAACTCTATTTCAGAGGGATTGTCAAGTGGCCAGGAAGGCAGCAGGGCCACCCACTGCGACCTGATGTCCGAGCCTGAGAAGACCTGTCCCTCTTGGCCAGGCACTTCCCCTCCAGTCCCGTGGCTTTTGGACATCTTCAAAGAGGCCCAGGATAAATGGTCCATATCTGGTTTTTCTCTAGTTCATATTGGCTCTGTACTCTGCTAAGCATGAGGTGGTTGTGTGAGAACTGGAGAAAGATGAGAAGTGGGTATTATGTGGATAGAGTGGCATTTTGTTTAAAAAGTAAAGGAAAATTTTGTGCACATTGTCTAGTCCAGTAATTTCCAATTATTTTGTGTCTAATATTATTTGGCTTCATCATGTTTTTCATGGATCTCTTTTTCTGTCGGTGCTTTTTGAAACCTATAGATGTACACACACACACACACACGCACATGCATGCACAAATTAAAATTAATGTTGCCCTGAGAAATCTGAGACTATTAAAAAACTAGAGTGGAGCCAATGATATCTTTTTTTAGTTCGTGCTTCATCAAGAAGTTTCTGTTGTTTGATTTTTGAGGACCATTTTCTACCACAAAATAAACATCAGGAGATGTTTTTCTCCTTCATGATGATTTTAACGCCAAACCCACTTTGTGTGGTTCCCTTTAATTCAAATACTTGCATTCTACAGAGAATAAAATTTTAATCTGTGGGATCTTCCTGGTGTCCAGGAATTTTGCTGACGATGACATATACTGTGGCAGGGAAAGCGATGAAGAGACACCCTCAGAGCATGGTACATGGACTGTGTGCTGGCTGAAACACAGGGCATAAGGACTTGGGTTGAGGAATCAAAGTGCCTACTTTGGCTTTTAGCTAAAAGTACCATCTTCCAGGGGCAAGGAGAAAATGCGGTGATTATGGGATGATTTTTCAGAGTTGAAATCAAATTAAATGGTTTCTGGGAATGAGTCTTTTTGGCTTAAAAAGATTAAAAGGCATTTATTTTACTATAAAACACAAGTTTTGTTCCCCCTTTGAGTTAATTACTGGCTCTATCCTTTACAAAATGGACTACACTGCAATGGTATGGCAAAGCAAGCTGGATTTCTGTCACTGGTGTGGTAAACACGGTCCCCGTCCCCAATTGCAGACTAGCATAATGCTAAATGCTACTTAAACGTGATCTAAGATGGGTTGATTTCATTGCTCTTAATCAGATGTCAGGAACCAGGAATAAACATAAAAATGAAGTTTGCCAGAGGAAAAAAAATCTGCCCGTTACCCTCAGTGAGGTGAAAATTGTCATCATTTAAAGCCATCTTCACTTACATATCACATTTCCAAAAAGGCTACTTGGATTCTCATTCCCATTTTCCACAGGCCTCCAAAGACAGCTTTGAACCATATTTTAATTGTTTGTTCTTACCCCCAGTCTTTGTCGTTTGCTTAAACTGCTTTCTGAAACTGATGATGCTAACACATGTTCACTTGTTCTGGTCTCTGCTTTCTTCCTGGATATAGTCTCCAAAAATTTGCTTCTCCTCTGTATTTCAGACATTTTTCTTCCAACTGTTCTTACACACTAGCCAATGCTTTTTAACTGAAGTGACTTTAGAACGTTTCTTCTGCATTCAACAGATGGTATAGGACTATTGCCTTAGCTGTCTCTAACGACCTCCGTGGTTGGGTAGGGGGAGATGCATTTGCTGAAGGAGCAGGGGTAGAGGGAGGCAGAAGATTCTAGAGTCATGAAGAATGGTGTTGGGATCCTTGGGTGTGGGGGGAGAGGAAAAGGAGGTAAAATTGGAGAGAAAATGGATGGTTTAGTACTTATTTAGGCATTTTCTGTTTTAACCAACAGACTCACTCAGGATAGATGCCGACTAGAATTGGAGCCTTGGACTTGGAGATAGATCAAGGATCTGACGACTCTCTCTGCCCTCTTCGGATCAATGCAGTCTCTTTGTCATGATGTATTTCCTTGTTTTGTTCTATTCTACTTGGATGCAAACTGACCGTTCTCTGTATGCCCAGTTTGAATCCCAAGAAAGCCACTTTGGTTAGCAATTTACTACTGACCCGGTTGGCCAGCGCTACACCTGGCACAAACCTGGGCCCTGGATGGACTGCCTGTGGGATGCCTCTGTCTGTCCTAACAATGGCTGTTCCCAGGCAAAGCACAGCATGAGAGCTGTGCTACTGAGCGGGAGTGGAGGCTGCAAGGGAGCTGCACATAGGAGTTAGCTGTGATGGGCTCCATTAATACCTCAACCCTATTCAGTTCTGTATGGATGCGTGATGTATTCAACAAAACAAAGAACTGACAGAACACAGGCCTTAGAGTATTTTAATCAAAGGAGCAAACGTTGGAAATATTGGCAATGAAAGAGGTGAGGAATCTGCTGAGGCATCTTTCAGAAGAGGTAAAGATAGTTGGATGGACAGGTTGATATAGACCAAACTGGGGCTGAGTACTTAAGGCACGTTTTAGAGGTCAAGAAAGGAGATGTATTTGGAGCAAGAAAGGGGCTTGGAGACCAGGAGCAAAGGGATGTACGTTTTTCTCCACTTCTTTTTTGCAGTGCACATGGCTAATTTGGTGTATACTGAATTCTTTGCCATGAATTCCCACAAGAGCAGGTGATTTCTTCTTGCCTTACAACAGTCTTTCACAGAAATATTGGAGACAGAATATTTTTCCCTCTCAGTATCTCAAGGGCTTGAGGCTGCATTCTCTGCAGGAGATTGAGGAAGGGATGGAAGAGATTTTCATGGGTGGACCATTTTAATCCTTTTCCTTGGTACTGAGACTTGAGTCATCTCCATGACCTCTTACCGGGTGGGTCTTTCTCTAGGTTGGAGCTGTGTTTCACACTGACTCCCTGACTTGCTCCCAAATCAGAAAAAATCTTTCCTAATGAAGAAGTACTAAAGCATTAACCAAGCTGCCACAGGTAACTAGAGTCATTGTTAGATACACAGTCAGTTTATTAATATATAAAACCCCTAGATCTTAATCTGAGTGCAACTTGAACTAGAAAAAAAAGGATTTGAGTTTGAAGATTATATGTCTTTTTGTCTCTGAAGAATATTCTGGGAATGATATTTGGGTAGAGAGAAGAAAAATATTTCATTAAAAATTTACTCTGCACATGAAAACTGAATTCCACATGAACAAAATATGATCTTTGCACAGTATATTATTTGCAGGCACTGACATTTCGGTTTCCTCAGAAACAGGTGAGCTTTGTTTTGTGCTCTATAGAGCCATATGTGCAGGCGGATTCTTAATAGGTGTTCTTTGGTGAGGAGCTCTCACTAAGTGTGTGACTGAATGGACTTACTTTCTCTATATTAAAATGCAGAGTTGTAATATGGGTAATTTTTACTCCCTCTGAATCAATTGATAAGTTGCTTTATATGTTTACAAGTATAATAATTTTCTGGGCATCTTAAGATGACTTGTGTGGTGTCTGGATTGAATCACTCATGTGGGAATGTGGGGTGAAATTGGCGCCCTTGAATAAATAATACACTTGCATTATTTTATTTTTCTATTTTGCATTAAAAAATCAGTACAGCTGTTATAAAACCTATTTTTGTCTTAAATGAAGCCAATTAAATTTTCAGCTAGGCCAATTCAATAGAAATGAGTTTGGAAAATATAATCAGCACAGAAAAAGGGAAGCTAAATGTGCATTCAGTCAAAAAAAAAAAAAACTTACACGATTTTCTTGCTCTGCTGAGAGAGGCTATTGGGTAGGATATTCTTGGCATTTGTTCATTTAAAGATAAGGATAACTCCCTTCATGCAACCCTGAGAGCAGGATGCAGTGAGAATTTCATCAAAGGCTGTGCAATTCTGTAAACATGTTCTTGGGAGTTATAGAAATTCTTACCCATCCTCATATAATTTTGCATGCAACCTTCATGGAAGAGCCTCCTAATTTGTGTTGGATGAATGATGTCTTTTTCTAATTAGGCAGATGCTTCCATTTTAGCTGGGAATGAGAAGACAATGTCTAATTGAGCTCTTTTTTTTGTTGTTGTTTTGGTTTTTGGACAGTGTTAGAATTAGCCTTGGAATTTAGTCTCCTGATTGACTCGTGTTCCAATTAAAACCCAATTTGATTGATTCTGCTTGTGCCTTTCTATAGGAAACACAGAACGACGTCCCAGATTCGCAACATGTTGAAATCGCTGACTCCTTCTGATGCCCCTGATGTGTTCTGACATTCACAAGCGCTCCCCACAGGACCCCATCTGCACCAATGTGTATGTTCTTTCAAGCTCCAACACGGATACATCATCCCACTTTACCCTTTATTATTCCTTTGTTGTAATATGTATTCAAATACAGTTACCGAACAGGATCTTATGGAGTAAATACGGCGGTATTGATAGTCTCCATTATCTCAATTTACAGAAGAGAGAAAAATCACTTCCAGAATCTGAGTAAGCCTAAGCTGCCCTTTATTTTTTTCCTTTGCCTTTAGCTTTGAAGGCTTGGAAAGTCCTATTATCCTAAAAGTTAAATTGGCTTGTCTAATGCATACAGATGGCAAAGCCTTGTGTTAGGTACAGCTGTCATTTTCATCTTCAAAAGAAAGGAGGGAAAGTATCATCAGCTCACCTGCAGCATCTGACTTAGAAAGGTGAGCATTGTGCAGACAGTAAGAAGGTCTAGCTGATGCAGTCACATCTGCATAAAATAACAATTTTTTTTGGAAGAAAGTGTTCTCAGTGCCATCATCCCCTGACTTGTTCCAAATACACTTTCAACTTTAGGAAAATAAAAACATATTTGTATCTCTGCTAAAGATATCATTACTTGAAAGCTTTCATGTTGGAGTAAGGTGTGATGTTTGTAGAATCACCTGGTTTGATTCTCATCCCAACTTTTTACTTGAAATATACTGAGTTTGCATCCTCCGGCCCAAGATAGAATCAACCTGTCTCCTGAGGGCCCACCCATTTCTCTTAGAACATATCCAACCTTCCATTCCACCTCACGTTTATCTCTTTCTACCAAACTGTAAGCTTCTTACCTTGTCTTCTTATAGATTGTGAAATGTTTATTGAATAAATGCTTGGACTTTTATAAAGAGATAAAGCATTTCAGCAACATCTTCAAAAAATGCATATGCCAACCTATTTGATTTAGTATGTATGCAGTGAGGCCAGGTGTGGTGGCTCCTGTCTGTAATCCCAGCGCTTTGGGAGGCAGAAGTGGGAGGATCACTTGAGGCCAGGAGTTCAAGATCAGCCTGGGCAACATAGGAAGACCCTGTCTCTACAAAATAATAATAATAATAATAATAAATAAATAATAAAAACTAGCTAGGCATGGTGGTATGTGCCTGTGGTCTTAGCTACCCAGACTGAGGAGGGAGGGATTCCTTCAGCCTGGGAATTTGAGGTTTTCATTCTGTGAGCTATGACTGTGCCACTGCACTCCAGTCTGGGTGACAGAGTAAGACTCTGTCTTGGGAAAAATAAAACAAAACATATATATATATATATATATATATATGTATATATATATACATATATATATACGTATATATATATATATATGCAGTGAAGCTATCCACATGAGCCTGACTTCTTATTGTAAAGATCTAATAGATTCATAGCTTCAGATATAATCCAAGGTTGTGCATTTTTCATTAGATCATGCAAATGAGGTGAACAGAGAAATGATCACACTTCAGCTTACGGAGGGGAGAGATGCTCACTTAGCAAGCACCTCCACCAGCAGATTGCTGAACATTCTCTGAGTTTATTTTACAGTGTGCGTAGGCCCACTTTGCTGGAGAAAGGCAACTGAGAAGAGCTTTGCCAGAAATCTGGAATAAGGCTTGCACTGATGCCATAGAGGGGACTTTTGTTTTGAGCATCGTGTAGATCTGTTTTGGCTATTTTTCAAGCCTACATTTATGCCTGGGTCAGTAACAGGAAAAAAAATCTGTTATTAATTACTACAATTTGAAAAGAAGTTAAAATTGATCTCTCACAATCTGACTTGGCAGGAGAAAGACATTTACCACTCAAAATTTTGGAACTTGCCTTAGCACCAACATTATCTGCTGACCGTAGTGGGAAGTCTTTTTTGTAGAAAAACATTCAGTTCTATACAATTACTATGTGACAGAAAAGATAGTGTAAAAAGATTTTTAAAAAATCTGTAAACAGAATCCTGTTTTACTGTGTTTAAGAAATGGTCCTCTGTAAAAGAGTCAAGTCCTACGGTATAGTAACAATTCACTTGCCTGTAAACTTGGATTGCCAAATATCAATTTTACCTTGAAGTGACATGCTCCTGTATAAGAAGATAAATAGCTGTTTGGTTACAGACAGCAGAATTAAGTAATTTCAGGAAATGAATTACCATATTGACCTTGTGTAGACCTGGCATGACAGCTTGCCAAGATGGGCCATTGCCAAGTTCCTGTCTCATTTTTGTGATGTAAACCCCACCTTTTCTTCTGATTTATGGTCAACTTGCTTTGATAAAACAGATTGTTTGAATTATATTTAATCGAATGTTCATTTCTTCTACTTTTTCTTTAAGTGTGGGTAACTCCAAAAATCCAGTAGTCTGCTGGAGGGTGAAGCCTAAAGGATATTCATTCTCGAACATGGACATAGGCTCAAGTAAACAGTAATGTACCACGTGGGAGGTTGGAATGATGGTCTCTGGGTTCCCTTCCTGCCCTATGGTGCTGATCCTATATATTTCAGAAGAAATGGAAAATTCATCCATACCTAGGTCTTGTCCTAGACATTCACAAGAGCCCAGCATCCCCTGATCACTCTTAGAGCCACCATCATCCTATCTGTGTGGGCAGGGAGGTGGAAATGCTTCATGGGAGCACAGATACTTGAATCTGCTTGTAAAGCTGTTGCTGTCTAAGTTGCCAGACAGACAAGCATGAGCAGAAACCTTCCTAAGATAATACTACGCTCTTCTCAGAATCCTGTCTGCCCCTGAACTCTCTCTACATTTTGTTTAAACCTTCACTATAGCATTTCCCATAACTTGCTTTGGATTAGAGTTATCTTTGTAGATATCTGTCTACCTGTCCTTTCCATGAGTCTTTGTACTTTCATAGGGTGGGAACCAGGTCTCACTCTTCTCTTCATTCCTCAGAGATTCTAGGGCAGTGTTTCATGTGGAGCAGACCCTCTGTAAATGCTGAACAGGTTTTCATTTTGCTAATACTTCCTTAATTTTTTTCCCAAAGCTTTCTAAAAAATTGTTGGAAATATATAATATTGTCATTATTATTGCATTTCTAAAAAGATAACATGTCAGGAACACAAGCTGATTTAATGTTTCTCAGTAAATATTTATTTCCTATTTCAACTGTGTAGTAGGGCATGAAGTCAAGAACCATGTTCTTCTGGCTTCTGAATTCTCCAGCACGTTGCATGGTTTCTGGCAAATGGTGGCCCCTCCAGACACATTGGTTGAATAGATAAAAGAATTAAGATGTGCTATGTGCCAGGCATTGTACTGGGAATACATAAAATGGGTCCCACTCTAAAGGAATTTGCCAGGTGATGACAAGCGTGTCAATATCTGGGGTTTGTTTAGAGCTTTACCTTATATTTGTGTAGTGCTTCTATTAAAAGGTGCTTTCAGTTACGTGATTTCATTTAATCTCACAATCCAGTGGGGTGGTTAGTGCAGTAATTTATTCTTCTTGTTAAAAGTTTTAGCTTCTTTTCCTCTTTTCCTTAAATACAGATGTTTTCCTTATTGTTTCCAAGTATCTTTTCACAATTTTAAAAAAATGTACTTATAATTTATTTTGTGAGTACATAGTAGGTGCATATATTTATGGGGTTCATGAGATGTTTGGATACAGGCATGCAATGTGAAATAAGCACATCATGGAGAATGGGGTATCCATCCCCTCAAGCATTTATCCTTTACATTACAAATAATCCAATTACACTCTTTTAATTATTTTAAAACATACAATTATTATATTTCCAAGTATTTTTATTATAAAAGCCTGAGGAATAGAAAAAAGGCAAGACTTATACCTATATATCTGTGTGTATGTATAATGTATATACACACACACATACACTTTCTCTATTTTACCTTCAGGCCTTTGTTCTGATGCCAGTTTTGTTTTTAATATAAATATCTATCATACCCACAGAATTCCAGTCTTTGTCAGAGGCTTTGGTGAACATAAAATCAAATAAGGAAGTTTCTGTTCTCAATCTTACAATTAAAGGAGTTAAAATTGAACCTATAATTACAATAGAAACCTAGGGTCCAATGACATTGGAGAAGAAACAAGCACCTTTTATAGAAACTAAATGGCTGTAAAGTGAGACAGGGTGAAAACTAGGGAAATCTAGTCTTGAAGGCCAAGAAAGCAGAGTTTCGAGTATCAAGAATATTAAGGTCAACCCTTCCCTCACACCATATACAAAATTTAGCTCATAATGGATTATTGCCTTAAATGTAAGAGCAATGTAATTTGAGGTCATGAAAATTCCCCCTACTTTTTCTTATGAGAGTGTTATTGTTTTATAACTATAACACTTATAAGGGTGTTATAACTATAACTAAAACTATAGTTTTATAAATATAACACTCTTATAAGAAAAAGTAGAGGAAAATCTTGATAACCTCAGATTAGATGGTGTTTTTTAGATATAATACCAAAGCACAAATAATAAAAGAGAAAATAGGTAAATTAGACTAATCAAAATCAAACATTTTTGTTCTTAAAAGGACACCATTGAGAAAGTGAAACTAGAACCCATAGAATAGGAGGAAAAATTCGCAAATTATTTATTTGACAATAAACTACATAAAAAATACATAAAGGATCTCATAAATTAATTAAAAAAGATTTAAAAAGTTGTTCAACATCATTAGTCATCGGGAAAATGAAAATTAAAACCACTATGAGATACTATGTTATTCTCACCTGGCTATAATAAAAAAGACAGATAATAACAAGTGTTGATGAGGATGTGGAGAAATTGGAAACCTCATATGCTTCTGGTCAGAACACGTAATGGTGCAACCCCTTTGGAAAATAGTCTGGCAGTTCTTTAAAAAGTTTGAGTTTCAAGTTACCATGTGACCCAGCAATTTCACTACTAGGTATATACTCAGCATAAAATAAAACATATGTCCACAGAAAAATCTCTGCAACAAATGTTCACAGCAGCATTATTCATAATAGCCAAAAGGTGGAAATAATCCAAATATTGACCAATTGATGAATGGATAAATAATATGTGGTATATTCATACAACAGAATGTTATTTGTCTATGAAAAAGAATGAAGTGGTGAGCCTTAGCACAATATGGATGAACCTTGAAAACATTGTGCTAAGTAAAAAGTAGTCACAGAAAACACACACATTGTATGATTTATTATTCCATTTATATGAAACATGAATAGGTAAAACTGTACCAACAGAAAGTAGATTCATAATTGCTTAGGGCTGGGGAGGGGTATGAAGGGAATGAGGGTGAATGTTAAAGAGTTTAGGCTTTTTTTGGGAGTGATGAAAATGTTCTAAAATTGACTGTGGTGATGACTGCATAACTCTGAGTATACTAAAACAAATACTGAATTGGGCACTTTGAATGGATTAATTTATGGTATGTAAATTGTATCTCAATAAAGCTGTTTTCCAAAACAAAAACAAAAACCCCAACCCAACAAAAGAAAGTATATCCACGTCTACAGAATAGTCAATGCAATGAAGACTGAAGTTTATCCACTGAGCTGAGCAACAAAATGGTCACTTGGTAATCTTGGAGAGCAGTTTTGGGGGGAAAGGTGGGACTTGAGACATTGATGAATGAAAAAGAGGTTAAAAACTGGGACCACGTGTTGGTAATTATTTTAGGTAGCTTGGCTCTGGAAGGAAAATCAAAGACTGGCAGCTGGAATGGACATGAGGCAAACACATCCTTTTTGAGATGACAGCAAATGAGTGGTTCTGATGCTGACAAAAAAGACTGAAGCTACAACGGTTAGTGATTGACAGAGGAGCGTCCTGGGGAATGGGACATGAGGGCCTCAAAAATAAGGGATAAATTTGAGACAGAAGAAGGACCCTGCTTATGATCAGTCAGCAAGGAAGCGGGAAGGAGAATATTGATGAATAGAAGGGTGTGGGTTTTTTTTTTTTCTGAAATAATTAGGAATTGGAACATCTCAGAATGTGAGCAGGGAGCACTGGGCTCAGCTGAGACTGGAAATCATGACTCAATACCAGTGTGTGTGGCTGGGTCCATCTCTTCAGCAGCCCAAAAGTAGAATCAGAGAACTCTGGTGTTTGGGTCAGTGCAAGGGTGATGTTTCACAGAACAGGAGGGAAGGAGGTCGAGAGAAAACCAAAGGAGCATGGAGAATGCAGAGTGTACTGCTTGAAGGGGGAAAAAAATGTGAGGAAGGAAAGGAATTGGTTAGGGAGTAAAAGGGAGTAATTAAGGGACTGGCGGTAGAAATAAGTTTAAAGAATGGTGTATGGGGTGTAAGAATGTAGGAGAACCGTAATAATAATTCACTTAGCAAATGGGATACTGGATTTTAAGGTTTATAAGACAGAAAAATTCTGATTAGTAAGAACCAGAGTGATTTTAGAAGTAAGTTGCTACATAGAAAGGCGTATCACTGGAATTCCCAAAATCAGACATCCATAGACCATGTTGGCAGATGCATCTTGCATTAGGACAATTATCCCATCCGGGAACACTGAGTAAAAGTAGGGTGGAGAGAAATGTGTTCACTCAGGTGCCAAAATGCTCCACGAATGTGTGGGAATCACTGAAAAAATTAGCAGATAGCAAAGACTAGAAAGGACAGAGTAGTCTTGCTGTTTATGCCATCTATTTAATTTATTCTCCTAATATTACAAATGTTTTCCTTGGCTGGGCATGGTGGCTCATACCTGTAATCCTAGCACTTTGGAAAGCTGAGGTGGGTGGATCACTTGAGGTCAGGAGTTCGAGATCAGCCTGGCCAACGTGGTAAAACCCCATCTCTACTAAAAATACAAAAATTAGCCAGGTGTGGTGGCAGGTGCCTGCAATCCCAGCTACTAGGGAGGTTGAGGCAGGAAAATTGCTTCAACCCAGGAGGTGGAGGTTGCAATGAGCCAGGATCATGCCACTGTTCTCCAGCCTGGGAGACAAGAGCGAAACTCCATCTCCAAAATAATAATAATAATAATAAAACACACGTTTTCGTTATTATCTATTTTATAAACGTTACTTTTATAACTGATATATGTATGCTTGCAACGTAATGTGTGTACCCTCTGTCTCATTTAAATTGTTTCCAATTTTTTACTGTTAAATGTAATTTTGTCTCATTTATAATTGTATGCGTATTTGCAAACAAATTTGAAGGCACTTTTTGAATTCAAATAATAGCTTTGCTTTTTATTTAACAACTGATCAAATTGAATCTAATTATTTTGTGACTGGTTAAATTTATTTAATTTCAAGCATTCAAGAATTAGAATCTGCCCTGGTTACAGATTCTCAGTCCACTAAGAGAAAGTAGTACAGAGATATATCTGAGTGACATGTCCTCAGTACTTCAGAAGGAGCAACTGGTATTTTTCTTATTTCTAAATTGACAATAAAGGTTTTTTTTTTTTTTTTTTTTTTTTCACTGAAGTCCAGGAAATCTGCCAGATCTGGTCAGTGAGGTAATCCAAGCTGTAAATTAGAACTTCAGGCACAAATGTGTCTGAGTATGTAATAGCTATTGGGAGTAATGTGTGATTAATGATTATGTATTGATGATAAATATTAGGAGTAAATTTTTAAGTTCATTATTGAAAAAACTCAGATTTGGTTTTGGTGTCCCTAAGAGGTGTGTGAGTCCAGAAATCTTAGGAAATCAATGAAAACCCAGGTTTCAAGGTGGAAGCAGAAAGTAGTGAGAGAAGGAGAAATTTATGTCAGAAGATAAACTGCTGAGATTATCAGGAAGAAATCCTCAACTGGACATCAGAGAAGGAGGTCCTTTGTGGCTTCATATTGCAGGAAAAGAGAGAGAGAATTAGCAGAAGGTTGACCTGCTCCGGTAGTAAAAAAGGATACAATTATGTAAAAAAAGACACAACCTGTACTGCTAACCTGCTATGTGCCAGGCATATTAATAGATTGTTTTATCCCCACAATGACTATGTATGTATGTGTATTCTCATCAGTTAGGATTAGGTTTGACTGCCTGTAAGGGAAAACTCAAAACAATGCTGGCTTCACTACACTGTCAGCTAAAGCAGTGTGAATGAGTCAGTCCCAGGCAGATGTGACAGTTCCATGCTATCACAAGGGTCCCAGGCACCAGCTTTTCTTTACCAATATTTTCAGAGTATGACTTCATTTCAAGATCCCAAAATGACTGCTGGAGCTCCAGCCATCACATCTGCATTCCAAGCATCAGGAAGGAGATGTATTAAGCCATTCTCACATTGGTATAAAGAAATACCTGAGACTGGGTAATGTAAAAGAAAAGAGGTTGGCTCATGGTTCTGCAGGCTGTATAGGAAGCATGGTGGCACCTGCTTCTGGGGGTGCCTCAGGGAACTTTTACTCATGATGGAAGGCAAAGTGGGAGCAGGAAATTCATAAGGAGAAAGCAGGAGCAAGAGAGAGTGAGGGGGGAGGTGCCACACACTTTGAAATGAACAGATCTCATGAGAACTCGCTCACTAATCGTGAGGGCAGTACCAAGGTGGTTGGTGCTATACCATTCATGAGAAACCCGCCCCATGATCCAATCACCTCCCACCAGGCCCCACTTCCAACACTGGGGATTCCACTTTGACATGAGATTTGGTGGGGACACCATGGTTTGACAGGTCGAAACCATGTCAGGAGGGAGTACAAAAGGGGTTTTCTCCAACTATCCCTGCTTTTAAGTCTTTCTAGAAGTTCCATAACAATTTTTCCTGACATCTTATGATTAAGTTCTGATACAGAAGGCCACATCTAGTTGCAAGGGAAACAAACTTTGTCATAAATTGACTAGGTACAGTACCTTCCTATATGGTAGTAAGGAAGAAGTGCAGAACTAATTTTGGGTAGTTACCATTCTCTACACAATAGTCTTACTTTCAATTTCTTATTTGTAGATAGTAGGGCTTAATACATTAGCTCAGGGCACATGGCTATTAAGTGGACATATCAGGATTAGAACACAAGCCTGTAAGACTTTAGAGCAAAGTCTCTGTTTTATTTATTTATTTTTTTTTGAGACAGAGTCTCACTCTTTCACCCAGGTTGGAGGGCAGTGGCACAATCACAGCTCACTGCAGCCTCTGCCTCCTGGGTTCAAGTGAATCTCATGCCTCAGCCTCCCAAGTAGCTGAGACTACAGATGTGCGCCACTACACCCAGCTAATTTTTGTATTTTTACTAGAGATGGGTTTTTGCCATGTTGCCCAGGCTGGTCTTGAACTCCTGACCTCAGGTGATCCTCCCACCTCGGCCTCCCAAACTGCTGAGATTACAGGTGTGAGCCACTGCACATGGCCCAAGTCTCTGTTCTTCATGAGGCATTGACTCTCAACAGAGGATGGTCTTTTCCTAGACCGGGCAGATGACAGGTCCATGAACTGAAAGTCAGATTTCGAAAGGTTATGCCTTGGAGCCAACAGATCATTATCTGGTTTTTATCTCCTCAAATAGATAAAGTTAGATTCTGGCCTGCATACCAAACCATTTTTCATCTTCAAAATAGTCTTGCTTTTCAGTCTTTGCACAATTCCATTTCTAGGAATTTCACGTATGGAAATAATTAAAACTGGTGCAAAGATTTATGGACTAGGATGTTCACTGAATCCTTATTTATAACAGTAGAAAATTGAAAATAACCAAAATGCCCAACAAAGGAAATTGGTTAAATTACAGAATACTAGAACATCCATATGGTGGAACACATTGCAACCATTAGAAATCATGTTCTTCAAGAATATTTAAGGGAACGTATGACAAAGCTAATCAGTTATGCTTAAAAAGATTAACAATAGTAATCACTGTGATCCCAATTTTATAATTTACATATGTAAAAGAACACATAGAAACCAGGAAGAATAAGCAGCAAAAAGTTAACGGCAGTTCTCTTGTAGATGATGGGATTATTAATTATTGTATTTTTTATTTATGCTTTTCTGAATTTTCCAAATTTCTATAATGAATATGCATTACTTTTGTAATCAGAAAGAGCTCACAAGTGTCATTGGAAAATATGCTTTCTCCTTAGGAAAGCAGTCTTTGTTATTCTCAAGATGACTGGCGTGGATGTTCAGCACCATCAAAGAGCTAGCATGAAGACGGCTACAGCAGATTGACTTCAATAAATATTTATCGAGTGTGGGTTATGTAAAAGCCACTGTTCTGGGAACTGGGGGAGTGACTTGGGCAAAGGGTGTGAACTACAAAGATGAGTAAGTCATGGTTCCTGTCTCCAGTGAGGTCTTTCTCTAAGAAGGACTGTGCTTGGAAGGTGATAGTCATAGGAAAGGACTTCAGGCCCTTGTGGGGTCACAGCCATGGCTGAAAGGCCATGCACTCAGGCCATGTTTAGGAACGCAGTAAAAGTGTAATCTAGTTATCAACGGTGCACATTTCCCATGTGCCTGGATGTGAGGCATGGGGCATGCAGATTGAGCTCAACTTGGGCTGTTCATCAGCAGGGCTACCCACCTGCTCTCCCTATGGGGGTCGTAGAGCTTTGATAGTGAGAATCAACCCCCACAAATAAGGGAGCCACCTTAACTGCAGACAGCAATGAACAAAGGATGGAACCCATGGATGCAATGAGAATTGCATGTAGTTTCCATATGGTTAAAATGTCATCTAGGCAACAAATGAATTTATCTGCGTTCCAATCCTGGTAGCACCATTTATCAGGAGTTTGGCAAAAGAAAGAAAGAAGAAAGAAAGGAAGAAAGGAAGGAAGGAAGGAGGGAAGGAAGGAAGGAATTAAGGAAGGAAGGAAGAAAAAGAAAGAAGGAAAAAGAAAGAAAGAAAAGGAAAGAAAGAAAGAAAGAAAGATTGATTCAATTTCTTCTTAGTTGGAATTGGTGAGAATGCTGAGTTTAGTTTGGGTAGGAGAACAGGTTCTGTTAGAATCTGGGCCGTATTTCTCCTTCTATGAGATCACTTCTTTGTTCTTCTGTGGGTCTTGCGCAATTCTGCCCTTGGCCCTGGCATGTGTCCTTTGAGTCCATAGAGCCAGGCCCTGAAAAGCAGTTGGGGGAAATCCTCATCCTCCACTTCTGCTCCTGCTCCTAGTTCACACTAAGGACCGAATCTGCAAAAAGACACTCAGGGAGGCTTTGTTTCCCTGTGCACTCTATATGTCCCCTGCCATCAGTGACTATGGCCTAGGAACAACTTCCTTATTTGCTAGGTCCTGTGGCTTTCACGTTCTCTGTGAGCATTCTCTAGGTATATGCCCACAACTTCTGTGGTTTTACATTATGCTTTGGTATAGGGGAGATTTGAAAGCACCTTTGAGTGGATGAATAAATCCCTTACTGGGTCAGAGTGGAATGGTATCAACCAATGGAGACAGGCATCATGCATCCTGCCTGGCTGTAGCAGTAGGACCTAGAGACAGGTGGTGAAAACAGGGTGGTGAGGCGAATGGTTAACCTTATTGCTTCCAACATCAAGGGGATGACACATTGACACACATTTCCTTTTAAGATCTTTTTTTTATGTGATCTGGTTTCAGGAAATAGTACACCTGGTCTAGCACACCTGTCTTTTAAAATTATTATTTAAAACAATTTAGTCAACTCACTCCCCTGTTCAATACTTTTTCCTCTAAAAATAAATCGATCACCCTTTGAACCCTTTCCTTCCATCCTTTCTTCCAGGAAATTAGACCATCTGTTTTCTTGGCATGGAGTAGCTATCCTTGAGTTCTCTTTTGCAGCAGATGAGCAGGTTCTAACTTCTTTTGGAGTTCAGGAAAGGTCCAGGCATTTACAGGAGGCCAAGGGGCAAGGAGGCGATACGGTGAGAATTGAGGTACAAATGTAATTCTTGCCCCTGTGAGAATGCTCAGTATATGGCTCTAGTTTATTGCATCTCAGAGCTTTGTGTCTACATTCATGTGCAGCTGGGGCAGGGCGCCATCTTTACAGGATGCTCATTTGCAGCAATATTGCCAAGCCACTGGTCGTTTAAATGAATGTCCTGGTTATCATCAGATAGTGTTTCATTTATTATATCTGTTACATGGTCCACATTAGGAAGCACTACTGTAATGAAACAAACACTGATGCTCTGTTCAAGTCAAGTTAAAGGCAAAGCTTTTTGTTGTTATTTTAGTAAAACTCTGCTTTTTTTTTCTTTCTTTTTTTTTAGATGTAATCTTGCTCTGTAGCCTAGACTGTAGTGCAGTGGTGTAATCTCTGCTCACGGCAACCTCCTCCTCCCAAGTTTAAGTGATTCCCCTGCCTCAGCCTCCTGAGTAGCTGGGACTATGGATGTGTGCCACCATGCTCAACTAATTTTTTGTATTTTTAGTAAAGACAGGGTTTCACCATGTTGTCCAGGCTGCTCTCGAACCCCTGACCTCAGGTGCTCCACCTTCCTTGGCCTCCCCAAGTGTTGGGATTACAGGCGTGAGCCATCGCATCCGGTCAAACTCTGCTTTTAAACAGTACTAACTATTGAACAACTGACATTCAATGAAATAAATATTTTATTGTTCTGTGGTTGAAATGTACTCTTTTCTTATGCTAAAGTGAAATCTTGTTGTAAGGATTTCTTTGGATTCTAAATGATGGGGCAGGAACGGTTTGGGCTTTGAAGCCTGTTAGACCTCAGTCTTACTCTTTTTTTCCAGTTCTCAGGAGCTGTGGGGTCTTGGATAAGTGGAATCAACTTCATGTCTCAGCTTCTTCCTATGTAAAGTAAGTTTTCATCATTTCATTTCTTCTCCCATGAGCTGGGGCTGTGCTCTACCAATCTGTGTTTCAGGTGAGAAGTATCCCAGGGCTTCTCCCCATCCACAGCTTCATGAGGCGCCTTGGCTCTGCCCAGGTAATCACACCAAGCACTGCAACTCCATGCCCCAGGCTCCAGGCAGCCACTCAGGTGGTATATCATCCTTCTATCATCCTCCTAAAAATTAACTGGATACTGATTATGGCTGGGAGGTGGGTTAATCTTTATTTGAACAGGTAAAACGTAGTCTTGATAGCTCAGGGATTAAAAAACACATATATATGGGCTCTCTATAGATGTTAAATAAACATCTGATCACGATCATTTTGTGTTTTCTTTTACCCTTGGGTAAAGGATAAAGAACATTCAAGTTTCTTCAAATGTGTCCAAAATCAGAAGAGGGGAGGAAATGGGAAAGGGGGTCCTTGGAGGAAATGTTCTGAGTTGGTTTTGGTAGAAAAGCCAACACATGGAAGCCCAGAGCACCATGTGGCTCCAATCAGAGCATGGTGGCTGTGAGCACGTTGTTTTTGAAGCCGAACTGCCTTTCTGTGTGTGTGGGTACGTTTGGCATGATACTGTTCCAAAGCATTTGTTTAAGACATTTCAAACATAGTAATTTAATGAGTGGCAATAAAAATATCTTTATTCAAGCAATGGCTCTGTTTATTGGTATAGCTTATATATGTATTCATAGTTTGTGGCTTTCTGGATGTGAAACAATTTGAGTTCTGAGTATTATTGCGGAACTATGAGCCATGAAGAAGTCACTGTGAAAAATAGATTGGGGCTGCTGTTATAACACTGCTACAGATGGTTAATGCCTTAGGAGGCACACTCCTCTGTGCATTAAGGTTATATTTTTGAGGCACTGGGGTGCCAGTCCAGACAACGCACCTGTAGGCTTCCTCACCAGGCAAAGGTGGAGGTGCGTATTTTGCTCCTAACACATCCATTCAACTTATGCTACACTTGGTAATGTGAACTGATTGCTTTGATGTGTGATTTAGAAAAAGTTAAATGAAGGAGGATAATGTATTTTTATTTAATCTTGAAAGAGTAGGTTGAATTTGGGAGGAATTGTCATATATAGACAAGGAGGTCACTGGAACTAGGCCATCACTAAGAAGAATAATATCAGTTATTCCCACCTATGCAATCTTCACTAGGCCCTAGCCTTATATCAGGTGGCCAGACAGTGCCAGAGGCATAGATCAGTGGGTAAAATGGAGGAAAAAATCACTTAATCCGTAGTGTTCTTTTTTTTTTTTTTCCAGAGGTAGGATCTTGCTCTGTCTCCTAGACTGGAGAGCAATGGCGTGATCTCAGCTCACTGCAGCCTTAAAATCCTGGGCTGAAGTGATGTGGGAAGTGATCCCACATCAGAGGACAGAAAAGTGGGGGTAAAGACGGGTATACCTCGTTTTACTGCACTTTGTTTATTTCACGAATTGAAAGTTTGTGGCCACCCTGTCTGGAGCACATCTGTCAGTGCCATTTTTTTCCAATAACATGCTCACTTCGTGTCTCCGGGTCACAGTTTGGTAATTCTTTCAAACATTTTCATTATCATTATATCTGCTATGGTGATCTGTGATCAGTGAGCTTAGATGTTACTATTATAATTGTTTTGGGGTGCCAGTCAACTTGATTGATAAATTGTGCATGTGTACTTTTTTTTCTGAGACAGAGTCTCATTCTGTCACCCAGGCTGGAGTGCAGCAGCACGATCTCAGCTCACTGGAGCCTCCGCCTCCCAGGGTCAAGCCATTATCCTGCCTCAGCCTCCTGAGTAGCTGGGATTATAGGCACAAGCACCACGCCTGGCTAATCTTTGTAGTTTTGGTAGAGGTGGGGTTCCACCATGTTGGCCAGGCTGGTCTGGAACTTCTGACCTCAAGTGATCTGTCCGCCTTGGCCTCCAAAGTGCTGGGATTACAGGCTTGAGCCACCGTACCCCACTGAATTTTGCATGTGTTCTGACTGCTCCACTGACGGGCCAATCTTATTTCTCTCTCCCTCTTTTCTCTTTGGAGAATAGGTCTCTCTATTCCCAGGGACACAACAGTATTGAAATTAGGCCAATTAATAACCCTACAATGGTCCCCAGTGTTTGAGTGAAAGGAAGAGTCACACATCCCTTGCTTAAAATCAAAAGCTGGAAATGATTAAGCTAGTGAGGAAGGCATTTGGAAAGGAAAGACAGGACAACACTAGGCCTAGCAGTTAGTCAAGTTGTGAAGGCAAAAGAAAAGTTCCTTGAAGGAAATCAAAAGTGCTACTCCAGGCCAGGCACGGTGGCTCACGCCTGTAATCCCAGGACTTTGGGAGGCCGAGGCAGGTGGATCACGAGATCAGGAGATCAAGACCATCCTGGCTAACATGGTGAAACCCCGTCTCCACCAAAAATACAAAAAACTAGCCAGGGGTGGTGGTGAGTGCCTATAGTCCCAGCTACTCAGGAAGCTAAGGCAGGAGAATGGCGTGAACCCGGGAGGCAGAGCTTGCAGTGAGCTTGGAGTGCAAGCCACTGCACTCCAGCCTGGGAGACAGAGCTAGACTCCATCTCAAAAAAAAAAAAAAGTGCTACTCCAGTGAACAGTGATAAGAAAGTGAAACAGCCTTTTTGCTGATATCAAATCAACCACAGCACATTTCCATAAGCCGAAGCCTAATCCGGAGTAACCTCCTAGCTCTCTTCAATGTTCTGAAGGCTGAGAGAGGTGAGGAAGCTGCAGAAGGAAAACTGGAAGCTAGCAGAAGTTGGATCACGATGTCTAAGGAAAGAAGCCATCTTTCTTCAACATAAAAGTGCAAAGTGAAGCAGCAAGTGCTGATGGAGAAACTGCAGCAAGTTACCCAGATCTAGCTAAGATCACTGATGAAGGTGGCTACACGGAGCAGAAGATTTTCAACGTAGATGAAACAGCTTTCTGTTGGAAGAAAATGCCATCCAGGACTTTCATAGCTAGAGAGGTCAATGCCTGGCTTCAAAGCTTCAAAGGACAGGCTGACTCTCTTGTTAGGGGTTAATGCAGCTGATGACTTTAAGTTGAAGCCAATGCTCATTTACTATTTCAAAAATCTTAGGGTCCTTAAGAATTATGCTCAATCGACTTTGCCTGTGCTCTAGAAATGGAATAACAAAGTCTGGATGAAAGCACATCTGTTTACAGCATGGCTTACTGAACATTTTAAGCCCACTGTTGACACAAAAAGATTCCTATTTCTCAGAAAAAAAAAAGATTCCTTTCAAAATATCCCTGCTTATAGACAGTACACCTGGTCACCCAAGAGCTCTGATGAAGAGGAAGATTAATGTTATCTTCATGCCTGTCAACACAACATGCATTCTGCAGCCCATGGATCAAGGAAATTTCAACATTCAAGTCTTGCTATTTAAGAAACACATTTAGGCCGGGGCAGTGGCTCACGCCTGTAATCTCAGCACTTTGGGAGGCCGAGGCGGGCGGATCACGAGGTCAGGAGATCCAGACCATCCTGGCTAACATGGTGAAACCCCATCTCTACTAAAAATACGAAAAATTAGCTGGGCATGATGGCGGGCGCCTGTAGTCCCAGCTACTTGGGAGGCTGAGGCAGGAGAATGGCGTGAACCCGGGAGGCGGAGTTTACAGTGAGCGGACATCGCGCCACTGCACTCCAGCCTGGGCGACAGACCGAGACTCCGTCTCAAAAAAAAAAAAAAAAAAAGAAACACATTTTGTGAGGCTATAGTTACCATAGGGAGTGATTCCTCTGATGGATTTAGGCAAAGTAAACTGAAAACTTTCTGGAAACAATTCACCATTCTAGATGCCATTAAGAACATTTGTAATTCATGGGAGGAAGTCAAAATACCCACACTAACAGGAGTTTGGAAGAAGTTGATCCCAGCCCTCACGGATGACTTCGAGGAGTTCAATACTTCAGTGGAGGAAGTACCTGCAGATGTGGTAGAAATAGCAAGAGAACTGGAAGTAGAAGCGGAGTCTGAAGATGGGACTGAATTGCCTCCATCTCATGAGAAAACTTGAATGGATGAGGAGTTGCTTCTTAGGGATGAGTAAAGAAATTGCTTTCTTGATATAGAAACTACTTCTGGTGAAAATGCTGTGTACATTGTTGAAATGACAACAAAAGATTTAGAATATTCCATAAAGTTAGCAGCAGGGTTTGAGAGGACTGACTGCAATTGTGAAAGCAGTTCTACTGTGGGTGAAATGCTGTCAAACAGCATCGCCTACTATAGAGAAATCTTTTGTGAAAGGAACAGCCAGTGGATGCAGCCAACTTCATTATTGTCTTATTTTAAGAAACTGCCACAGCCACTCCAGCCTTCAGCAACCACCACCCTGATCAGTCAGCAGCCATCAACATAGAGGCTCAGATGATCATTGGCATACTTTTAGCAATAAAATTTTTAAAATTACGGTATATACATTGTTTATTAGACATAATGCTATTGCACACTTAATAGACTATAGTATAATGGAAACATAACTTTTAAATGCACTGGGAAACCAAAAAATGTGTGTAACTTGTGTTATTGCTGTATTCACTTTATCATGGTGATCTGGAACTGAACCTACAATAGCTCTGTGGTATACTTGTATGTTCAAATAAATTTGGCAAATGGTGTATACTAGATTCTTTTTTGGATATTCAGGACAAACAGATGAGGGTTGTGAGACAGCAAATGCATTGAAGAAATCGGTTTTGCCTTGATGAAGTTGGTGTTTCCCCAACTCATTTGACCCTGGAATCCTTTGTTTGTGTAACTCTGTTAGATGGGTATAAAATGTTCTTTGAAAGCACTGCACTTTGATGTTCTACTTAAAGCCAGGAATAAGACAAGAATACTTGCTATCATGTCTAGAACTTACTGCTAATGCAGTAAGGTGGCAAAGGAAGTTGATGGATGGAGGTAGAGCCCCTGGAAAAGGGAAATTAAGTGGCCGGGCGCGGTGGCTCATGCCTGTAATCCCAGCACTTTGGGAGGCCAAGATGGGCAGATCACCTGAGGTCAGGATTTTGAGACCAGCCTGGCCAACATGGTGAAACCCCGTCTCTACTAAAAATATAAAAAATTCGCCAGGCATCGTGGCACACACCTGTAGTCCCAGCTACTTGGGAGGCTGAGGCATGAGACTTGCTTGTACCTGGGAGGCAGAGGTTGTGGTGAGCCAAAATTGTGCCATTGCACTCCAGCCTGGGCAACAGAGTAAGACCCTGTCTCAAAAAAAAAAAAAAAAAAAAGAGAGAGAGAGAAAGAGAGAGAAATTAAGTGATTATTATTTGCTGAGAACCCAAAAGAATAAAATGCAAAAAATTTAGATGTGATAATGAATGTTATTATTATTACCAAAGCCAAAAGCTTTCTTTCATATCAGAGAAAGTGGCAATGGGGAAAAATACATTAAAAAATTATAATTCAACATGGTGAAACCTCATCTCTACTAAAAATACAAAAATTAGTCGGGCATAGTGGCACATGCCTGTAATCCCAGCTACTCGGGGAGCTGAGGCAGGAGAATTACTTGAACCCAGGAGGCGGAGGTTGCAGTGAGCTGGGATCATGCCACCGCACTCTAGCCTGGGCAATAGAGCAAGACTCTGTCTCAAAAGAAAAAAAGAGATTATAATTCATAACAGCAACAAGAAAACACAACTCCTAAAATTTAACGATAAATATGTGGAGAAGACACTCAAATATTGATGGGACCGTCTAGTTGCAGGAAAACAAGCTCAGGGTTACCACTGATTCTACGTTATAGTGAGTTGTATAATTACTTCATTATATATTACAATGTAATAATAATAGAAATAAAGTGCACAATAAATGTAATGAGCTTGAGTCATTCCAAAACCATCTCCCCTACCCCATCCATGGAAAAATTATCTTTTACCAAATGGGTCCGTGGTGCCAAACAGGTTGGGGACCACTTCCCTAACTGGTTTCTTCTTTTTCAACTCCTGTCCACAGCAGCCTCAATTTATTTAGTTTTTCTTAAACAATAATAAGAGGGAATATCTGATCTTGTAACCCCACTGCTTAAAGTCCTTTCATAGCTTCCTCTTACTGTTAAAATCAAAGCTAAATTCTCCTTACAGTTTCCAAGGTTCTGGATCACACGGCTCCCCCTGCCCTCACCAGGCACATCGTGGGCTTCTTTTCCTGACCTGTTCCATGCCCTGGGCACTATGGCTTTAGTTTCCTGAATGCTTAGTATGTTTGCATCTCAAGACCTTTACTATTTTTCATGCTTTAATTTCTCTTCCCTTTCCTTTTGTCCTAGTTACTTCTTTCCTGTCCTTTAAGAACCAGTTCAAAGTCACATATTTCAAGGAGGACTTAAGTATATTTCCTCTTAATTTTATGGCCCCACATTGTATGAAGATACAATGTATAAAAATTGTAATAAATAACTTGTGTAATTAACTGTTTAATAACTATACATTCATTGGAATATAAGTTGTATGTATGACTAATGCCTCTCAGGTGATTTGCCTATTACAATTCCCTGCATTAGTAGGTACTCTAGTTTGGTAAAATATTGAATGGAAATATGGAAACAAACAAACAAACAGGTAAAGAGTTCCAAAAGGCTGGGCATGGTGGCTCACGCCTGTAATCCCAGCACTTTGGGATGCCAAGGTGGGTGAATCATCTGAGGTCAGGAGTTCGAGACCAGCCTGGCCAACATGGCAAAATCCCGTCTCTACTAAAAATACAAAAATTAGCCGGCCGTGGTAGTACATGCCTGTAATCCCACCTACTCGGAAGGCAGAGGCAGGAGAATCGCTTCAACTGGGCGGGGAGTGGAGGTTGCAGTGAGCTGAGATGGCACCACTTTACTCCAGCCTGGTGAAAGAGCAAAACTCTGTCTCAAAAAAGAAAATAATTGGGAGGCCGAGGCGGGCGGATCACGAGGTCAGGAGATCGAGACCATCCTGGCTAACACGGTGAAACCCCGTCTCTACTAAAAATACAAAAAATTAGCCGGGCGTGGTAGCGGGCGCCTGTAGTCCCAGCTACTCGGGAGGCTGAGGCAGGAGAATGGCGTGAACCCGGGAGGCGGAGCTTGCAGTGAGCCAAGATCGCGCCACTGCACTCCAGCCTGGGCGACAGAGCGAGACTCCGTCTCAAAAAAAAAAAAAAAAAAAAGAAAAGAAAAGAAAAGAAAAAAAAAGTTGCAAAAGACCTGCAGTAATGTATAAATAAACATGATAAAACCATAATGATTAAAACAATGTATTGCTTGTGCCAAAACTGAAAGAAAGAGCAATGAAACATAAACACCAGAATCAACCCCGAGTATAGATAAAAATTTGGTTTCTGATAAAAATAACATATCAAACTACTAGGTAAAGTAAAATTTATTTAATCTATGGTGTCAGGACAATTGGTTACCTCTTTGGATTAAAAATGTAGACCTCTACCTCCTGGCAAACAAAATAAATTCCAATTAAGAGAAAATAGCATTTTCTAAATGTGTTTGAAGGAACACTAACATGTGAGCTATTAATAGGGTTAACATGAAAAAATAGTTTTATGGTGAAGTCTATGAAATTCTAAATTAAACTATACTGGTTTCTTCACTGCAAAAATTCTAAAAATAATGGTAATGTGCCTTGTGAATTCACAAACTATTATAATGCAACATTTGGCATAATTACATGGAACTCTTTTTATTTTCAAAGTATAACACCAATTCGGGAAGTTTAGATTAAAAGCTCTAAACAAGCCAGAGGAAAATTTCAAGAAACATTTTTATAATTCTTCTTGGGAAGATCTTTCTAAACATATGAAAGACAGAACTCCAAAAGAAAAACTGTACCATCAAGGTTCTTTGGTTATAAGCAACTAGAAAACCCTCTGATTAAGGTTAGTAGTTTCTCTATAATGAATTCAAACAAATCAGCAAGGAAAAAAACAAACAAAAAAAACCAATCCCATCAAAAAGTGGGCTAAGGACATGAATAGACAATTCTGAGAAGAAGATATACAAATGGCCAATAGACATATGAAAAAATGCTCAACATCACTAATGATTAGGGAAATGCAAATCAAAACAACAATGCAATACCACCTTACTCCTGCAAGAATGAACATTAAAAAAAAAATCAGTACATGTTGGCATAGATGCGGTGATCAGGGAACACTTCTAAACTACTGGTGGGAATGTAAACTAGTACAACCACTATGGAAAGCAGTGTGGAGGTTCATTAAAGACCTAAAAGTAGAACTACCATTTGATCCAGCAATCCTGCTGCTGGGTATTTACCCAGAAGAAAAGAAGTCATTATACAAAAAAGATATTTACACACGCATGTTTATAGCAGCATAATCACAATTACAAAATCGTGGAACCAACCCAAATGCCCATCAATCAACGAATGGATAAAGAAACTGTGGTATATATATGCAACGGAATACTACTCAGCCATAAAAAGGAATGAATTAACGGCATTAGCGTGACCTGCATGAGATTGGAGGTTATTATTCTAAGTGAAGTAACTCAGGAATGGAAAACCAAACATTGTATGTTCTCACTGATATGTGGGTGCTAAGCTATGAGGATGAAAAGGCATAAGAATGATACAATGGACTTTGGGGACTTGGGGGGAAGGATGGGACGGGGGTGAGGGATAAAAGGCTACAAATACAGTGCAGTGTATATTGCTCAGGTGATGGGTACACCAGGATCTCAGAAATCCACTACTAAAGAACTTACTCATGTAAGCAAACACCATCTGTACCCCAATAACCTATGGAAAAATAAAATTAAAAAAAGGACAGTAGATTCTAATATTATGTCCAAATATTTACTGCCTCTCTTCAGAGAAGGATTATACTTTTCTTCCTCTATAGCATCTTGCTGGGCCATGTGACATGTTTTGACTGATGAAAAGTAAGCAAAAGTGACGGTGTTTCATTTTTGAGCAGAACATTTCAGAGATTTAACCCGCTTTTTCCCCTGTCCCTGTAGTCATGGCAGCATGTATTAATATTAAAGTTCTCTTGGCTGGAGTCCTCAGTGACCATAAGGAACAAAACCTTCCTGCCAACACAGAACTTGAGTGAGAAATGAACTTGGCTGAGGTTTCTGGGTTTTTTTGTTGTTGTTGATGTTACCTTGGCATAGTCTTGCTTATACTGACTGATTCATTAAAGAAAAAGGTAGCCTTTGGACTAATATCAAGAGCTCACAGAATGGATGGAAATGCTTAGAAATGGGAAGGCTTGGGGGAGGAAATTGAAAGCTGTAGAAAGAATTTTACAGTAAGAAACAGTCTGGTCAGAGCACTTCAACAGGAATTAGGTGAATTCTAACCTTTTTCAGTTTCTTTGTTCCTCAGCTAAAATTTAAATGTTGAAGAGTGCATGTCCTGTGGGCCTAATTTTGATCACATATTCACCCTGTGGCCAAAGTAGGGTGGGGCTTCTCATTACAGTTCTCCTAGGTTGTACCTAAAAGAGAGTGGAGAAAGGAAACTGGAAATGGATGCCAGGAAGCCAAAATACAAATACTTCCTACCTAAAAATCAATAGATTTCACCATTAAAAAAATTCTGTAGGTCAAAAACAACGTTTAATACAATTAAAAACAAACATATTTGTGACGCGTGAGAGCAAACAGCTAATGTCCTTGATATACAAATATACAAATGAAAAGCAAAAGAAGGGCATATCAATGTAAGAGAACCATACCAAAGCAAAAACATAAATAGAATTTGCAAAATACGAACTGTAAACAACCAGAAAATTTGAAAAAAACTCTGACTTACCAGCATTCAAAGGAATGCAAATTAAAATGAGTTATTTTTTCATCTGTCAGATTTTTCAAAATTGATAATACTCTCTTTTTAAAGAAGGAGGAAACTTGCCCAGACTAATATCAGATCATAGAGAAAACAGTATTTTTCTCTGTAATGAATGTAACTTCGTTTCTCTGTAGAACCATTTGGCAGCATGCATTCAAAGCCCTGATAATGCTTACTCTTTGATAAAATAATTGCTCTTTGATAAAATAATTCCACTTTGATGAATTTAACCTAAAGAAATAGATATAAATGTTAGGCAATTGATTCATTGAAAAATTTATTTTAGCATCATTTATGATACTTAAAATTTAGGAATAATATTAATGACCAACAATAGAGAATTTGCTAAATAAATTATAGTGTATCTGTATAGTAATGCAGCCATTAGAAAGGATGTTTTAGAAAACTAATGACATAGAAAACTATTCACATAATATTATTAATTATGTGAAAAATGATGTTGTAAAACAGGTACTATAAAATGCCAACTATATAGAAAAATATTTATCCCAGTGAATAATAAACTGTTAACAATGAATTCGAATTATTTTTCTTTTTTGTGCTTTTTTGCATTTCTCAGAAAATGCAGAAAAAAAATGATTGTAACTTTTGTCAACAGAGTTAAGTCTAATAAATGTTAAAATGTATCATTTTCAGTAAGAAGCTATTGATTAGCATAGTAATTTGCACTTTCTAGTTGATTACTGCAAATAATGTTTGCCACAATTTTGGTTTAACATGTACTACCCAGTAACTAAGAACTGCAATCCACAAAAATGTTTGTTATCACTGGAAGATCCCTCTGTGAACATTTAATTTAACAAATGTATTTCCAGTGCTATTATGTGCCTGCTATCATAATATAAGATAATATAAGACTTTTCTTTGAGGAACCTACAGCAAGAAGAAAAGTCCTAATGTGAGTCCTAGAGGAGAATCAACCTTATGTGAGAAAGAAGAGCAGGTACAAGTTATACCTGACATGGTACAAGGGTGAAAATCCTTGTGATCTCAAATCACAATGAAGGATGACATTTGACCTTTCATATTCTGCATATGTGACATTCAACTTCCCTATATGAGGTTTATACTGGAAGATGTATGTCCTAAGAATTTTATTTTCAGTTGATCTCTTCCTCAGGATATGTTTTTTGCCTAATTTTCAAAAGAAAAGAATTGTTTTAAAAAATGATCTGATGGCTGGGCATGGTGGCTCACGCCTGTAATCCCAGCACTTTGGGAGGCTGAGATGGGTGGATCACCTGAGGTCAGGAGTTCGAGACCGGCCTGGCCAACATGGTGAAACCCTGTCTCCACTAAAAATACAAAAATTACCCAGGCGTGGTGGAGGGTACTTGTAATCCCAGCTACTCAGGAGGCTGAGGCAGGAGAATCACTTGAACCTGGGAGGCGGAGGTTGCAATGAGCCAAGATTGTGCCACTGCACTCCAGCCTGGGCAACAAGAGTGAAACTCCATCTCAAAAAAATAATAATAAAAGAAAATAAAAATAAAAATGATCTGATGTTAGTCTTGGGAAGTTGAAGTTGTCTCTTTTTTTTTTTTTTTTTTTTGAGACGGAGTCTCGCTCTGTCAGCCAGGCTGGAGTGCAGTGGTGCAATCTTGGCTCACTGCACTCCGCCTCCTGGGTTCATGCCATTCTCCTGCCTCAGCCTCCTGAGTAGCTGGGACTACAGGCACCCGCCACCACGTCCGGCTAATTTTTTTGTATTTTTAGTAGAGACGGGGTTTCACTGTGTTAACCAGGATGGTCTCGATCTTCTGACCTCATGATCCACCTGCCTCGGCCTCCCATAGTGCTGGAATTACAGGCCTGAGCCACATCTTTTGAGGAATGCATGTAGGCTTGCCATTTGTGTTGAGCCCAGTAGTTCAGGAGACTTATTTCACCATGCACTCATGCTTCTATTTGTTTTCTACCTCTGCATTTATGACAGTATGGCAATGACTGCTTCTCCAGGAATTTCCTGGTTTTGCTTGTTTTTAGGTCACTGCTTCAGTCATCATCAGCAATGCAGAAATACAAGCAAAAGTGGACCATATTCTATAGTTAGTCGTAACATATTCATGGCTAGGTGTGTATACACGTGTATATATCACACACACAGGAAATAGGTAACAATACAAGGTTCTAGTTGATGAAGTGTTGAACAAATGACATATATGATAGGGGCTATTGGTATTCTGAGAAGATGGGGCATAATCAAAGAGAATTTAAAAGGTTATTGCATCATAGTATAGAAAGATAATTCAGATATATTATTACATTATTTCTGTTATAAAGAAAGCATACACTGTATGGTAAACTTATATTTAAAAGTCTGTTCCTAAAAACCAGTGTGCCAAGGCCGATGCCAGAAATGAGCTATATTGTTTAGGAGTAATTTATGTCAGGCAACAGATGCATTCCTGAAAAGTCAGGTTAAAGTGCTATTTGCTGAATTAAAATGATTTCCATAACATCTGCAATGTTAGAATAATAACTCCGGGGCTCTTCTGTTAATCAAATGCGAACTTAAGAAAAATGCCCATCTATTTTCATCATTAGAAAAGGATGAAAATAAAGAACCACATAAACTTGCCCATTTCAACTGTCCCTGATCTTTAGCTAAAACCAACTGCTCAACTTGTTCAGTAGGTATTTTCCTTTCTCAAACCAGAGAATTTTCCTCACAATTTTCCTCTTTCTCCTACATTGTCACATTTTTCGCTCCAGTGGGTTTTTCCCATCAGCACTCAAATATGTGATTATTTCTTTCATCTCAGAAAAAACAAAACAAACCAAAAAACCCATCTCTAGAGACCATTTCCCTATTGCTGTCACCCCCATTCTCTCCTTTTCTTTTTAACAGAATCAAATTGGGCTTTTACCATACATGTTCTCTGCAATTTTCCTCCACCCATTCTCTGCTACGTTCTCTCCATCAGGCTTTTGCTGACACCACCAGAACTTCCATGATCACTTCACGGGTTGACCTGCATGTTGCAAATGGTCAATTCTCTTTCATCATCTGACTGGACTTACAAGCAGCGTTAGACCCACTGGTCCCCAGGATCTTCCTTAGTATACTCTGTGACTTGACTTCCAGGATCCGCATGTTCCTGGCTTTCCTCTTTCCTCACTAGCCAGTCCTTGGATTCTTGCTGGTTTTTCTGGAGGTACCCATTCAAAACATTCAATTACTCCCACGCTTAGTGTTTGGACCATCCTCTTCTATCTATCCACTTTGCCTGTGTCATCTCATTCAGTTTCATAGCTTTAAATACCATCTACTCACTGATATTTACTAACTTAAGCCTTCAGCTATAACTTCAGACCCTGAGCTTCAGACTCTCTAGCTTTCTGCTCAGATGCCTGCTCCTACATACCTCAAACCAAACAAGCAAAAGGCTGAGCTTCTAATATTTCCCTTTAAACCTGTTTTTCCCACAGTCTTAACATTGAAGCCAATGGAACTGGTTTCCTTCTAGCTGCTCATCTTTGATTCCTCTCCTTGTCTCTTATCTTAAATTTTATCTGTGAGAAAATCCTATAGCTCTACTTTCACCATTTATCCTGGATGCAACTCGTTGTCATCAGTTCTACTATGATGCTCCAAGCCACCATGATCACTTCTCTATCCAAGAAGCAACAGCTTCCTAAGTGATGTTCTTTATTCCTCTTCCCCTTTCTCCAACTATCTTTAGCACAGCAGCCAAAGGAATCCACTTTGAACAACTCAGGTCAAGTTGCCTCTCTCTTCAGACTCCAAAATCTGGCCGGGTTCGGTGGCTTACACCTGTAATCCTAATGCTTTGGGAGGTTGAGGCAGGAGGGCCACTTGAGGCCAGGAGTTTGAGACCAGCTTGGGCAACATAATAAGACTCCACTCACACTCCCAGCTACTTGGGAGGCTGAGACAGAAGGAGCGCTTGAACCTATGAGTTCAACATTTTAGTGAGCTATGATCGTGCCACTGCACTCCAGCCTGGGCAACAGAGTTTTCTGTTCATTCAAAGTAAAACAGATTTCTCTGAGATAGGGTTTTGCTCCATCCCCCATGCTGGAGCATAGTGATGTGATCCTAGCTCACTGCAGCCTCTCTCCTGGGCTCAAAGATCCTCCCACCTCAGTCTCTGGAACAGCTAGGAATACAAGTCCATGCTACCACACCTGGAATTTTTTTATTTTATTTTATTTTTTGAGACAGAGTCTCGCTCTGTTGCCAGGCTGGAGTGCAGTGGTGCAATCTCGGCTCACTGGAACCTCCAACTCTCTGGTTCAATGATTCTCCTGCCTCAGCCTTCCAAGTAGTTGGGATAACAGGCACGTGCCACCACGCCCAGCTAATTTTTGTATTTTTAGCAGAGATGGGGTTTGATCATGTTGGCCAGGATGGTCTTGATCTCCTGACTTCGTGATCTGCCCGCCTTGGCCTCCCAAAGTGCTGGGATTACAGTTGTAAGCCACTGTGCCTGGCCGATAATTTTTAAATTTTTTTGTAGAGTCAAGATCTTGCTATGTTGCACAGGATGGTCTTGAACTTCTGGCCTCAAGCAAGGAGTTTCTTTTCACTCAAAGTAAAAGCCAAATCTTTGAAAGGCCCTGTAGGACCTGGGCCTCCTCCCCTTTCCTTCTCTGACAGCATCTCCTGCTGTGCTCCCTCCATCTCAGCCACACCAGTTTCTTCCTGTTCCTTCAACACATGAATCAGACTCCCCCATCAGAGCCTTTGCACCTGTTTCCCCTGCATCTGGTGTTCCCCCTCCATCTGGAATGTTCTTCCCCCAGATATCAAAGTGGCTCACTCCCTCACATTCTTGTCTGTACTCAAATGTCACATCCTCAGTGAGGCCTTCTTTGGCCGTTCTCACTAAAATTGCAAATTTCAGTCCAAGGGTTTTTTTTTTTCTTTTTAGCCCCTTTTATACTTTTCTTTTTCATGATAGGAAAACTTATTTACTAGCAGAGATCAATGGCTTGACCCAACAGAATCACGTGTCATTGGCATAATATTAGCTTTCAGAAAAGGCAGATAGCAAGAGAGACAGATTTTTGGTCACAGTCCTTTAAGAAACTTTAAGTTATAGACTGCTAGGAATCGTGGCCTAGTTATGTCGCATAGATGTAAGCTAAACTCTTCTCAGATCCCTTCTTCAAATGAAGCCAAAGGAACAGGAAGAATATGTTGGACAGGTGGTTGGATGAATAGATGGAGCTTCCACTCTCAAAGGCGTATACATTTGAGATACATTAATTCTAGTCTTTACTCTGAAATGAGAATGTGGGATTGAGGCTGAATCTTCAACAGAATTCATGGTCTTATGAGTTCTTGAGGGTCTCTGCTCTCCTTCCCCAACTCTAAAACACTCTATTGAAAACTTCACAAGTCATGAAGGATTTTTTTAATGTCTATATTTTTCTTTAAAGTACCTATTACTCAACAGTATTCTCTGTAAAGGCAGAGATTTTAGGCTTCTTGTTTCTAACATTAAATCATTTATTCATTTACATTTTTTTAAAATCCCTCAGTGAGCTGAACATTAGGATTCCCAAGACAAATAAGACATAATCCCTGCCTGCAAAATATTTGTCTACTGTGAAAGATAAACAACACAGAGAAACAGAATCTCAGTCCCCACACTTTTGCTAGTTTTAGGTCTTTACCACACATAAATTTTCTAAAATATAGATTAATTTTTTTTTTGAGACAGGGCCTTGCTGTGTTAACCAGGCTGGTGTGCAGTGATGCAATCTTGGCTCACTGCAACCTCCGCCTCACGGGTTCAAGTGATTCTCCTGCCTCAGTCTCCCTAGTAGCTGGGATTACAGGCATGCACCACGATGCCCGGCTAATTTTTGTATTTTTTTTTAGTAGAGATGGGGTTTTACCATGTTGGCCAGGCTGGTCTCAAACTTCTGACCCCAAGTGATCTGCCCACCTCAGCCTCCCAAAGTGCTGGGATTACAGTCGAGCCACTGTACCTGGCCTGATTAATATGTTTTATGAATAAAATGACATATGATTTTTATTTGAATCCTTTTGTGAGAAATTCTTTTGTAAAGTATAATCAGGGCCAGATGCAGTGGCTCATGCCTATAATCCCATCACTTTGAGAAGCTGAAGCAAGAAGATTGCTTGAGGCCAGGAGTTTGAGACCAACCTGGGCAACATAGCAAGATCTTGTCTCTACAAAAAATAAATAAATAAATAAATAAATAAATAAATAAATAAATATTAGCCAGGTGTGGTGGCATGCACCTGTAGTCCTAGCTGCTCTGGAGGCTGGGGTGGGAGGCCCTTTAAGCCCAAGAGAGAGGCTGCAGTGAGCTAGGATCACATCACTGTACTCCAGCATGGGGGACAGAGCAAGACCCTCTCAAACAAATAAATACATGCATAAGTAAATGAATAAAATCATTCTCTAGTTCAGTCATAGACTACTATACCTGGATGAGCCCTTAGATCTTGTCTCATCTAGTTACCTTACAGAGCTGAAGAATTTAAAGCCCAGGAATCATGTCTTAATAACAATAATGATATCTATTATTTATTGGATGTTTGTTGTCTAGCAGACACTGTGCTAAGCACTTTGCATGCATTATTGCATATAATATTTACAACTTCATGGGTTGGGTACTATTATTATCCCACTTTCCTAGATGAAGTAAACTGAGGCGCATGGAGTTCTTTGCTCAAGGTCACCCATCGATGTAAGTGGTGGAGCTCTGTCTTATGTATAAAGCCCAGGCTCTCAGCAAAGGGATATGCTGCACTTACCCATAGTGTTCCATAAATAAGTGACAGATTGGGATCTCAAACCCATTTTCTGATTCCCAGTCCAGTACTTTTTTTTCCATAACAAAATACTGTTTTTGTTTCCAAAGTGTTTTCAATGGTGGTGGTGTTTTTTGGTCTATTGACATGCCTGCATGATGACAGCTACTCTGGTAGTTCCCCTGTGGCCATCCTTTCTCATTCATTTTTCAGTGATTTAGGAATAACAGGAAAAATTGAGATGGAGTCACATCTTTATAACAATGTCAATACCCTCTTTCGTTTATGTGCCATAAAACTAACATTCTGCAGGCGAGCAAGACATCTCAAAATGGTTCAATTACACCAGAGCAGTGAAGTAGCTCTACCACGATGTATATTACACACAACTGTTTACACATAAACTCATACTGTAATCAAAGAACAGTTTACCATAGCCAGAGAGAATGATCATAAAACTTTTTCCTTTCCTTACATCACTCAAAAAATCGTTTACTCTTCTTAATGACAGAACAATCTGTGTATTTTTGCAATCGCAGTAAGCAGCTGTAGAAAGCATTGTGATAACATCAATAGAAGCACAGTATGGTAATGTAAAATTAATGAGCGAGATGGCAATCTTTTTTTTTAGGCAAATCATGCTTTGTGATACAGCACGCCCTCTCAATTAGTCTGTTTTCAGGGGCCAGAGAATGTGGGTATTGTGGCAAAGTGCACATTTAAAGATGTGGGAGTCACTAAGGAAGATGGTTGCAATTGACAGTCAATGTACCATGGCTGCACACAGGGTAAAAAAAAGAGCCACACGCTAACAAAATATACATTCACTCTTTTGCATTTATTTGTTGATTCTCTCATAGCGATCAACAACATGGTTGAAACTTAACTGACTTGTATTTAACAAAATCAATGAAGTAAGTAACTAGGTAAACATATATATCAATGATAACTGTTATGAATGCCTCCTAAGTTTTTCTCTTTTCCAAAGTGGTGTATATTCAATGACTAGTAAGGCTAGCAAAATGCATAAAATCTAGACTGGCTTCGGATAGTAATTAACACTTTCATCACCAAAGCTGAGATTCAGACTTCCCTGCCTTGTGTGGGGATGCAAATCTCCTAATAAATACTGAACTGGAGTCTTAAGGAGAAGGGGTATAGAGTGCATTCAGACTCACTGCTCCACTGCAGTTGAACTACAGGACATCCAAGGAGACTGGGAGGAAGCTTTGCGAAGCAAACTTTTGAGAAACGGTGTGATATGCTTTGGCTGTGTCCCCACCCAAATTTCATCTTGAATTGTAGCTCCCATAATTATCACGTGTCATGGGAGGGACCTGGTGGGAGGTAATTGAATCATGGGGGCAGGTCTTTCCCATGCTCTTCTCATGATAGTAAATAATCCTCACAAGATCTGATGGTTTTATAAAGGGGAGTTCCTTTGCACATGTTCCCTTGCTTGCCACCATGTAAGACGTCTCTTTGCTCTTCCTTCATCTTCTGCCATGATTGTGAGGCCTCCCCAGCCATGTGGAACTGTGAGTCCCTTAAACCTCTTTCCTTTATAAATTACCCAGTCTCGGGTATGTCTTTATTAGCAGCATGAGAACAGACTAATACACTGTACAAGGTGTGTGTTGCCTTAAAATAATTTAGGAGGTATGATCTAATTGGAGCACATAAAGAAGGTGATGTGAGATTCTGTTCAGATTTGGTTCAAAGAAAACACTGCTCTGTAGGGGTGTCCTAATGGCCACTTAATTTTCTTCTCTATATTATAGTTTCTTTTAATGCACTTGTGGACCAACAGAGAACGATGTTGAACATTGTTGGCAAATGTTGTCAATAGCTGTAGAATGTTTATTGTTTTTTTTAATTTTTATATACCAATAGTAGGAAATGGAAACAAAAGTGTGTATGTATAAATACAATTAACAATTATTTGGAATCTTAATGCCCAGAGGAAAGCACTCTTGCTATTTTGGTATATAAATCTCCTACCAGTTTCACAAGGCATTTAAATTCATTACAATGAACGGTTTCCTTCCTTCTTTTACATATTCAGTCCTTGCTAGCACTGATGGAAATGCTGACCCAAACAAGTGACACATTACAGAACAAAAGGAGGTGTTTGGTAAGGCAGGGGAAAATAAAATAGTGACTCTTTTAGTATAGTAGAGTTATGCTAAAAGATAATTATCTTTTAGCAGATCCACTTTGTAATAGAAGTCTTTTTTTTTTTCTTGTGAATGTCTCACCCCACGGCTTGACTGGGAAAGAGAAAACCCAAGTGGAAAATGGAATCTGGGGAATGGTGAAGAGTTGAATGATCTGGGGAGTAAGGGGCATGTGAGAGAAGAGGAGGAGTCCTGGCTTGTGTTCTTATTCTTTGCCTCTTGGAATTCTCCGTAAAAACTTGGATGTTGGGAGCAAGCCCCCCAAAATGTGGCCATAAACTGGCCCCAAGACTGGCCATAAACAAAATCTCTGCAGCACTGTAACATGTCCGTAAATGGCCCTAACGCCCAAGCTGGAAGGTTGTGGGTTTACGGGAATGAGGGCAAGGAACACCTGGCCTGCCCAGGGCGGAAAACTGCTTAAAGGCATTCTTAAGCCACAAACAAAAGCATGAGCGATCTGTGTCTTAAGGGCATGTTCCTGCTGCAATTAATTCGGCCCATCCCTTTGTTTCCCTTAAGGGATAATTTTAGTTAATTTAATATCTATAGAAACAATGCTAACGACTGGTTTGCTGTTAATAAATATGTGGGTAAATCTCTGTTTGGGGCTCTCAGCTCTGAAGCCTATGAGATCCCTGATTTCCACTTCACAGCTCTATATTTCTGTGTGTGTGTCTTTAATTCCTCTAGCGCCGCTGGGTTAGGGTCTCCCTGACCCAGCTGGTCTCGGCACTTGGAGGTAATGATTCTTTGGCATCATTCTTTGAACTCTACTATGTGCCTGAAAAACTAATAATCAGGCTTTTCTTTTAATGGGCTAGGCCTTCAGTTTATCCAAATATTAAGGGCTTAGCAAAGAGAATGTATGTATTGTTTACAAAGTTAATTTATTCATCAAAAGTTATTTACCCAGTGCTTACTCTGTGTGAGTCACTGTGTTCATTACTGATACACAGACAAGATTTCTGCACAGGTGGAAGTCACTGTCAAGTGATTTGATATACAGGGAGAGGAGGAAGAGATGGCAAAGGCAACAGGAGGCATCACTGGCTAATTGAGATCATGCTCTATACACAGTCAGAAACTGATTTTTTCCTTAATTTAGCATAATATCATGAAGGTCTTCTATCGTTTCAACAAGCTCTTCATAAGCACTACTTCAGATGACTGCATCTAAATGCTTTATTTTAGGGATGTTTCATAATTTACACAACCATAACCAAAATGTCAGGCCATAAGGTTGCTTCCATTGTTTTTAGATTGCTTTGTTATGATAATGAATTCATTAATAATATTTCTGTTGCTTCCTTTGGCCACATTTTGAATCATTTTGGGTCTAGAAGTTGGATTATTGGGCCAAAAGAAATAAACCCTTTTTTTAAAGTTTCTGATACATGTTGCCAGATTTCTTTCCTGGAAAGGTTTCCTTCCATCTTTTACATATTCAGTCTTTGGTAGCACTGAATAGATTGGACCACTGAATTGATTGGACTTGGTAGCTTGAACCAAAGTATGTTCTTTGCAGCAGTATTCAGAGTGACTAACACCACAGCCATCGCTTCTCCCCAGTCTCAAGCACAGCCAGGGTTCTCAATGTAAAGTCGGTATCACCCCCTAACATCTCCACTGGCAGTTATCCTTCGGTTAACTCACACACAACGTCTCCTCTCTGGAGCACCAGGACATCTTTCCACCAATCTTAGCCCTTCTCTAAATCTCAGTAAGCAGGGGTCATTCTGGTGACTTGCCAGGTCAAAGAAGATATGCTTCACTGATGAATTGATGTCTTCATAGAGAACTGCCAGCACTTTCTGGTTCAAAAAATAAAACAGTGAAAAATGTATCGCCTTTTTTTTCTGGGAATACTGCTCCCTTATAATATTTAAGAATTCTAAATAATTAAAATGCAATTTATTCAATGTTAAAATTACATTAAGCATCATTTAATCTTGGGTGATTTTGAAGGTACATATTAAAACATTCTCTTGTTCCCTCAGGTCTTAGATGTGTCAGTCACTCTACCTGTAACAGCCTTCCTTTCATTTGAAAAAAACATCCTATTCACTTTCTGAGACCCTGCTCTGTGCTCTCTCCAGGTGAAGCAATCTCTACCTCTTCTCTCTCCTTCTCCCCTCTCCCTCTCTCCCTGTTTCCCTATTGATGGGACCTTAACCAAAGCTCCTCAGTCCAACCTCACTTCCAGTGTTCAGATCCTCTTTACCTCACCTTGCCAAGGGAACATTTAGCCCAAGATTAGATAAAACCAACAACAGGGACATTTTTTCTCCTTAAGCAGTGTTCAGCCTTCAGAGTTTTGTTTGAGATTTCTAGAAGTCATGGTGAAAAGAGGTAATGCAGATGATTGGAAATGCAGGGTTTCATGTTGGTAGAGATGAGAGTTGGAGACAGGGGTTTGGAGCTGAGGTGATAAGTTGACATTGTGACAAGTAGCTATGAGAAATAACTGATGTAGTAAGAAAGAAGGAAGGAGGAAAGAACCACGATCACCTTTGGAGGACAGAGGAAAGGAAAAGGAACCTCAAAGAAGAAAGAGACTAGGAGAGGAAAAGATTAATCATTGTTCAAGAAGTCAAGAAAAGAGTTGCAAAAGAAGGCAAATAATGGCAAATGTTGCAGAGAAAGAGCAGAAAGAACAAGATTAGGAAATTCTTCTGGTTTCTTCTGGATCAGACCTGCATAGTGTGACTTATTTATCTTGTTAGAAGTCATTTCTTAGAATATCACACATAACCATGTACACATTCAAGGGTAAGATCAAATTCCAAAGCCAGATATAAATGGAGTATTCTTTTCTATGTGTTTGAAATTTGTGCATGTACCAGGCTTGATAACAATATGGCTTCTTGTCAAATACAAATATTTGAATATTAAAATCAGGGAACCCTGAGAGATAAAAGTCTATTATCTCTAGTAAGGAGAATATTGACGTGATGAGTATTCTTTTTTTTTTTTTTGAGACACAGTCTCGTTCTGATGCCCAGGCTGGAGTGCAGTGGTGTGATCTCAGCTCACAGTAACCTCCGCCTCCTGGGTTCAAGTGATTCTTGTGCTTCAGCCTCCCAAGTAGCTGAAATTAAAGGTGTGGGCCACCATACCCAGCTAATGTTTGTATTTTTAGTAGAGACCGGGTTTTGCCATGTTGCCCAGGCTGGTCTCAAACTCCTGATCTCAAGAAATCCTTCCACCTCGGCCTCCCATAGTGCTGGGATTACAGGCGTGAGCCACCATGCCCTGCCAAGGTGATGAGTATTCTCAGTAAGCTTTTATACAAATGCTTTCCCATGTATTTTCACACTGTTTTAGTGGACTCATAGTGAAGTGGTTTGACTTAAGAATGTGCTTTTGGGAGAGCCGGTCCAAGTCTGTCACAGGTCGTCGTCAATGTAAAGTCGTTGATGATTTCATCTTAATCCATCCTGGACATCTCTCCATATCGCAGAATCACTGACCATGAAATTTGGCAGAAGTGACAATTTTGTTCACTGCAGGGCTGGCACTAACAGGATACAGGATATTACAGATCAGAAGGAAAGCATTTTATTGCTTTCCTGGGAAAGCTCGGTGTTACCCAAAGTTATTTCCTACAACCTGTTACCTCACCTATAAATCTGATCATCATGGCTAAATCATTTATTTTGTTTTATATGGATAAAAATGCTGTTGACACAAGAGGCCTAAGGTAACCAGGAGGTATAATTTGAGGGATATGGAAAAGCATCCTACAGAGGAAAAAAGAAGGCTTACTTCATTGGTCTCCCTATAAAGCCTTAAAAGTCACACATTATTCAGGTTTTGGGGTTGAGTTAAGGCGTTGACTCATGGACATGTTGATCTGATCAGTTAACACTGGTGATAGCCTTCCTTTGTCAACCTAAAATAATCAAAAGGCCCAGGATCCACTTAAAAGAGTATATTCATGTTCAAAGTGTGAGGGCAGCTGTCCCAGACACATGGACATTAAAAAATGGACCAGCGCTCCTCATGTGGGGAAAATGAAGATCGTTTATATAGACAAAAATTGAGGTGCTGACAGAATTACAACATTTTCCATACAAAGGCTAACATATAGATACAGGATGTGATTGGCTACAATTGATTACACTCTAAGGGAATTGCTTAACCTTCTGTTATAAAGAGATACCAGTCACAAGGGTCTCTATCGCCAACATCATTAAGTCTAGGTTTGAATGAAGAACAGAGAGCCTGGTTCATCTGTAACAAGCTTGTCCAACCCTGTGGCCCAGGACGGCTTTGAATGCACCCCAAAACAAATTTGTAAACTTTCTTAAAACGTTATGAGTTTTTTTTTTTTTTTTGCTGTATTTTTTTTTTTTTTTTAACTCATCAACTATCGTTAGTATTAGTGTATTTTATGTGTGGCCCAAGACAATTCTTCTTCCAACATGGCCCAGGGAAGCCAAAAGATTGGACACCCCTGCTGTAAAATATCTCACTCAACACAAACGTCAAGAAGCCACGGTCAGTCATGCCCCAAAGAAGAAAAACCGCCATATTATGTGACTCAGTTTCCAGGGTTTAACTTTTCCCCTTGGCATAATAAATCTAGAAAGTCCTAAAATTTTACTTTCTTTTTACTTTCTTTTTGCTCTTTCCATGAGAGGATGGAAAATAGGAACATTTTGATGGGTGGAAAGTTTGAGAAAGGCCTAGGGTTTGGCTGGGAAAGCTGTGAGTGGTCAGACAAAGGGTGTGGTGCAATCGGAGGGAGCAGGCACTAGGTTAGAGGAGCACTGTGATGCTGTTTGAAGAACATTCTTATCGCCTCATTGGTTTTCCTCTTTCACTGTATGTAATAGGCTTGTCCCATGGCAAAGAAGAATTGCTAAGAATAGCCTTTTCCTTGGGCACAGAAAAACAAATATCGCATTCCCTTTTATATATGGGAGCTAAGAAAGTTTATCTCATGGAGGTAGCAAGTGGAATGAAAGATACCAGAGGCTGGGAAGGGGATGTAGGGAAGGGGATGATGGCAGGTAGGTTAATGGTTACAAACATACAGTTAGATAAAGGAATAAGTTTGTCTTTTTTAAAAAATAGAGACAGCGTCTCACTCTGTCACCCAGACTGGAGTGCAGTGGCACGATCATAGCTCACTCACTGCAGCATCGGACTCCTGGGCTGAAACAATCCTCCCGCTCTGGCCTCTGGAATAGCTGGGACTGCAGGTTCTCACCACCAAGCTCAGCTATTTTTTTTTAAATTTTTTGTAGAGATGGGGTCTTGCTGTGTTGCCCAGGCTGGTCTCAAACTCCCAGCCTCAAGTCATCCTCCTGCCTTGGTCTCCCAAAGTGCTGGGATTACAGGCATGAGCCACCCTACTGGGCCTAAGGAATAAGTTCTACTATTCAATTACAGAGTAGAGTGACTGTAGTTAACAATAATACGTTGTATATTTCAAAACAGCTAGAAGAGAGGACTTGAAATATTTCCAACACAGAGAAATGATAGATACTCAAGGTGATAAACGTTCCAAATGCCCCCACTTCATCATTCACAGTCCATGCATGTAACAAAATATCACATCTACTCATAAGCACGTACAGATATTTGTATCAATAAAATTTTTTAAAAATTAAAAATGGATAAGCTTTCCTGCATTTACAGACAGTAGTGGGGCAAGCTTTGAGAGAAGCCTGACCAGTATTCAAATACAATCTCTCTCACTAGAAAATTGTAAAATTTGGGAGCTTTTGTTGTGAAAGTTCTTTGAGTTTCTTTCATCTGTTAAACTGGCATATCTTCCTCAGAATGTTGTTCTAGGGTTCAACACAATCCTAGGTATTAAATACGACCATCTGTATAATGCCTGACACTGATCAATGCTCTTTTGCTTTCCTTTTCACCCCAAGCTGCCTCTCCTAGTAACAAAGAGGAGAACACACGGAGGCTGAGGGAGAATACCAATGATGTCACTTTTCTCTGTCCTTCTCCTGCTGAAGATCCTCTCCTTGGCTGCTTTGTTTGTGTGTTTCTGGAGGATCCAGTCCCATTTGGGAGGGGTTCCCTCTGCCAGAGGCAGGACATATGACACCTGTGCAGTCCGCCCAGGGCATGAGACCTATGCAGGTTTCTAGGGCATGAGACCTGTGCTTAAAAGAGCCTGGGCTTGGCTGAATCCTCTACTATTGTCGCCTAAATATTCTTAATAAGTTTTGAAACAGGGGCCTGGCATTTTCATTTTGGTTTGGACTCAAAAATTATGTAACTGGTCCAGAACAGAGGGCATTCATTCGGTGGCATATTCCTGTTCTATATACAAGTGCAGGCATGTTTTCCCCCTGCTTTTCAAAGAGATGAACAACTCGAAGGTGATGGCTAGGCCACCTGCCTGCTGTGGGGAGGATGAGGGGGTAAAATGGAAGAGACTCTTGGGAAATCTTTTTTCTGGCGTGAAAGAATAATAAAAAAAAGACAATGAAAGAAACATCTTTTTACTAACGTTTACTTGGTCAGTGAAAGCATTGTGGGAAGTCGGCATGACTATTTAACTATATTCCTTCTCTACTTTACATTACATGTTTGGAGCCTTAAAATATACATATTCACATATCCTGAAACACAAACCAAATAATACAGCTGCCAAAGGATTTGGATATTTTTGGACACATTTGTTTCTCTTACATTTTGTTGATGTCTAAACACAGACCTTTGAAGTGAAAATTCCCTCATCTAACTTAATTTATTCACATCTTTACATTGACTATCTGGATGGTTTTTATGACGACTTATGCTCAAGCTTTGTTTCCAACCTCCAAAAGCAAAGATCAAGACCCCTGTCGAAGATTTTCACTGAAGAGAAAAGATGTGGGTGATTTAAATCAACTTGGTGATTTATTTTGTTTTACCAGGAAATTGCTTCCTGACATGAATTTGCAAAGAATAGAAATCACTGTGATTGCAACGTTGGCGACATCTAACATGAGTCCATGATTTAAGTCAACATGGAAGCCCATGTGCAGTGAGGAAGGCCAGTGTCAAAACTAAGCCTCGTGAACCAATTTGACACAGCTGATGTGTTCGTATAGTGACCTTGAAAGCAATCGTGCTCTGAAATATAAGGAAATGCTTTGTCAGAGACTCTTCATCTTCTATCTGGAGAAGTTTTCAAAGACCTTGAATAGCAAGAAAATGGCATCAAGATAACTGTGAACACAGGAGCCTCCGTGGATACACAGCTCTCCTTGTGTCTAGGTGACACTGTCAGTCAAAGACCCACAGGGGCTGGTGATGCAGGAAGAAATGGAAATGGGACTTGGCACTGTTTAACCCCCGCCCCTACCACCACCATGGCTTATCACCTATACAAGGGATTTCAGCATTGAAGAAAAGAAAAAGGAGCAGATGGAAAGATTTGATTTTGATATTCTCCTAGATTTCTGACCAGACTCGGGTTGAAATGCCGAATTACCATGTGAAAACCCAGTGGCAGGGTACTGTCTTCTAATTTAAAGCAAAACAAGAAAAAGGGCCACCCTTTACCACGGTTCAGAAAAACTTGGAACATGGTATCATAAACCAAAGAAGTTTGGGTAAGCATCTAAAATTTTAATTAAATGAATGAGCAGACATGAAAGGATGGTACAAAGGATAAACTGCCATTTAATTGCCTGGTGTCATTATTATTAATTAAAGTCAATTAAACTTCCATGTGAGGCTTGTGTCCTTTTCTGAGAAATATGCAAATCGTTCTTAGATATAGTACTTCATTGGGAGATAGAAGTAGTTTTTATCAGGGAAGGAAAGCAAACCGGGATTGGCTGGGAACCAGGGAAACAGGATTACTGTGAAATGCAGAAAAACGTGATGATGGTTAAAGTCAATTCCCTGAAAACTAAAACAAGCCCAAAAGCAAAAAACAAAATTTCATTTCTAATTTAAAAGGGGGAAAAGTTTTGCATTGGAATGCTGACAAACCAACAGGAGGCTATCAACTGGTTTGGAAAATGGAAGGCAAAGTTAGTACCATGTTGCTAGGCAACAGATTTCTAAGCCCTGTTCTCCTTATTTCTTAAAGGACCGGTGCAATGTTTTGGTTTTGCAAATACTATCTATTTATTGACTTATTCATTGTGAATTAGAATGATTGGTCTCAGAATAAGACTGGCTAAGCCAGAAAAAGCACAAATGCAGTCAATTAGAATATGATTAGGAAGTCAAAAGTTGGGCACCTCATAAGGCATTTGCTCTGTGGGATGAAATGATGGTTCTTTAATGCTACTCAGACAAAAGGGGACTGGGTGTGACCAAGACGATTCCTAATTAGAGAGCCTCAGATCTAATGGAATTATAGATGATCAACAAAAATTTACTGTGAAAACTAAAATGAATGACCAGAGATGAATGGCAGAGAGACTGACAGGGAAGAAAGGAAAGAGTTGTCCTTTGGAAGAGGATCTGGGATGTGTGCTCCAGGGTCATGGCCCACAGGAGGCTGTCCCTTGTAGGTCGGCACTTCACAAACACGCCAGGTTGGTCACTGCCAGTTCTCAGATGCTGCCTTCAAACCCCACGACGAAGAGGGCTGCGAGGGGTCAGATAAGATGTGGCCTGATGGTTTAGCAAACAGGTCTGACTGAACGAGATGGAATCTGTGGCCTTTGAGATGAAAGCCCCTCTGGGTCTCTCTCATAACAGAGCTACTTCATCAACTTTCCTAATGTGGAATCAGACTCACAGCTAGAGGGAGGGAAAGAAAACACTTTTGGAACTTGAGAAAAAGGGGAGGATTTGATTAATGTATAGCTAGGGAGTGAACCAGTTCTCAGGAAAAGAATCTTTGATCAATGGTATGGAGAAGCATCTTTCAAACCTCCCAGATTCCAGCCACTTTAAAAGGAACAAAAGGAAGCGAATTCAGAGCACAGCTGTTGTTATTTAAAAACAAAATCAAAAAGAAAGAAGAGAAGGGGAAAAAAATCACAGCGAAATATCATCTCAAATGGATTTCCTGGAATAGCAACAAATGAATAATGCGCATCAAAATTCACCTCAAAACTGGAGGAGCGCCGTGTAGGCCACTGTGCTGGAATATATTCAGGTCTTCTGAGAGAGAATTTGTGCATATTTACTATTGGCCATCTTTTCCTATAGCCGTGCCTGTGTCTGTGCTTAAAAAAAAAAAAAAGCAACTTGACCTATCAAATATTAGGAAGGAAACTAGCTCTTATCAGGGGCCTACTGTGTGCAAGACACTCTCACTTGGGTTATCTGGTTTCAACAGTAATTATTTTTTCTGGGAATTCAAACTGTAGGAAGTTGCTGAGTGAAAAATAGGGGTTTTCTGTCCTTCCATTAGCAACTGATGGGCAGATGCATTAGAAAGCGTGACAATCATTTCATCTCATAGGCTCGAAGGGCAAGTTTATTCCTATAATCTTTGGAAATCAAATGCCAGCTTTCATGTCAGCTCTTTCTTGAAACATGTTTTCCCTCTTTATTTATTTATTTTTTCTGTTTAACAGCCAGGCATTAATTCAAACATTTTTGACTGTTTGACTTTTCTCTTCCAATCCTCTCTATGAAGTAGTGCACATATTGGCAGAATTGTTTGTTTGTTTGTTTGTTTGTTTTGACTATTTGTGGTTTCACTTCAGATGAGGTGTAGAGTCCAGGAACCCAGGTTCCTGTCACTCCTCTCACTGTGTGAGCCATCCATGACTAGCTGCTAAAATGTTCATGGTGGCTGCTTTTCTCTAACTTTTTACTATTACTTGCTGTATGTCTGGTTGAATTACCATCGCTACTCTCAAAACCTGTTTTTTTTTTCTTTTGAGACAGAGTTTCACTCTGTTGCCTGGGCTGGAGTGCAGTGGTGCAATCTTGGCTCACTGCAACCTCTGCCTCCTGGGTTCAAGCTATTCTCCTGCCTCAGCCTCCCAAGTAGCTGGGAATACAGGTACCCGCCACCACACCCAGCTAACTTTTTGTATTTTTTTAGTAGAGACAGGGTTTCACTGTGTTGGTCAGGCTGGTCTCAAACTCCTGACCTTGTGATCTGCCAGCCTCGGCCTCCCAAAGTGCTGAGATTATAGGTGTAAGCCACCGCACCCAGCCCTCAAAACTTTTAATGTGCTTCAAAGTTCTCCAGCAAAATTGCATATTTGGCAGGCCATTCAGAAAAAGGAACCCTGTCTATATTGCTACATACCTGTCTAGTGAAATAAATCCGAATCTTAATCAGGAGAACTGTCACACTGGAGAACTGTCTGTGATCAGAACTTTGCCATCGCCAATTCTCTATCACCACTTGCCCTTCTAGATGTTTGATCTGTAGGCTATGTTAGGCTAAGTGCAAACAGTAGGGAGAATGTAGTTGTGGTAACTAGTCCAATCACAGCCGCTAGTCAAAGCCAGCTACAGAGTATGACTGCAGAGGTGTGGTGACAGCACTCTACTTAATTAGAACTTCCATGACCCTCTCCTTGAAGCAGATTCCCCAGTCTGAGTCCAAGAGAGTCCCTGTGTTCATAGAACTTCTTTGGTGCAGAATTTGTAGGCAGAGTCCAGATTTCACATTAACTACCCTGTGCTGCACCAAATCTCAATTCTGTTGACTTTTAGATGTGATCTCTTGTCCATGCCAGTCAGCGTCTCCCTAAGGACTTTCATATGGTTTTCTTCTCTGTTTCCTGGGGCCTGGCTTGTCAGTGCACTGCTGAGAGGGCATCAATCATTGACAGCTCCCAGTCTTTTATCACCAGTGAGGATCTTTGACTGTGTGAAGGGGCTCTGGTTCATAACCAAACGTATTGATCAGAGCCTGCTGGAGTCTGGGCTTAATGTGTATTCCGAAATGGAGTTTGCCATTAAGTGTGGAGCTAAATAGTTCATTTTCTTCTGTGGGATAGAATAAAATTGCTCAAAGAAGCACTTGGGATTGAAGATCACAATAGCTGAAAAGCTAAGGAAGAAAAAAAAATTAGGTTTTTCAGAATTGATTACAATATTTCTAAAGATATTCTTTATCTTTTGACAAAATCAAACTTTCCATTTGGACTTGGCAGTGTTAGCTTTTAGTGAAACCTATTTTTATGGTTCTTTCTGATTAATGGAAAGGAGTAATTTTCTTTTTCTTCACTGTAATAAAAATCAAGCTGTCTTACGGTCCTCTTTGAAACAGAAATTAAGGGATAATTTGAACAGAATATTAATACTGCTGTTTTCAACTTTGGGGTTTTACCTCGTCTTAATAAACTAAATTTTAAACGAATCTTCTCTCTAGAACACTATCTTCATTTTGTGTCTATCTGAGTGTTTATGACAGAACTTGATCACAATCTTTCCTATGTTCCTTTCTATGTACAGATAGCAGAGAGAAGAAAGGCCACGGCTCATCCTTTTGTGCAGTGTGTGTGCTTGAATGGACCAGACAGAATGTGAGATTAGATGAATTTGAGCATCTCAATCATTTTATAGTAGCTATTGTTACAGTTTAGAATTCATGGGGCATAATTTTTAATTCAAGAACACAGAATAGATTCCTCTCTTCTAACAAATGATTTCTCAGTTTCCAATAAGGCTTTTTAGAATCAGGCCATGATCTAAGAACACAAGGTAGTATCCTTTACTATACATTGATTTAATGTAATCCCATCCTACAGGAAATCTTAACACTTCTGCCAATCATGATGTCTTCCTGCAGCTCTGAGGCCCCTTCTGAATCCTTAGAGGGCATCAGAATTATTTTAATGGCTAGAGCTTAAAATCTCTTCTGATCATTCTAGGATTTTTCTACCACCATATTTGCACCAATGTATTCCACTAAAGTGTTATTTCTCAATCTTTTTTCATTATTAATCCCCCACCCCTCTGGTGCCTTTTTAAAGTATTTCTTTCCTCAATTGTACCCCTTTCCATGAAATTTTAATTCCACAGATAATACTGTGTATCTGTTTGTGTGATGTGGCCCTCCATATAGCCACAAAACATAATAGCCAAGATTTTTTTTTTTTTGCCTCCAAGGAACCATTTTTCATTCCCCAACTTTAAATGCATGTACTAAAATATGCATATGCAACACTCTACTACCAAGTAAACATTACATTTTATTTCCTTAATACACTACATGTGACTGAAGCCTTTTGAAATAATTGGCTACTGATTGTAATGTACTTTTTTTAAAAAAAATTTTATTTCTATAGGTCTTTGGGGAACAAGTGGTATTTGGTTCCATGAGTAAGTTTTTTAGTTCAGTGAGTTGTGAGATTTTGGTACACCCATCACCCGAGTAGTGTACACTGAACCCAATTTGTAGTCTTTTATTCATCACCCCATTCCCACCCTTTCCCCCATGTCCCCAAAGTCCATTATATCATTCTTAAGCCTTTGTGTCCTCATAGTTCAGCTCCCATGTGAGTGAGAACATATGATGTTTGGTTTTCCATTCCTGAGCTACTTCACTTAGAATAATAGTCTCCAGTTCCAACCAGGTTGCTGTGAATGCCATTAATTTGTTCCTTTTTATGGCTGAGTAGTCCATTGTGTGTGTGTGCATGTGTGTGTGTGTGTGTGTGTATATATCTCACAATTTCTTTATCCGTTTGTTGATTGATGGACATTTGGGCTGGTTCCATATTTTTGCAATTGTGAATTGTGCTGCTATAAACATGCGTGTGCAAGTATCTTTTCCATATAATGACTTCTTTTCCTCTGGGTAGATACTCAGTAGTAGGATTGCCAGATAAAATGGTTGTTCTACTATTAGTTCTTTAAGGAACCTCCACACCGTTTTCCAGAGTGGTTGTACTAGTTTACATTTCCACCAGCAGTGTAGAAGTGTTCCCTTTTCACCACATCCAGAGCAACATCGATTTTTTAAAAAGTTTTTTGATTATGGCCATTTTTGCAAGAATAAGGGGTGTCGCATTGTGGTTTACAAATTGCCAACAAACATGAAAAAATGGTCATCACTAATGATCAGGGAAATGCAAATCAAAACCACAATATGATTGCAATATACTTCTAATGTTTTGCTTGAAAAGAATTTGCGATTAAGGTTCACATTTTGTATGTGCATCTCCTGCTGGTAATGTCAGCCCTGCAGCTGCTGGGCTGATGAGGGAGTGAGGATATAGTTGGACCCAAGCTGGACATCAGAAATCAGTTCTTGGCCTACAGCGAATCATCAGAATTTAGCTCTATCCACTGTGGAAGAGAAAGTGACTTCAGCTAAGTGTAATGTGCACATTGCACTCTATTTTGTAGGGTTTCCACCATGGCTTTAAGGTAAAAAAGTTCTTTCTCCCTGTCTACCCTCCTCCTAATCTTTTCAGCTTGATCCTGACACCTTCAACCATAAAGACGCAGTTTCTCTTTTTCCACTTCACTTCTGCAACACTGAGTTTTGGCATCAAGGAGGGCAAATACAAAAAAAGTAGGAATAAAAAAGGTGATACAGAAAGAGAGGAAAGAGAGAAGAAAAAGTAGGAGGAGACACTGGGAACAGCATCATGAAGTGTCTGATAAGAGGTGGGTGGATGGGAAGAGGAAGGAGGGTTTCACTGTGGTATGCAGATTGTTCTATGCACCTGATTATGATTCACAACATCTTTCCAAAAAACCTTTGCTGATCAACATCCTCCTTTTACAATGGGGGACAGAGATGTTGAAGAAGGTGTTACAGGAAAGGGGCCCCAATCCAGACCCCAAGAGAGGATTCTCGGATCTCGTGCAAGAAAGAATTCAGGGTGAGTCCACAGAGTAAGTGAAAGCAAGTTTATTAAGAAAGTAAAGAAATAAAAGAATGTCTACTCCATAGACAGAGCAGCCCTGAGGGCTGCTGGTTGCCCATTTTTATGGTTATTTCTTGATGATATGCTAAACAAGGGGTGTATTATTCATGCCTCCCCTTTTTAGACCATATAGGTTAACTTCCTGATGTTGCCATGGCATCTATAAACTGTCACGGCACTGACGGGAGTGTAGCAGTGAGGATGACCAGAGGTCACTCTCGTGACCGTCTCGGTTTTGGTGGATTTTGCCCAGCTTCTTTACTGCAGCCTATTTTATCTCGGTTTTGGTGGATTTTGCCCGGCTTCTTTACTGCAGCTTATTTTATCGGCAAGGTCTTTGTGACCTGTATCTTGCGCCGACCTCCTAACTCATCCTGTGACTTAGAATGCTTTAACTATCTGGGGATGCAGCCCAGTAGGTCTCAGCCTCGTTTTACCCAGCCCCTACTCCAGATGGAGTTGCTCTGGTTCACACGCCTCTGACAAAAGTACTTAGAGGAAGCTTCAGTGACTTGCTCATGTTTACATAGCTACTAACCAACAGAACCAGGATTCAAACCCAGAAGTCCAGGGAGCCTGTGTTCATCACCATGTGCCTCTGCCTTTACACCAAGAACCCACCAAAGCCCCACCCTCTCCAAATTCCCCAGTACTGAGTGCTATTGCCTGAAACAGTGTTTTTCAAATTGTCCGTTAGCAGGGCTCTTGAATGTTGTTGCTCAACCTTTACTGTTTCAAAGAATCCCCCAAGGATTTCATTTAACATGCAGATTCCCATGCTCAATGCTGGAGAGAAGTAGATACAGAGCCTGGAAACCTGTCATTTTAAAGAGCACTCCCAGTGGTCTTCAGTGTCTTCAGGTGGCCTTTGTACCCACTTCTCAGTTCCACTTCACTCAGAGCTGCTCCATTTTGTGTGTTGTGTTGTTAGGTTTCTGCCCAGGATTCCCTTCAAGGAGAAGGCTGTTCAGCCTCCATAAGTCAGAAATCCACTGGTCTGGCCGGGCGCGGTGGCTCATGCCTGTAACCCCAGCACTTGGGGAGGCCGAGGTGGATGGATCACTTGAGGTCAGGAGTTTGAGACCAGCCTGACCAACATGGTGAAATTCTGTCTGTACTAAAAAAATTAGCTGAGCATGGTGGCACATGCCTGTAATCCCAGCTACTTGGGAGGCTGAGGCAGGAGAGTCACTTGAACCTGGGAGGCGGAGGTTGTAGTGAGCTGAGATCTTGCAAGTGCACTTCAGCCTGGGCAACAAGAGCGAAACTCTGTCAAAAAGAAAGAAAGAAAGGAAGGAAGGAGGGAAGGAAGGAAGGAAGGAAGGAAGGAAGGAAGGAAGGAATCCACTGATCTTACTCTTTCCACACCTGGGAGTCATCATGCTCTGTTTGGGAACACTATGGCAAATCACTTTTCATTAATAAATTGCCAACAATCTTAAGTACAGAAACATGAGCATAAAGTATATATTTTACTTGTATTATTTTATTTGTATCCTGCCTTATTAAGCTAATTACTGAAATTCATGCAATATAATAATACTTAAAAAGTGAAGAGTGCATTATAAAGGAAAAAATTAGTCTGGAAAACTAAGATAAAGGTGGGGTATATTTACACAGAACATATGCTATGCAATCCCATATATTTGCTAGACCTGAGTAAATTGGCCTGTGAACTTTCTAGCAGATGAAAAGAGGGAGAGTGATCAGTGTTCTGATTCTTTTCGATAAGCCATTTTCCCAGGAGTACAACCATTCCTGTGATCATGACCGGAGAGAAATTGTCCACCCTGAAACACATTGTGTGATGCTCTGGTGGCATCTTCACAGTAAACCCAATCATGAAGTTCATTTGCTGCTTCATATACCTCCCTTTGTGCGATTTCATGGTAACGTGGCAAAACCAATTCAGCAAATGTAACTTGGTGAAGGGTCAAAATGAGAAAGTCCAGGTGCTCAGTTCTCCAATAGTCATGTTATGGTTTGAATGTTTGTCCCCTCCCAAACTTATGTTGAAATTTAGTCCCCAGTGTGGCAGTAGAGAGGTGGAGACTTTAACAGGTGACTGGGTCATGAAGGTTCTGATTAATTGATTAATGGATTAATGGGTTAATAGATTGATGAGTTTTCAAGGGAGGGGAACTGGTGGCTTCATAAGAAGAAGAAAGAGGAACCTGAGCCAGCACCCTCACCACGTATGCCCTGTGCTGCCTGGAAACTCTGCAGAGAGTTTGCATCAGCAAGAAGGCCCCCACCAGACTCAGCCCCTCAACACTGGACTTCTCAGCCTTCATAACTATAAGAAATAAATTCCTTTTTAAAATAAGTTACCCAGTTTCATACATGGTCTTATAAGCAACATAAAACTGAGACACCAAAGATGCATTTTAAAGCATCTAGAATTTAGGACAGGGGTTGGCAAACTATGGCCTGTGAGTCAAATATGATTTTTTTTAAAAATAAGTGATTGAAAAAAAGAATAATATTTCATGATGTGTGAGAATTACATAAAATTCAAATTTCTGTTGTCTGTAAGTAAAGTTTTGTTGGCATACATCACATTCCTTTATTTTAATGTCTATGCCTGCATTTTTGCTACAACAGCAGAGTTGAACAGGTGAGGCAGAAACCACGTGGCCCACAAAGGCTAAACTTTTTACTATCTGGTCTTTACAGATAAAATTTACTTCTGCTTTAGATGATTGAGAAAGGGATGAACTACATATCGTTCAGCCTTGTTTTTCTCAACTGACCTTCACTTGCTACTGAGAGGCAATGAGTTAAAGGCCACAGTCCCGGAGGAGTGTTTAGAATATGCATGTGCTATTATTCCTCTCTTGAGGTAGACACAGATTTTTAGAGTCAACTGAGCTGTGTGCGAGACACCCTTCCTCTTCTGAAAAATTGCAAAGCTTAATGGGAGCATACTATATATTTATGATATAAAACCACAGCCATGAACACACAGATACATGGGAAAAGAAACAGACTGTTGAAGCAGCGGGATCCTCAGTTACTGAGTTTTCATCTGATCATTTGCTATTTGTTCTTCTATTTTGTCATCTGCCAGTGGTATTCTAACAGATACGTGGGAGCAAACACCAAGGGTGTAAGAAAAATATATGTTGGAAAACCAGCTTGACGGTCATTAACTCAATATTCTTCCCAGGACTTGTTTGTGTCTGATATCCTTGGATTTTATTTGCAGGATATTATGACACGGCTTATAGAGCACTATAGTTTTACGGGAACAGTTTGAGAATGACAAGTTTAAAACAGAAGTGGACTCTAACTCCTTTATTGCAAGACAGGGCTCTGAAATTTTACAGGGACAGGAGAATCTACTCAATTACTAACCAACAACTTTATAATCTTATCATGATAATGAATTTTACACAATCTAGTTGCCTGCCGATGTCTGTTCCTAACAGTATAAAATGTAAACAGCACTAACAAGCCTGTTTTGGGTTCATTAAAGTAAGCATGTACCAGTCACCTGAGCAATATGGACTGGTGTGATAATAAAATTCTTAGGAAGCTCTCTTTTTAATACAGTAGATTAGAAAACTTGGGTAGGGTATTTGCTCCCTAATAATGCTTCAAAGGTATAGAGAAAGCTGTCCTGGATTCAGCTGTCAATCTGTGCTTAGAAATGTCACCAATAATTTGTAGCCTGGAAGTGCCTGACTTGTGGACCCCTGGTGCTAATTGGATCCACTGATTTCTGTAAAATCCCTACCTGTCATCAGCTCAGTAGTAGGTATGGTATTGAAACTCTAATGAACCCAGGACTAACTTTAAATAGCCACTGATTTTTAAAAATGTTATTACCAGGCCACAGGTTTGGATTTTTAGGGAGGGAACTTTATTCTTTTATAGCCTCTATATAATCTTATAATCTTTGATTAGGATCTAAGCTGTTTAAGAAGGAGGTCAAGTTTTATCCTGGAGGACACCCTATTCTTGTAGAAAAGGTAGTTGGAATTTCAAAACTCCATCAGGTAGAGCTTGCTTAGAAACTGCAGAGAAAATGAATCTTGAATTCTTGTTAGCTAGGAACTGACTTGCTTCACAGCAGCAATAGAAAAATTCATTTCAGGAATGAGGAATCCGTTTTCAGGAGTCCAATGAAATGGATTGACCTGAGTGGGTGACCTGAAACTGCATTGCTGCCTGCATAGTTTAACTTTGGTCGCTATTTTCTTTGGTGCTGCAGTTTTGGAGCAGAAAACTTGCAAATCTGTTTTACGTTACAGTGGGAGGTCTTCTCTAAAAGAAGTGACTCTCCTGGGTGACAGGGTAGTGTCCTCTGGGAGAAACAGGAATACATTTGGAGGGGCTCCAGTAAGCATCATTGTTCTTTGATTCCTACCAGTGTCCTACCTCTTCTTAGCAGGACACTCCCAGGAGCTGTTTGCCATGGAGGGGACCAGGCTGCTCCAACTGCAGTCTGTCGCCCCCTCCAGCTGGACTGGAGAGGCCTATGGAAGCAGCTGGGGTCTTGGTTGGAATATTCTCCTCATGCTAGCTAGGTCAGAACATTTCTGTTACATTCTTCTGTTTAGCTTGATGGATGGAATATAAAATGCTCCCCTTCCCAACACGTACCTCTTCACCCACCTGAAAATCCCATGAGGACCTCCATGTTATGAAATGTGCTTACTGAGAAGTGGCTTTTGCTTTTATGGCGATGAAAACCTTGGGTGTCCACGAGGAAAACACACTGTATCTCACTATACCGTTTGCCAAAACTAGCAATTTATGATGCTATTCCCCTAAACCAATGTCCAACTGATACCAACTTGAGTAATTTCACCGATGTGATTCCTGTTCTTGGAGCCCTTGGGCTGTAGCTGCTGTGGCTTCCACCCACGCACCAAAATAGATTAGCAAGGAAGGATGTGTTAAGTCATGCGGCCCAGCCCGGTCATCTGACCCTGGGGAGTGTTCCCTCTGGAATGGCTTTCTGATGCCCCAACTCGTCGGATTGGAATAATGCCAGCACAGGACTGTGGCTTCTTCCCGTGGGAGTTGGTAATATAGTCTCTTCCTGGTTTCAGCATTTTTTAACCCCCATTTCTTGATTTATTCAATCCTTCCTGGGAATGGCCAAGCCAGCCGTCTGCTTATGGAACCCTTACTTCTCCTTTCCATATTTTCCAAGATTATCCATTAGCTAGATGTGGGGCATCTTATATTTATCTTAAGTCATCCTTTTGGTAAACTCTGCTTAGGATTCCTTTGTGAAGTGGGTTGTCCTTCATCTTCCTTATTTTGTTGCTACATATTCATAAATTCTCTTTACTTTTTCTCTACCTCTTCATTCTTTTTAATTTTTAGTTTATTATGAGTACACAGTAGTTGTATCTATTTATGGGGTACATGAGATATTTTGATACAGGCACACAATGCGTAATAATCACATCAGGGTAAACGGGCTATCCATCACCTCAAGCATTTATCATTTATCTGTGTTACAAATATTCCAGTTATACTCTTTTACTTGTTTTAAAGTGTACAATAAATTATTGTTGGCTGCAGTCACCCTGTTGTGCTATAAAAGACTGGATCTTATTCATTCTCTTAACTATATTTTAGTACCCATTAACCATCTCCACTCCCCCTGTACCCCTTACCTTTCTCAGACTCTGGTAACCATCATTCTACTCTCTATCTCCATGAGTTCAATTGTTTTAATGTTTAGGTTTTGTGAATGAGTGAGAACATGGAAGTTAGTGCTTCTGTGCCTTTAGCCTTTTCATTTTTCAAGCTATGGGTATGTCAACATGAGAGAAAAAGGGAAATGGGAAGAAAGAGGAGGTGCAGACTCTGGGGGTCCCTCACCAGGGCACTAGCAGCAAATGTTTGGTCTCAGGGCTGACTTGGAGTCAGAGGATGCCAAAATGGAAAAGCGACTGCCTGGAGATGTTGGTTTTCCAAGACCTGAGATGGAAACTATGAAACCAAAAAGCAGGCACTGGAAATCCTGCCACCTGCCATTTTTTTGGATCCCACTGCTGGCCTGAATTTTTAGCTTGAACCAGTTTCCTTTCAGGCAACTCATCTTTTTTCTCTATTCTCGCCATGGCTACATTTCTCTCCTATAACCACAGACCATCAGATTAGGGCTGGAGGGTACCCCAGAGACCATCTCCTGCTACATTCTAAAATTAGATGGGAAAAATCTGGTCCCAGAGGGGTGATGACTTCTTCAAGGTCACAGAGCAAGCTGGTGGGGAAGCTGAGACTAGACACCCATCTACTGAATTCCAGGCCAAAGCTGTCTTCTCTAATGGATAGCTGGTTCAATCTGTGGAATTCAGCAAAAGGTAACTTCTGCTGAAGCAGCTGCCTCCAAGTGTGCTCCGAGAGTAATGGTGTGCATCAATTTGTCAGAGAGAAATGGCAACGGATAGAATTCACAGCACTGAGAGAAGAAATGTCAGATAAACCTTCAATTAGCCTTACTCTTCTGTAGGAAAACTGAAATTAACATAGCACATAACACCAAATTATGATTTGACTTGGAAGCTACAGTCATCTACATCTTCTGGGTTTTCTCCCTTCATAAATTCAGGTGTTTTTCTTTTTTTTTTTTTTTTAAATAATAGAGAGTAAAATTTTGAGACAGGTTTTCTAGGCATTATTTAATCATTCAAAGTTTTTTAAAATCTATAATCCCTGAACCAGGCAATAAATAATTGGTAATTATAATTTGGAATTTGCAATAAAGTATTTTCAGCAGATCCTATGGCAAGCAGCAATGGGTATGACTAGTAATAAGGTGATAGCCTCTGGTTGTAAATTCCTGTGCCTCTGTTACTGTTTACAATCTGCCCTTCGGCTGTCCTGTGGTATATTGCTAACTCATTATTTTTTTCATTGACATGTGCATGTGAGAATAGAGTGTTAAAAAAATTTGGTGTTCCGGGCTGGGTGCAGTGGTTCATGCCTGTAATCCCAGCACTCTGGGAGGCCAAGGCAGGCGGATCACCTGAGGTCGGGAGTTCAAGGCCAGCCTGGGCAACATGGTGAAACCCTATCTCTACTAAAAAATACAAAAATTAGCTGGGTGTGGTGGTGGTACCTGTAATCCCCGCTACTCAGGAGGCTGAGGCAGGAGAATTTCTTGAACCCAGGAGGTGGAGGCTGCAGTGAGCTGAGATTGCACCACTGTACTCCAGCCTGGGTGACAGAGCAAGACTCCATCTAAAAAAATTTAGTGTTCCGTACATGGGGACTCCTCTCAACCATAAATGAGCTTTTCTCATGATTAATGATGTAATTTACCAATTATTAACCCTAAAGTGCTATCCAGTAATGTCAGTGAGTCCAAATAAAGGTGGGTAAAGGTACTTATCTTCTATTTTGGTCCTTAGCACTTGATACTAATAACTGAATCTATTTCTCGTGTCGTAAAATGTAAAAAGAAAGAATGGAAAGTAACTAAAAATGTCCCCAAAGATCTATATGGCTTTATATTCTAGCTTTACTTGCTGAAACATTAAAATACAACTTCTAAAGTGGTTGTAAGGTTGAGTGTGGAGGCTCACATCTGTAATCCCAACACTTTGAGAGGCTGAGGTGGGAAGATTACTTGAGGCTAGGAGTTCAAGACCAGCCTGGGCAATATAGCAACACTCCATCTCTAAAAATAAATAAGTAATTAAATAAGTAAATAGCTTAGCATGATGGTGCACACTTGTAGTCTCAGCTACTGGGGGGTGAGGGTGGGGGGCAGGGCTGAGGTGGGAAGATCACTTGAGCCCAGGAGTTCGAGGCTGCAGTAAGCTACGATCACGCCACTGCACTCTTGCCTGGGCAACAGAGTGAAACCCTGTCTCTAAAATAAAATAAAATAAATAAAATAAAATAAAAATAAAGTGATTCTATATTGTCAATGTCCTCTGCCTAGGAAATAGGAAACCTAGAAAGCAGATTGGAGCAAGCATCCACACAAGGAGTGTCCCACAATTATAGTGGAATGATGAACAAGGGGTAGGACAGCATGGTGCGTTCACCTGAGAGGCGGAAGTTCTTTCTAGATACTTCAGATGATTGGAACTGAATTGATATGTGTGTGTCATTTTTTATCTTTGTGTGCCTCAATGCTTAAACAAGTGTGTCCATACTGAAGTAAGCTTGTTTCAGTTGCACTCTTCCTTGAGAAGCCAAATCTTTAGTTTGAACAATATCCTTGTGAAGCAGGAAATTTTCCCTGACTCCTTCATGGGCAGAAGCTGGAGTGTAGGTGCTGTAGCTAGCCAGCCACTTTGGTGCCTTCAGGGGTAAACTTCATTCACTTGAACCCACCGTGCTCAACCCCTCCTGGGAGGGAGCACACAAGTGAGTGGGTGCAGGAGCCAGGGCAAGTACTTTTGGGTAATGGCAGAAATGGACTTCATACCGGCCCTGCAGCAGCATCTAAGGGGTTCCCACAATGCCTGAAGCCCCAGAGGGTGTGTATTACAGTGCTCTTTTAGCTCTGCCATTCGCAGATGGTTTAAGTATTAACAGCTCAGTGTGACAGCCTTTTGTACCCACACCTGTGGTACCTGAGCTCTTGTTCAGTGTCCAGGAAAAATCAGGTCACATGAACCAATTGAAGGGTGGTGAATGTGGAGGATTTTATTGCTGATAAAAGTGGCTCTCAGTGGGAAGAGGAGCTGGAAAGGGGATGAAGCAGGACGGTATTCTTCCCCCAGAGCTACCCAGTCAAGCTGTCCCTCTGAAGTCAAGCTGCTTTTCCTGGACTGTAGTCTCTGACATCCAGCTGCTTCTCCTCTTCTCCTCTTTTCTGCCTCTGGAGCCTTGGGTTTTTATGGGCACAAGATGAAGGGTGGGGTGGGCCATGGGTTGTTTTGGAAAAGGCAGCTTTGGAGTGGGAAAACAGGAATGTATGTTCTCACTTTAAGCCATGGTTCCAGGCTTGAGGGTGGGGCCCTCACTAGAGACCCGCCCTCTTTTGCCTAGAATTTCCCTGCCTCCTGTCCCTATCACTTGTTGCTGAGTGTAGCCTCTCGAAGTACTTCTAGGTATACAGGCAGAATTTGTCATCCCCTTTACCCCACATACCTGTACATCCCCGTAAAACATGTAGCAGTACAGAATTTTATTAAACAAAGATATGTGTAATGATAAGTCTGTAGATTGGACATGGAGAGGAGGGACCTTGGCCTTTGAAGGACTCTGTGGATAGATGCCCAGCACTTCAGGACATCACCCTTTCCCCACCCAGACACATCTGACCCTGTCCCACTCTTCATTGGTGCCCCCATGCTCCTGTTACAATGCCCCACTTTACCTTCCCAGTGTCAAGCACCAAGCTGTTACTTTCCTATTTTAACACCAACCCCATTTTCTGATAACAATTCTAATTCCCATCCTAGGTGATTCTATGGACAATCCTTCGAGGAATGCCATCTGTCTCACAGCGGTAGAAACACCATTATCTGTGAACTGTCCTGATGGGAAGCCCAGAGTCTCAGGCAGGCCCCACTGACAGGTAGACCTGAACAGCCAAGTCATGCTCTGGTCTCCACACATCCTTACTGTGAGTTATACAGGTACTCAGTTGATTTTTTGAATTTAGACTCTAACAACGTTCTTTTTTTTTTTTAATTTTTGTGAGTACATAGTAGATGTATATATTTATGGAGTACATGAGGTGTTTTGATACAGGCATGCAATGTGAAATAATCACATCGTGGGTGTCCCTCCCCTGAAGCATTTATCCTTTGTGTTAAAAACAATCCAATTATACTTTTAGTTATTTTAAAATGTATAATTAAATTATTATTGACTATAGCCAATATCAAATACTACGTTTTAGTCATTTTTTTCTGATTTTTTGGTACTCATTAACTATCCCCACCTCCCCTTCACCACTGTGCCCTCCCCCCCCCCACCACTACCTGTCCTAACCTCTGGTAATCATTTTTCTACTCTCTATCTCCATGAGTTCAATTGTTTTAACTTAGATCCCACAGATGAGTGAGAACATGCAATGTCTGTCTTTCTGTGCCTGGCTTATTTCACTAAATATAATGATCTCCAGTTCCATCCGTGTTGCTGCAGATGACAGGGTCTCAGGCTGAATAGTACTCCATTGTGTATATGTACCACATTTTCTTTATCCGTTCTGTATTAGTCCATTTTCATGCTGCCGATAAAGACACACCTGAGACTGGGTAATTTATAAAGAAAAAGAGGCTTAATGGACTCGCAGTTCCACATGGCTGGGGATGCCTCACAATCATGGCAGAAGCCAAAGGCATGTCTTACATGGTGACAGGCAAGTAAAAGGGGTTTCCCCTTATAAAACCATCAGATCTCATGAGACTTATTCACTACCACAAGAACCATATGGGGGAAACCACCCCCATGGTTCAATTATCTCCTATCGGGTCCCTCCCACAACACATGGGAATTATGGGAGCTACAATTCAAGATAAGATTTGGGGGGAGACACAGCCAAACCATATCACATTCATCTGTTTATGGACACGTAGGCTGCTTCCAAATCTTGGCTATTGTAGACAGTGCTGCAACAAACATGGAAGTGCAGATATCTCTTTGAAAGACTGATTTCTCGATTTCTCGTCTTTTGGGTATATACCCAGAAGTGGGATTGCTGATCACATGGTAGCTCTATTTTTAGTTTTTTGAAGAACCTAACAATGTTCATTCTCAAACTGAGGGGAAGATGAAGCAGAACCTTCCCTGATCTTTTCCCACCTGCTGTTGGCTCTCACCTCTTCATTCCAAGAATCTCTACCCATTTTACTCCCCCAGAGCTCTCGACATGACAATGTGGCTTGCATTCTTGTGTGGCAAACCCAGGAATATTTCCAGGACTATCTTGGCTACCCAAGAAAGGAGATGTTATTTAGTGTATGAAATGTGTTTAAATTGATAGGGCTATAAACATATGCTTGCAGGACCTGATTAATGATTTGGTATTTGAGAAGTTTCCTAACAATGAATGGGCTCTAAAGTCAATCAGATCTGCATTAAAAATCCAACTTTGCCACGTGAGTGACCTTAGTTTTAACTTTTCTGTACCTCACTTACAACATTCACAAGATGAGAACCTACCTCATGGAGTTGTAAAGATTAAATGGATGCTTCATGTAAAGCTCTAGCACAGTGCTGGGAATAGTAAGAGCTTGATGCAGCCTCAGATTCCAATGTAGCCTGTCATTGAGGAGAAGAGGATACTAGAATGGCACATACAGAAATGTGTAACAAAATTCCAAAATATTAAGATTCATTTAATTCATTTAATTGAAGCTGTCCTCACAGGGTTAATGAGAATTCTGGACAGAAATATAGTTAGAATTAAGCATAAATCAGGTTGCATTTTGACCCACTTCCTTGTAACCCAAAGTTGTGTGGTACTAGATACATTCACATCCCAATTGTTTGTTTTTTTGTTTGTTTGTTTTGTTTTGTTTTGAGATGGAGTTTTACTCTTCTTGCTCAGGCTAGAGTGCAATAGCACAATGTCAGCTCACTGCAATCTCTGCCTCCCGGGTTCAAGTGATTCTCCTGCCTCAGCCTCCTGAGTAGCTGGGATTACAGGCATGTGCCACCATGCCCGGCTAATTTTTTTGTATTTTTAGTAGAGAAGGGGTTTCTCCATGTTGGCCAGGCTGGTCTCGCACTCCTGACCTCAGGTGATCCACCTGCCTCAGCCTCCCAAAGTGCTGGGATTATAGGTATGAGCCACTGTACCTAGCCCCCATTGTTCTTATAGATAGGATTTCTGAGCTTAGAATCACAAGACTTTTGTTTAAGAATTGGTTATGATGCTTTTCAGATCCTGAATTCTAGTGGAACAGCTGACACCAACCAGTGAAGATTTTTCCCAGATAAACCAAATCAGCATGAGAGTACAGCTTGTTTATCTCTCTGTCCCATGACTTCACCCTGCATTCTTTGGTCAATCAATAATGTCCACACTTTGGCTCACTCCAAATCTCTTAAAAACTTTAGCCCCAAACTCTTTGAGGAGAACAGATATCAGGTTGCTTCCCATCTCCTCATTTGGTGACATTATGATTAAATCTCATTCTCTGCTGCAACCCAGTGTCTCTGTGTATTGACTTGCCATATGTTTTGGGCAACAAACCTATTATGGTTATAAAATTATTTTCACATTCCCCTTCCCCAGATGTGAAATATGTGCCTTCTGTGAGAAAGACTGTCATGCTTCTATGGATCTTGCAGGGTGTATGCAGGGTGCAAGGCCCAGGTGGCTCTTTATCTAGGCCAGTTCTCAGGGTTGTGTTTGGAGCCAGCAATCTTTAGACTTCAGGTCACATCTCTCTGCAGACAATGAAATGTCTTTCCTTTTGTGTAAAAGGAGTGGGTTCTCCAAGCATAGTGTTCCTCATCTGTGAGGAACCTCCTCTCCTCAATCCCACTGTGTGCACAGTCTCCTCTTGGGCCCACATTGCTTCATACCCATGGAAATTAAGTGTGGGTGAGGTAATGAACAGACACACTGTGCTGTGAGTAACAAAGTCCTTTGTCTCTGACCCAGGAATCTTGTGTTTTCTGTCAGCATCCATGATGTTAATGTCTCAAAAGAGATTCAGAGCAAGACAAGATATTGTCTCCTAGCTCCGTTACACCAGATGCCCAAAAAGGTGAAGCTGTGTTTACTGAGAGAATGAAAGCCTGCAAACCTAAATGGCCCTTTCCCTGGGAAACATTTTCATATAACATGAAATGGACTGGACTAATGATTAATGACTGAATGGGATTCTAGGAATGTGCCAGTGTCTGTTGACTTTTATGATCCTTTTGCTGTAAGGGATCTTGTTCCAAGACCAGAGGTCAACTGTGTTATTGGGATTTATAATAAGAAATAATATATTTGGTCTAAATCCCTGTTTCCTCTCACATAGCTCCTAAAACACTTGGCCTCTCCAAGGTGACAAATGCCGTTTTGTATGCTAATGGGATGACTGATGGCTGGGGGATCCTGGGTAGCCTCAGGATGGGCAGCTGGTTGCCTGGAAACCAACCTTGTGATGAGACCGCTGGAGTATTCAGTTCCCTCCCCTGTACTTCTGGGAATGGAGAAAGGCTGAAGGCTGAGTTGATCACCAATGGCCAATGACTTAATCCATCATGTCTATGTAATAAATCCTCTATAAAACCCCAAAGGACTGGGCTGGGAGAACTTCCAGGTTGCTGAACACAAGGAGGTGATGGGAGGGCATTGCACCCATAGAACACATGGAAGCACTGGATGCCATCTCCTGTACCTTGTCCTATGCATCTCTTCATTTGGCTGTTCATTTGCCTCCCTTCTAGTATCCTTTCTAATAAATCAGCAATAGTAAAAGAAAAAAAAAGGCATAGAATCAACGAATGATTCAGTCACTAAGGCCTCACTCTGAATTTTGGTGACCTGATCCACAGATTCATATAACCCAAGGGCTGAGAAGGTTTTGAGAGAACATTTCTAACACTTCATGTTGCAGGCAAAGCATTTCCTTGTTGAATGCTAGGACGCAATACAAATACTTGATGTCCAGTGCAGAAAATCTTGGGAACAGAAATAATAATAACCACAGTGGGAGGAAATAGTTCAGTCCAACAATCAGTCTAATATCTAGTTATTAGATAGATGGTGATATGGACAGGAGGCAGAGAAATACTGGGTAGAAGAGGGTAGGGTCCCTGGCAGAGGCTCACCCACCCTCAAGCCTGGACCAGTGGCCCAAAGCAAGAACATGCATTCCTGTTTTCCTGCTCAAATGTTGCCTTTTCCAAAACCATCCTGGCCCCCACCATGCCCCCATCCTGTACGCATAGAAACCCCAGGCTCCACTAGAAGCAGAGCAGCAAAGAAGGAGAGAAGAGAAGAGCAGCTTAGTATCAGTGAGAAGCGGCTTGACTTCAGAGGGACGGCTTGATGGCGGAATCTCAGAGAGAGTTCAGCTGGGGATGGCCAGACTCCAGGAGAAGATCACATTCCCACTCCATTCCCTTTCCAGCTCTCCATCCCACTGACAGCCACTTTCATCAGCAATAAAATCTCCTGAATTTACCATCTTCAACTCATTTGTGTGACCCAATTCTTCCTGGACACCGAACAAGAGCTCGGGATACAGAGGGTTGTCACACTGAGCTGTTAAACACCCAAGCTGTCCACGGATGGCAAAGCTAAAAGAGCACACTGTAACACACACCCTCTGGGGTTCCAGGGGTCAAGGGTACCCTCCAGATGCTGCTGCAGGGCTGCACAGAGTTCTGCTCTTGCTGGCACCCAGAAGCATTCATCCTGGCCCCTGCGCCCGGTCACCTGTGTGGTCCCCTTCCCATGAGGGGTTGGGAGCTGTGGGATAAGTAAACAAGCCACCCACGTCACAAGTCCCACAAAGGGTTCAGGGGAAATTTCCTGTTTCAGTAGGAAGTTTGTGTGAAGGTGGAAGATGTTGAAGTCTGGTCTGCCTTGTTGGGCTCAAGCTTCAAAGTCAAGGGGTAGAAATCATTTACTCAATTGTGACCTTGATGATAAACCATCCTTGACTCATCTTCTGTCTTAAAGCCTATGGAGGCATTCTATAAATGACTACAAGGTGGATGAAAAAATTGTTCAAGATAGTGTAGAATGCCAGAGACGCAGTCAAATGGACAGAGAAGTGATAGGAACCAGTATTTATTAGGTCAATGGAGGTGTGACTTAGGGTCTGCTGTGGATAGAGGAGCTGTCCTGGTTGGGGGAGTGAGACAGGAAGATAGGAAAGGAGTTTGTTCCTCTACAGGAAATGAGCTCCTTTTATCCTCTGATGTATCCCGTCTTTTTATTGTCTTTTGGTTTTCCTTTTCTTCTCTCTGTTTGTCTCTCCCATAAAAATTGCTGTCTGTATTTGGCATCGGTTCAGTTCTTTAAAATGCGACCACCTGTGAGTGTGAGAGAGCATATGCTTTTAATCCCCTCATAAGTTGTATTTAGAGTCAGTACAGTTCTCCAAGAGTGAAATCTGCCCAAGAAAACATCGAACAACTTGTGGAATATGATTAAACTTTGATGAACCCAATCATTTCACCTAAAAAGTGACTTTTCTCACAGACAATTCATAACTGGCTAATTTGATATTTGAAGTATGTCCTCAACCTGGTGATTTGCTTCTTTAACTGAAGGCTACTCTCCTCATGAGTGCCCTTTAACCCACAAGCTTATCATTGTTAAAACAAAATTTTTTTTTGAGACAGGGTCTTGCTCTGTTGCTCGGGCTTGAGTGCAGTGGCACTGTCACGGCTCACTGCAGCCTTGACCTCCTGGGCTCAAGCGATCCTCCTGCCTTAGCTTCCTGAGTAGCTGGGACTCCTGGTACCCTGGGTAATTTTAAAATTCTTTGTAGAGACATAATTCTCACTATGTTGCCCAGGCTGGTCTCAAACTCCTGGCTTTGAGCTATTCCCCCAACCTCAGCCACCCAAAGCGCTGGGATGTTAAAACATTTTTAAGCCAGAAAGGGAAAACAAAACATGAGTTCTTTGTGTCTAATAAAAAAAGAAATTCTGCCTGTATGCATGAAGGCTTTGAACCAGGACCATTAAAAAGTACTTCTTAGGATAGAAAATGAAGTGTTAACAAAGTTCCTGACATTTATAGATGCAAAACAGTGGCTATAATTTTAGATTTTATATCTTCAAACACAATTTACAAAGAGATATTCACTATGACCTAGATGTTCTTTCCCTGGGCTGCAAAGCATTGCAGAGAGGCTCAGGTGGTGACTACCTATGATCTATGTTATTGTATGCTCTTGTTTATGCTCTATATTCTTCCATAAACTTACAAGTAATGTACAATGAAGGTCATTCTTGATGGATATTTACAACTCATTATATAAAAATTTGACAAAATATTTTTGTTCCAGAATGTTAAAAGGAACTGTTTGTAGATGCAAATCCCCATAAACATGCTCCTTTGTTCATGTACAATTTCATTTTAAATGGTTTCTTTTCCCATTTTCCTGATTCTTCTTCCCCCGTTGGCCAGACCAACCTGTTTATTTATAAAAGCCTAATAAGTGCTGGGTAACCGCAGCTTCTGAACAACCAAAGAGAAAGAGGAGGGACTGCTAGGAACTAAGTGACTTTTCAGGCTTGTCTTCTGTTCAGGAAAGCTGTCATTATTTTTCTCTTAGAATTTGAAATAATGTGCCAAGCAATGGAAGCATCCCAACACCTTTATTTCTATATTTCTGACTTCTTTCTGATGATCATTAGTTTTACCAGAAACTTCTAATTTCCTTTAAATATGCAATTTTAACAAGGTTTGGTACATTCTTAAGTACCTCTATTCCATCTTCTAGTCAAATATTTTTTGACTAGAAATTTATAATGGAGTTTGATATAATTTTAATATTTGATGAATTTTTAATTTTTAATTTTTGAATAGATTATATATTGCATAGTAAAATATTCAAAGGAAATAAAGGATAATATGAAAAGTAAACCTTTCCCCCATCCTTTACCCCTTGTTTTCCATTTCTAATTCTCCTTTCCAGAGATGACCATGATTATGAATTTTTTTTTTTTTGACAAAGGGTCTCAGCATGTCACCCAGTCTGGAGTGCAGTGGCATGATCATAGATCATTGCAGCCTTTAGCTCCCAGTCTCAAGCAATCCTCCTGCCTTAGTCTCCTGAGTAGCTGGGACTACAAGTGCATGCTACCATGTCTGGGTTTTTTTTTTGTTTTGTTCTGTTATTTTGAGACAGGGTCTTGCTATGTTGCTCAGGCTGGCCTCAAACTCCTGGCCTCTAATGATTCTCCCACCTTGGCCTCCCAAAGTGCTGAGATGATAGACATGAGTCACTGCAACCAGCCGATTATGCATTTCTTATGTACCCTTTTAGAGAAGAACATATACATATAGCATCTACACTCATCCCTCATCTTTTACACAAATAGTAAAATATTATACAATGTTCTGTGTTTTGTTTTCTTCATATATCTACACATCTAAGAAAATATTCCACATCAGTATATGTAGAAGTAGTGTTTTCTTATTTTCATAGCTGTACCTTATTCAATTGTATGGGGATACCAAAATGTATTCAACCAGTTCCCTATTGATAAATATTTAAGCCATTTTCAATATTTTACTGTGTTCCTCCATTCTGCAATGACTATCTCTGTCCATATGTTTTTGTGCACACATGTAAGACTTTCTATAGGATAAAATATTAGACTCAATTTCTGGGTTCAAGGAAATATACATTTCCATTTTGATAGGTATTGCCAAATTGCCCTCCAAAGATGTTCCCCCAATTAACACTCCCGACAACATATTTTGAAAATATAGATTTATTTTTAAAATGTACACTATCTTTAAAGAGAGGTAAACCTGCTCCATATTTGCCACTATGCCTTGTAATCAGTGACTAAATGAATCTACCAGACACCAAATATAAATAAGAGTGCATTAGAGTTACTATTGAAATTAGTCAGTGTAATGCACCTTCTCACCTTCCACAGCTGATTAAATGTATACTTAATGTCCATGCCTCAACTTGCAATCTTGAGAGTGTTTAGTAGCTGTGCACAGAGCATCTGACAGCTATGCTTATTGACAGGAGAGAGCGTTCTGTGTGTTTTAGACAAATAAAGGTCAATGTCATAAGACTGATGCTCTTTTGTTAGACAAGTATTTAAACTGTGATCTTATATCTCAAAATTCAGCACAGGATTAAACATGACGGTGAGTTCAGCAGGTGTCTGCCATTCCTGCTTAACACTGTCTACACTTTTGATATTGGCTCATAATCAGATCATTTAGACTCAGCCTGAAACAATTTTGTCTGCTTTTAACATGTCAATAGAAAAAAAAAAGGTTTCAACTGCTGTATTTAGAATTAGGAATTTCAAAGTTATTATTATGATTATTAATGGAATAAATATTTTATGGTAACTTTCTTGCACAGTTATTTTTCATATTTAAAAATTCTCAGTTTATACCATGAGGCTTTTTTTCTCTTTGATTGTGTTATGTCCAAGCTCAGCATCTTCTCTGAATGCTGAAGTAAATTATTTATGTTTTTTATTATTATTTTTTTGAAACAGAGTCTTGCTCTGTTGCCCAGGCTGGAGTACCGTGGTGTGATCTAGGCTCACTGCAACCTCTGCCTCCCGGGTTCAAGCTATTCTCCTGGCTCAGCCTCTCGAGTAGCTGGGATTACAGATGGCCACCACCACACCCAGTTAACTTTTGTATTTTTCAGTACAGATGGGGTTTCACCATGTTGGCCAGGCTGGTCTGGAACTCCTGACCTCAAGTGATCCACCTGCCTCCGCCTCCCAAAGCGCTGGGATTACAGGCATGAGCCACCATGCTCAGCTCCCAAAGTAAATTCTTATACCTTGCTTTGTCAATCTGGCTGAATGCTTTGACTTCTCTGAATATACTTCAGAGGTCCCCCCCCCAGCCACAGACTGGTAGCTGTCCATGGCCTGATAGGAACTGGGTAGCACAGCAGGAGGTGAGTGGCCTGTGAGCAAGTGAAGCTTCATCTGTAGTTACAGCCACTCCCTATCACTAGTATTACCACCTGAGCTCCACCTCCTGTCAGATCAGCAATGGTATTAGATTCTCATTGGAGTGCAAACCCTATTGTGAACTGTGCATGCGAGGGATCTAGGTTTCCTGCTCCTTATGAGAATCTAATGCCTGAGGATCTTTCATTGTCTTCCATCACCCCCAGATGGGACCGTCTAGTTGCAGGGAAACAAGCTCAGGGCTTCCACTGGTTCTACATTATGGTGAATTGTATAATTATTTCATGATATATTTCAATGTAATAATAATAGAAATAAAGTCCACAATAAGTGTAATAAGCTTGAATCATCCTGAAACCATCGCTCCACTCCAATCCATGGCAAAACCACCTTCCTTTAAAGCAGTCCCTGGTGCCAAAAAGGCTGGGGACCACTGATATAGTTCTGCCATCTACATTAGCAGTAGTGTCTTCTTGATAGGATGTGACAGCTTGTAACATAAGAGCCTGATGGTGCAAATCAAGAATTTTTAAATAGGTAAAGATGGTGACTCATAGGATATTCATTAGGAAACATTTACTCCATTAATAAAAATCTTGAACATTCCTAATTCTAAAGTCAGATGTTGAGGCCATTTAAATTTTTTATTGACATATCAAAAGCAGTCAGCAGTGGTCAGTGAAACATCCATGTTTCCAAGTGTCAAATAAAATAAATACCTCTAACAAAAGAGAGCAGCAATGATCCATAACTACCATAAAAAAGCGTGATCACAGCTTTTTTCTTTTTCTATTTTTTACAGCCTATGTTCTTTCTTACTATTTCATCTTCAAGATTACCTTTTAATAAGTCTCTATCACTCCATAAACACTTGACCCATCAAAATCAAGTTGGACATATCCCAGCTTGATCTTACCTCAACGCACAGCAGCTTCCCTTTCAGAGTTTGCTATGTCAGGGAGTAGTGTCACCATGCACCCAGCAACACTTTTTTCTCCCTCCCTTGCCCCTCCTCCTGCACAATCCACTGGTCACCAACTACTATTGATCCTACCTCCCAAATATCTCTCAAAACTATCCACTTCTCTCCATCTCTACTGCTCCTTCCTCCTCTTACCTGGATGCAAATGCAAAGCCCAACTGGATCCTCCATGTTTACGCCTGTTCCTTCCAGGTCACTTTTCTATATAAAGGATATAAGAGTCAAATTTCCATTTCAGGCCAAAAGAAATTAACAGGTACTAGATACATCCTCTTACCTGTAAAACTGAAAGACTAGAAAAAAAATATACAAAACAAGAGTTCACTTCTGCCAAAAGCCTCCTGGAACTGATAAACAACATCAGTAAAGTTTCAGGATACAAAAATCACTGTAGAATAATCAGTAGCATTTCTATACACCAATAAGATTCAAGCTGAGAGCCACATCAAGAATGCAATCCCATTTACAATAGCTACAAAAAAATCCCCCACAAGAACCTAGGAATACATCTAGCCACAGAGGTGAAAGATCTCTACAACTACAAACCACTGCTCAAAGAATCATAGATGGCACAAACAAATGGAAAAACATTCTGTGCTCATGGATTGGAAGAAACAATATCATTAAAATGATCAAACTGCCCAAAGCAACCTACAGATTTAATACTATTCCTATCAAACTACCAACGTCATTTTTTGCAGAACTAGAAAAAAAGCATTCTTAAATTCATATGGAATCAAAAAAGATTCCAAATGGCCAAAGCAATTCTAAACAAAAAGAACAGTTGGAGGCATCACATTCCCTGACTTCATATTATACTGTAAGGCTACAGTAACTAAAACAGCATGGTACTAGTACGAAAACAGACACATAGACCAATAGAACAGAATAGAGAACCCAGAAATAAAGTCACACACCTACAGCCATCTGATCTTTGACAAAGTCGACAAAAGCAATGTGAAAAGGACTTCCTATTCAATATATGGTGCTGGAATAGCTGGCTGGCCATATGCAGAAGAATGAAATTGGCCCTCTAACTTTCACTATATACAAAAATTAATCCAAGATGGATTAAAGATTTAAATGTAAGACTTCAAACTATACGAGTCCTAAAAGAAACCTAGGAAACATCATTCCAGACAATGGCCTTGGGAAATAATTTATGACTATGTTCTCAAAAGCAATTGCAACAAAAACAAAAACTGACAAGTGGGACCTAATTAAACTAAAGGGCTTCTGCACAGCAAAAGAAACTATCAATGCGGTAAACAGATAACCTACAGAAGGGGGGAATATATTCACAAACTATGCATCTGACAAAGGTCTGATATCCATAATCTTTAAGAAACTTAAACAGTTAGGTTTGCTATGTCAGGAAGTAGTGTCAGCACAACCCGGCAGCACACGTCAACACCTCTTTTTCCCTCCTCTGCCCCTCCTCCTGCACAATCCTTCAGTCACCAACTACTGTTGATCCTACCTCCCAAATATCTCTAAAATCTATCCACTTCTGTCCATCTCTATTGCTCCTTCTTAGTCTTACCTGGATGCAAATGCATTAATTAAAAAAGGGAGTATTTGTCTTTTGCTTGTTCAATTGTTTAAGTTTCTTAAAGATTCTGGATATTAGACCTTTGTCGGCTGCACAGTTTGTGAATTTTTTCTCCCATTCTGTAGGTTGTCTCTTTACTCTGTTAATAGTTTCTCAATGATGGACTGAATAAATAAATTGTGGTACAGATACACCATGGAATACTATGCAGTCATAAAAAGAAATGAGATCATGCCGTTTGCAGGGACATGGATGGAGCTGGAAGACATTATCCTCAGCAAACTAATGCAGGAGTGGAAAACCAAACACCACATGTTCTCACTAATAAGTGGGAGCTGAACAATGAGAACACATGGACAAAGAGAGGGGAACAACACACATTAGGGCCTTTTGGTGGGTCAGGGAATGGAGAGCATTAGGAAAAATAGCTAATGCATGCTGGGCTTAATACTTAGGCGATAGGTTGAAAGGTGTAGCAAACCACCATAGCACATGTTTACCTATGTAACAAACCTGCACATCCTGCACATGGACCCAGAACTTAAAATAAAAATAAAATTAAATAAAACAAAAAACAACAACAACATACAGGCAAAAGACATGAACAAACACTTCTCAAAAGAAGACACACAAACAGCCAACACACATATGAAAAAATGCTCACTACCACTAATTGTCAGAGAAATGATAATCAAAACCACAATGAGATACCATCTCACACTAGTCAGGGTGACTATTATAAAAAGTCAAAAAACAATGGACACAGGTGAGAAAAGGGAATGCTTATACACTGCTGACGGGAATGTTAATTAGTTCAGCAACTGTGGAAAGCAGTTTGAAGATTCCTCAAAGAACTTAAAACAGAAGGCCAGGTGCGGTGGCTCGTGTCTATAATCCCAGCACTTTGGGAGGCCAAGGCGGGTGGATCATGAGATCAGGAGTTCGAGACCAGCCTGGCCAACATGGTGAAACCCTGTCTCTACTAAAAATACAAAAAAGTTAGCCGGTGCAGTGGCTCATGCCTGTAATCCCAGCACCTTGGGAGGCCGAGGCAGGCGGATCATGAGATCAGGAGTTCGAGACCAGCCTGGCCAACATGGTGAAACCCTGTCTCTACTAAAAATACAAAAATTTACCGGTCGTGGTGGTGTGCGCCTGTAATCCTAGGTACTCGAGAGGCTGAGGCAGGAGAATCGTTTGAACCCAGGAGGCAGAGGTCGCTGTGAGCGGATCACGCCATTGCACTCCAGGCTGGGTGACAGAGCAAGACCCTGCTGGAAAAAAAAAAAAAAGAACTTAAAACAGAACTACTGGTTGACCCAGCAATCTCATTACTGGGTATGTGTCTAAAAGAAAAGAAAATAAATCTTTCTATCAAAAAGAAACTTGGACTCACATATTCATTACAGTACTATTCATAATAGCAAAGACATGGCATCAATCTCTGTGCTCATAATGGTAGACTGGATAAAGAAAATGTGGGATATGTATACCAGGAAATGCTATGCCGCCATGAAAAGGAATAAAAAGGAATGAAATCATGTTTTTGTTTTTGTTTGTTTTTTGAGACAGAGTTTCACTCTGGAGTGCAGTTTGTGATCTCTGCTCACTTTAACTGCTGCCTCCCGGGTTCAAGTGATTCTCCTGCCTCAGCCTCCTGAGTAGCTGGGATTTCAGGCACCCACCACCACACCTGGCTAACTTTTTTGTATTTTTAGTAGAGACAGGGTTTCACCATGTTGGCCAGGCTGGTTTCGAACTCCTGACCTCAAGTGATCCACCCTCCTTGGCCTCCCAAAGTGCTAGCATTACAAGCGTCAACCACTGAGCCCAGCCTGAAATCACGTTCTTTGCAGCAACATGGATGCAGCTGGAGATCGTTATCCTAAGCAAATTAACACAGAAACAGAAAACCACATGTTCTCACTTATAAGTGGGAGCTAAATATTGAGTACTCGTGGACATAAAGATGGCAACAATAGACACTGGGAACTACTAGAGGGGAGGGGGCAAGGGTTGAAAAATGACCTATTGGGTATATTCTCAGTACCTGGGTGATGAGATCATTCGTACTCCAAATCTCAGCATCACGCAATATATGCTGGTAATGAACCTGCACATGTACTCACTGAATCTACAATAAATTGGGAAAAAAAAGTTCACAAAGATATTGGTTATCAGGCCACTAGGTCATGAAGAGCAAGGATAACTGAAACAAGGAAACAAACCTGGTGAGTCCTATGATTGATTTAGGCTATCATGTGGACGGTTTCCAGGCCATGATGCAGGCAGAAGAAGCCACATGGAGTCTAGGAGTCTCTCTGAATTAAGGAAAAGGGAGCAGGGAGATCAAGGTAGTTACATTTCACATGGTGGAGTACCTGAAAGGAGAGAGCTGCAAAGGAAATCTGCTAGGTGTCCTCTGCAAGTATTTAGCTGAATACTGGTTAATGAATGTCAGTGAGGAAACTACTCACGCTTGATAAATAATCACTCAGAGGAATTAGTGGGAAATATACCCAAAGCTCAATCAGGTTCTACAATAATGCCCATTTTCTTAGCAGTCAGAGTGGGAAACCTCACAATTTATGGTTTATCAAGTAGGATACTCAGAAGGGTTTTGCCTCAGTAGGGAGGAAAATTGTCCCTGACTTAATGCTCCACAGGTCCTATCTAACAATGCTTAAGAGCAAGATCAAAGAGAATCAAAGTATTTTGAAGTAATTTATCACATACCAGAAAAAAAAACAACAAAATGGACAGGAATACAAAAATATTCAGCAGCCAGCAGTGTAAGAATCACAATGTCTGGTTCATGAAAAAAAAAAAAGCAGAAAAGTACAATACAAAATAAGGATAAACATCAATTAATCAAAACTGACTCAGAATTGACACAGATGAAAAAATTAATAGATAAGGACATTAAAATAGTTATTATAACTGTATTTGTACGATCAAAAAGCTAGAGGAACGATAAAATGTGCTAAGTAGAGACATAGAAAATATTAAAAAAAGTAAGTCAGATTTTGAGAGACAAAGCCTACGATGTCAACAATGAAAAATCTCTGTGGTTAATAGCAGATTAGATGTTGCAGAAGAAAAAATCAATTAGCTTGAAGACGTAGCAATAGAAATGATCCAAAATGAAACAAAAAGAAAACAGACTGAAAAAAAAAGAAGAGCATCTGTAAGCTATGAAGCAACTTTTAAGAGGCCTAATATATGCATAATTAGGGTAGGACAGAAAAATGGTTTGAAGAAAAAATGGCTGAAATATTTCCAAAATTTATGAAATCTGAAACCAACAGATCTAAAAAGCTTAAACAAATGCAAGACAAGAATCACGAAGAAAACTGCATCAAGACACGTCATAATCAAATCGTTTAAAATCAGCAATACAGAGAATATTGAAAACAGCCAGAGACAAAGGACACATTATATACAGCAGAACAAAAATAAAGTAGCTTTCTCCTCAGAATTAAGGCAAGTGAGAAAGTTCTCAAACACAAAAGCTGTCAACTTGGATTCTTTATCAGGAAAAACATCATCTTTCAAAGATGAAGACAAAATAAAGTCCTAGACAAACAAAACTGAAAAAATTTATTGATAACACATCTGCACTATAAGAAACGTTAAAGAAAGTCCTTCAAGCAGAAGAAAATAATTCCAGATGGAAAATTATATCTACACAGAGTGACAAGGAGCCTGGGAAATGATAACTATGTGGATAATTTAAGAGTTTTTTCTTATTTAAATCTCTTGAAAAGATAATTAACTGCTTAAAGCAATAACAATGCATTGTAGAGTATATATTATTTGTACTATATATGAAATAAAATTTATGGCAAAAATAGCAGAAGGCTGGGAGGGGAAATGGAAGTACACCGTTGTAAGGTCCTTGTACTATATATGAAATATAATAACATTTGGCAGGGTGCGGTGGCTCACGCCTGTAATCCCAGCACTTCGGGAGGCCGAGGCAGGTGGATCGCCTGAGGTCGGGAGTTCGAGACCAGCCTGACCAACATGGAGAAACCCCGTCTCTACTAAAAAATATACAAAATTAGCCAGGCATGGTGGCATATGCCTGTAATCCCAGCTCCTCGGGAGGCTGAGGCAGGAGAATCGCTTGAAACCGGGAGGCGGAGGTTGCGGTGAGCCGAGATCGCGCCATTGCACTCCAGCCTGGGCAACAAGAGCGAAACTCTGTCTCAAGAACAACAACAACAACAACAACAACAAAATATATATATATATATTTTATTTTTACCATATATATATGGTATATATATACACACACATATATATATGGTATATATATATACACACATATATATGGTATATATATACACACACACACATATATATATATATATGGTAGTTTCTAATAAGGTAAAGATGTACAATAAAACCCTAAAACAATTACTAAAACAATGTCACACAGAGTTATAGCTAATAAGAAAACACAATGGTCAATGAAATCATTAAAAATACACTCAATCCAGGGATTTCTGATCCAGGTGAAATGGTGTATAAGTCCATCTCCAGTTAAATTGCACTTAACTCCCTGTTAAGTACAACTATAAACCCTGGAAATAATGTAAGAGGCAATCGAAGGAGAACTACACATGATGGGAAGAGGAAGGAGGACTCTGGGGGGAGTCTCTGGACTAGAGAAAAACAGCAGCGTTGTGTCTTACGTTCTCCTCATCCAACACAAGAAAGGGACTTAGGCCTGGCATTTTCTGATTCCGGGCCTGTCCACTAAACAGGGCTCAGATCAGCTCATTTCTTCCTTGGAGTGAACAAAAGCTCCGCCATTAATTTGTGCAGCAGCAATGGAAACAAACAAACTCTACCAGCAATGACAAACAAGTTCGGCAGCTCCCGCAAAAGAGACCGATTGAAGGCTCTGCTAAGAGTAGGTGTCTAGGTTAAGTACTCTCCTTCCCCACTGGGGCTAAGACACTCATCCCCAACCCAAGCACCAACAGGCACTGGGAAGGGAGACCCACTGCAGTAAGCCCCTGGCCCAGAAAGCACTGTAATTTCTTGCCAGGCTTGAGACTCCCATCCTCCACCCAGAGACACCACGTGGCCAGGCAGCACTGACAAGGGGGATCCCCCAACTATAAAGACCTGGTCCAGGAAGTGTATTTGTCCCCTTGGGTCAGAGATTTCCTTTTTCCTCCTAGGAAGCACGAGACAGCCTGGCTTGGGGAAACTATACTCCACCACTGCAAGCAGTACCAGCAGGGACTAGTGGGAGCCCCGGTGGCACCAGAGAAAGCAAGCAGCCAAAACAGCTCTGAAAATGAAGTTGTCACTAGAACCACAGCCCACAACATTAGGTCAGAACCGCTGTGCTAAATCTAAATAGGCTGACTGCTGTCATCACAGATCTAAATAGGGCCCGGATCTCCTAATATCAAAGCCAAAACGTCCAGGATATAATAAAAAATCACCTGCACATCAAGAACCAAGATTTTAAAGCAGCCATCATAAAAAATGACTCAACAAGGTATTATTAATTTTCATGAAAGGAATGAAAAGAATCGTAAATCTTAACAAAGACGTAAGTAATAAAAAAGAACCAAATTGAAATAACAGAAATTAAAAAGGCAATAAGAAACAAAAAGCTTGCTAGGTGAGTCCCTCAACTGAACTTCTTACCTGAGTTTTGTCCATTCTTCTCCTTGCACACCTTACTGCAGTGTTAATGGCCCCGTTATTATCTCCTCAACTAGAATTTAATTCTCACAAGGCAGGTATCTTATCTGTTTTACTCACTGTTGTATTTCCAGTGTCTACCACCATGCCTGACAAATACTTCTTAAATAACTGAAGGAATTTTAAAAATATCCAACCCCAAAAAGGCAGAGAAAATGGAAAAACGGAAGAGGAAATATAACTTAATCATTTCTATAATTACATTAAATCACAATGGCCTAACACCCAAATTCAAAGGCAGAAGTTGTCACAAGAAAATAAAATCAAGAGCCACTCTCTGCTGCCTGCAAGAAATGCAGTTTAATTGTAAAGACACAATTAGGTTAAAAGTATGGAAAATAATACATCATGCTAACACTAATCATAAGTAAGCTATAGTGGTTATATTAATATCACACAAAGCAGTTTTCAGAGCAAAGCATATTAGCAGTGATAAAGAAGGTCATTTCATAATGATAAAAGGGTCAATTCATTATAGAAAACAACCACTTTAAATGTTAATATACCTAAATAACAGAGTCCAAAATACAGGCAGCAGAAACTGGTAGAATTTCAAGGATAAATAGACCTAGAATAGAGTGTCCATGAATGGATTCACACATACATGTAAGTGAATTTTTGACAAAGTTGCGAAGGCAATTTTCTGGGAAAAGAATAGCTTTTTCAATAAATTGTACTGGAACAATTGGATAGCCATATATGCAAAAATGAACCCTGATCCCCACCTTGCACCACATACAAATATGAACTCACAATGGATCATAGACTTAAATATAAAATATAAAACTATACAACTTCTAGAAGAAAACATAGGAAGAAAAATCTTTGTAATGTTTGATTGGGCAAAGATTTTTTACATACAGCACCAAAAACATGATTCATAGAAGAAAAAAGTCTGACAAATTAGATTTCATTATGACGAAGAACTGTGCTCTTTGAAAGACACTGTAAATGGAAAGAAAAGACAGCCACCAACAGGGAGAAAATATTTACAAATCACATATCAGCTAAGGAACTTGTATTCAGAATATATAAAGAGATTTCCAAGGCTCACTTATAAGAAGACAAACAGCCAAAACCAAAATGGGCAAAAGATTTGAATACACATTTCTCTGAAGAATATATATGCATGGCAGATAAGCACATGAAAAAATGCTGAACATCATTAATCATAAAGGAAATGCAAATTGAACCCACAATGACTGATACGATTTGACTGTGTCTCCCCCCCGCCAAATCTCATCTTGAATTCTAGCTCCCATAATTCCCATGTGTTGTGGGAGCAGCCTGGTGGGAAATAACTGAATCATGGGGGCAGTTTCCCCCATACTCTTCTTGTGGTAGTGAATAAGTCTCATGCGATCTGATGGTTTTATAAAGGGAATCCCGTTTTGCTTGATTCTCATTCTCTCTTGTCTGTCACTATGTAAGACGTGCCTTTTGCTTTCCGCCATGATTGTGAGGCCTCTTCAGCCACGTGGAAGTGTGAGTCCATTAAACCTCTTTTTCTTTATAAATTACCCAGTCTGGGGTATGTCTTTATCAGCAGTGTGAAAACGGACAAATACAATGACATATCATTATACATTGGTTAGAACATCTAAAAAAAAACAAACACCAACTTGTGATACCAATGTTGGCAAGGATGTAGGGCAACTGGAACTCTCATACCCTGCTGGAGGTAATGCACAAGGATGCAACTTCTTTGGAAAAGAGTCTGTCAGGTTCTCAAGGTAAAGATATACCTACAGTATGACCCAGTTTCTATACTCCTAGAACTCAAACCTATGTATCCACAAAGACTTATACACAAACATTTATAGCAGCTTTATTTGTAACAACGCCCAACTGGAAACCATCCTGATGTCCATCAACAGGTGATTAGATAAACAAACTCTGGGATCTTCATAAAGTGGAATACCATTCAACAATCAAAAGGAATAAGTGATCAATATTCACAACAGCATGGATGAATCTCAAAGTAACTATACTGGGTGAATGGAGCCAGACAAAAAAAAATTTATATATATGCTTCTGTTTATATAACATTCTAGGGAACACAAAATAATCTACAGCAAAACAAAGCATATCAGTGCTTTCCTGGGGAGTGGGATCTGGGGAGGGGAGAGGCAAGAAAGAAGGACTACTGAGGGACACGAGGAATTTATCCGGGTGATGGAAATGTTCATTGTGTTGATTACGGTGATGAGCATTTACATAAATCAAACTTACCAAATTATACACTTTATGTGTTATTTATTGTATGTCACATTTTAAAAAAGAAAATAGTAATACAACTATTTCAAATGCTGTCATTTAACCCACAAAATATCAAGGATTTTTAAGGATGTGTGTCTTTGACTGCAATGCAATTATATATTCCTGAAAGTATAGGTGGATAAAATTCATCATGTTATGAAATATACAAAGAGATCTCAGGGATTCTGTAATTTTTTTAGGTGAAGAAACTGGACTAGATGGGGGTAAACTGACGTGCCCCAAACCATATAGGAACTCCATGTGTCTAAACTAGCTCATGAAAATGAAAGCTTTGGTTTTCTGCCACCCATAAAGCTAAGTCACAGTGACATTTTAATAAATGGTCAATAATGTTGAGTCCCTGTAGTCTTAAAGTTTACTGCCTGATAGGAAATTCGTTGGTTGAAAAATTCAAACAGCCTTTCTAATTGTTGTTGAGTATAGCACAAAATAATCCACATATTCTATCTGACCATAAATGTCAGTGAGAATGTTTTGGTATATTCTATAGCCCATACCGATGGCTTTAAATGAAATGTATTTAATTTATTTAATATTTGCTTCTGCATAAATTAAAAAATGGCACAAATCACTCAGGATACTTTACTTTCCAAGCTCAGAAAAATGTCATAATATGCTGTTTTTGGTTTGTTTAAGATAAAACCACTTTAATTCTATCTGCTGCAGAGTGGTCTTAATAAATAAACAAATCTATGATTTCATCAGTGCAAATGGCTCCCTATAGAGTTTTGCAGTGCTGAAGATCTTAGATGTATATTTATTAGAAAAGAAAATGTGCCATCAATTTATTAGAAGTATAATTGCTATAAATGATTTCAAATGTGATGCTTAAGTGTCATTAACTCTGAAACTTTAATCTTCTTCAACTGGTAAACAGAAGTGTATTCTCATACCAATGTACATAACTAAGTTTGCTTTTTTCTTTTTAAAATTTTTTTATTTTTAATTTTTGTGGGTAAATAGTAGGTGTATATAATTATGTGGTACATGAGATGTTTTGATACGGGCATGCAATGTGAAATAATCACATCATGGAGAATGGGGTATCCATCCCCTCAAGCATTTATCCTTTGAGTTACAGACAATCCAATTACATTCTTTTAGTTGTTTTAAAATGTACAATTAAATTATTATTGACTATAGTCACCCTGTTGTGCTATCAAGCAGTGGGTGTTATTCATTCTTTCTAATTTTTTTTTGTACCCATTAACCGTCAACCACCCACCCCGTTCCCATCCCCACTACCCTTCCCAGCCTTTGATAACCAGCCTTCTATTCTCTATGTCCATGAGTTCAATTGTTTTGACTTTTAGACCCCACAAATAAGTGAGAACGTAAAATGTTTGTCTTTCTGTGTCTGGCTTATTTCACTTCACATAATGATCTCCAGTTCCATCCCTGTTGTTGCAAATGACAGGATCTCATTCTTTTTTTTATGGCTGAATAGTACTCCATTGTGTATCTGTACCACATTTTCTTTATCCATTCATAATAGCTAACATTTGGAAGCAACCTGAGAGTCTATCCACACTTCAAATTCAAACAGCCTTTCTAATTGTTGTTTTTATATGTCCATAAACAATTAGGTTGCTTCCAAATCTTGGTTATTGTGAACAGTGCTGCAACAAACATGGGAGCACAGGTATCTCTTTGATAGACTAATTTCCTTTCTTTGGGGTATATGCCCAACAATGAGATTGCTGGATCACATGGTAGCTCTATTTTTAGTTTTTTTAGGATTTTTCTTTTAAATTTCAGGGACAGGATCTGGCTATCTTGCCCAGGCAGCAGCTATGCACAGTCATCATCATAGGACATTATAGTGTCAAACTCCTGGGCTCAAGAGATCCTCCTGTCTCAGCCTCCTGAGTAGCTGGTATTACAGGCCACCATGCCTGGCTCTAGGGATAACTTTTAAAGTAATTTTGTTTATGTTGAAGTTTTTTGTACATTTGAGAATTAGAGATGAGGTTTTTCTTGGTCTTTAGGGAGAAATGCCTTAAACCTTGTGTTTTATGAGTGGAATGTATGTAAATAAACAAGCACAATTATATTTCAGAAAAAATAATTTGTAGTAATATTCTTTCTAGTTTAAGATGACTAAGAATGAGGTAATAGTGGCCCAGCAACATGTTTTAGTTAAGACTGCACTCAAGAGAATTTGGTTTGCTTCCCAGCTCCACAGTTGGGCCAAGAAAAGTAATTACAGTGATTAATAATAATATTTGATTTTCTAGTCCCTGAGCCCACTTCTCAGAGCTGGTATTATCTGGGGGCAGAGAAACAAATTGCAGGAAGGAAATGAGAAGTATGTCCTACCATTCGAATTCTTAAGCATTACACCACCTCAAAGCTGCCATGGCAGACCCCGCATGTGCCACCCACGAATTTTTACACCAGGGACTTCCAGTATCTTGTGTTCCTGAGGTAATGTTTTCAGTCTTTAGGGACACATTTCAATTAATACTCCTTAAAGTGCACCTCCTCATGTTCATACACGCTGTTAAGGAGGTTTTAAGTGGTGATGGAGAGGACAGATTTAAATGAATCTTTGAAAACTGCTTTGAAAACTGTAAAAAACAAAAACAAAACAAAAGCAACACATCTTTTGTCCTTAAAAAAATCTCATGTTCTCATCTCTGGCATGATTCTGATGGTCAATGCAAGGAGAGTTCTAAGATACCCAAGATTTAATATAAACAAATAAATGAAAAGAGAGAAAAGAAAAAAAAAAAACCTGCTCAGGGCAGGGCCGGGTTTCAAGACCACAGTAGCCTTCAGCTCTGCCACTACCAGGAGGAGTTGCCATGGGAACCATTGCAAAAGATTAAATATATCAAGAGTACATGATTGTGAGAAATGGGTGGGAAAGGGAATTATATTAAGTGAAATGATCGTTCTTCTGTTTGTGGTTTTTCAAATCTTTTTTCCTAACTCACGTACAAAAACTCCTTTTAATTCATAAACATATAATTCATTAACTAATTACTTTTTGCTGTATGCTTAATATAGAGAAAAGAAGTGTTCATTTTTCACAGCAAAAATTAAAGGATTATTTTTTTTTTTTGCAGTGGTTTTTTTGTTTTCTGACCCCAGTACTGATTCTGGGGTAAACTCTGCCATTTCCCCTGGACTGGTAAAATAACCTTCTAGGTTGGCCAAAGGGTCTGGAGCAGGTCTAAATGACCTTTTTTTCCTCTCATCCTGCCACACATCACACACACCATATTTATGTTGGCTCTAGGATTTGGAAAATATTTTGTTTTTTAATCCTATTGTCTTCTGTTGCAATTCTTCTTAGAAAAAAATTAGCAGGAAGGCCAAAACTAAAAACATGAGTCTCTTAAGAAAGTTCCTTAAAGTAGTATAAATGCTGTGATTTGAACTATGTATTCACAAAGTTCAGAAACTTTGTTTTGGTTGTTACTGGAGAACTTTTCTCAATGTATGGGACGTCAACTTTTGGGATCTCACCTTGCAGGTAAGGAAAGCTGGATCATAAAGCTTTAGGAGCTGACTCATGGAGTCCTGAGACTTGGCATGGCCAGTTCAATGTGGTTTTGTTTGTAATCACGTCATCCCTTTGCCCTGTTGGACAAATTTATTTATTTGACAAAGTAAAATTAAAATCAGAAAAGCTCATTGTTTCCTAATTTTAAGTTCAAATGAGGGAGGTTTCTGAAGGGTGGGAAATTATTTTCCTCCTTTGCAATGATGATGGGTCATGTTTCAAAGCAAAGCTCTGTAAGGAACATAGTGCACTTTTTTGTTTACTTTGCCTTTTCCCACAGCACAGAACTGCACCCTTTATTATTACTGTCATAGTTGGCTGAAGAAGAGCTGTCTGTCCAACTGGAGGATGCTCTCTGAAGATCTGTTCCATACAACGTTCTAATCTAGCAAAATCGTCCAACAAGAAGAAGTTTATATTTAAACAATGTCATCTCTACCACATATACATGTATCTCACTTGAAGTTTTTAAAATTAAGACATTGTCTGTGCTAATGCTTTTTAAAATATGGTCCCACATTATTTCAATTCTATAAGTTTCTCACTTTAAAAGTGATTAACCCCTAAGAGAAGGGAGAAAGGGCATCGTAGCCAGGAGGGAGCAGTGGAAACTTCCTCTCTCCCATGCCAGGCCCTCAAGGTAAGGGCCCCAGAATAGATTTGACCTCTGCTGCATTTCCAAGGCCTTAGAAACTTCTTCCTTAGCTCAAAGCTTCCCTTTGGTTGTTTCCAAAAATGTGATGAGGGCAGAGAAGGAGATCAAAGACTGAGGGATGAAAGGTTGGAGATGGGCCTCTGGGTAGGAGAAGAGGGGTAGTGCCTTTGCAGGATGTGAATGGAAAGCATGAATAGAGATATTTTTGTTGGATAAAATAAGTGATCACCAAGTTTTCCTCAGTTAATCAATACATAAACCTTAACAAGCAATGCCAAATCTGACATGGAGTGAAAGTGTTACTGACACACCAGGAGTTTGGTCTAGGTCCTGCTGCTGGCTGCACAGGAAGCAAATCATTGAGACAATGAGGACTGCCAGGGAAGAAGGATTTAATCGGCTGCTGCAGCTGAGGAGCTGGGAGCTCAGGCTCAAATACATCTCCTTGACCAACTACAAGTAGGGGTTTATATAGCAGGGATAAAATATAACTATATACAGGTAAACAAGAATTACAGAGGGGTAAGAAAATAATGAGGGACCCGGCACAGTCCCAGTACTTTGGAAAGCTGAGGTGGGTGAATAGCTTGAGGCCAGGAGTTGGAGACCAGCTTGGCCAATATGGCAAAACGCCATCTCTACTAAAAATACAAAAATTAGCCAGGCGTGACAGCAGGCGCCTGTAACCCCAGCTACTTGGGAAGGTGAGGCAGGAGAATCGCTTGAACCAGGGAGGTGGAGGTTGCAGTGAGCTGAGACTATGCCACTGCACTCCAGCCTGGGCAACAGAGCAAGACTCTGTCTCAAAAAAAAAAAAAAGAAAAAAAAAGAGGGATGAGGGTTCTGGCTTCTTATGGTCTGCATGTGGTGATCTGGTGAGCTTCAGTTCCTTGATACCATCTGGGAGGACTGAGAGTAGGTTTCCTGAGGAGGGAACCCACATAAGATGAATGCAAGTTTCAAGCTTTAAGACCAGGAGGGCCAATTTCTATGTTCATTTAATGAGACTGAAACATCAGTTCTGTGGGACAATTGGGCTGGTTTCAAAAGTCTACCACTTGCTTTTCCAACACAAGCATGTCGACTCTCTTCCTTAAAGCAACTTGATAAGGTAGACTTTCCTGTGCAAGAAAACTTTCCTATTTACAGATGGCCTGGCTCACTAGCTAAGAGGCATTCTAAACAAATATATTCACCTTACCTACAGTTTTAGGAGGTAGCAAGAAGCAAATTAACATCAGAGCACTCCGAACCCCTTTATTTAATAGTTAAAGACCTTGGAGGGCTTTGGCCAGGGACAGTGATACTCTCCAAGTCAAGTGTCACCAGCTGACCCCACTCCCCATGCCTAGCTGCCTTTCATGAAGCACTTTTGGTCTTTCCAGCACTAGAAACATGCCCATACTTATTTCAAGAGGTTGACAGTTTGGTAATTAAATTAATCCTACCACCACCCTTTGCTGTAGGGCTTCAGCAAGAGCATATTAAATGTATACACCTTGTTCCTTTTATAGATTGGTTCTGAATGATCTCACTGTGGAAGGAAATAAAATGTAAAGTTGTATTTTAATGCATTTAAAACTAGAAGTTTACATTCAACATGCTTCTGTTTCATCTGTAGGTCTTTTTCCTCCTGAAGTGCTATCAATTGCCACTTGGTTTGATTCTTTTCAAATGCAGCCTGGCAGTAATGCTGACCACATCAATTTCATATTCTCTTTTGTCTGACTCAAGGATATCAGACACTGTTTCATCTTAATGAGGGCTAGTTCTACTCCTATTACCAGGCGATTTTTCTCTGATAAATCACAGTGTCCCGTGGTGTCATTGCACCCATAATAGAAGGCAGGTGAAGAGCAAGGCATGCTCCCAAGCCCTGGTGCTTCTTTCCTAACTGAGCTATTGCTCTTGTGCAGCCCACAATCCTGAGCAAATTCCTATCCTGTGCATTTCCCTGTGTCATGCCTCAGCTCGCCCCTCACAGAGGCTCTGATTCATGGTGTAAAACAAGGTCTCTTTAAGAGGACACGACATGGGGCTTACTTGAAAGGTTTTCTACTTCCCGAGAAGGGTTGCTTTTTCTCTTTGGTGATAAAGAAGTGCCAAATCAGGCCAAAAAGTCTCCCCCTACCCCTGCCAAAAAAGACTGAGTCAAATAAATGGGAACTAACGAAAAAAAAATAAAGTCTTACTTCTCTGGATGATGCAGCCAAGAGAAAATTCTGAAATAAATATTCATTCATCTTTTCACTTATTCATTCAACATTAATTGAATTCCAATTTTGGAAATGACATTATTTTAATTAGTGTATGGAATACACAGTTGACTGGCCCTGAAGAATAGGTGGGATTTGGACCTCATTTTGCGAGGAAGCAGAGAGATATTTCCACTGGAGGAGACAATATGCACATTGGCAAAGAGATGGGAAAGTTCAGAAACTGTAGGGGGCCAGGATGTTTGGGAAGCCAAAGAGAGTTCCAAAGGCATAGCACTTATTCTGATGAGTAAAAGAAAACAAGAATTTTAAGGTTAGAGGTGTGCCTTAGGAATCTAGAACTTAATTCTAACCAAACTATTCCAACTCTTTTCAATTTGTCTAGACTAAAAGGATATTACAGAGTCCAATAATTCCAGGTGACATGCAATGATAACCCAAAATAGGGCAGTAGCTGAGAGAAGACAGTGAAGACCAAGATATGAAATTGATTTTAGAAATGTCATTACGAGGACTTGGCAGTTGATTGAAAACAGTGGTAAGGCCAAGAGAGCAAGAACATTGACTTTGAGATTTCAAATTTGCAGAACTACTCTGGAGGCTGAGGTGGGAAGATTGCTTGAGCCCAGGAATTCAAGGCTGCAGTGAGCTATGATGGCACCACTGCACTCCAGCTTGGGCAACAGAGAGAGGCTCTGTCTCTAAAAAACAAAAACAAGAACAAATCTGTATAACACGAAGGTTATTGGTGATAATGAAGCTGATTAAGAAGAAGAGAGAATCTCTTTTAAAGAGACATGGGTAAACCCATGGGTATGGGTTTACAAGACTGTTAGGAGATTCATGTGATGATGTCTGCCAGGCAAGTGAAAATATACTGTGGCTAGGGAAAGGTAGCTTTAAAGAGCAAAATTTTTGGTGGACTGGTTAAATGTTGTATTAGGCTGCTTTTGCTTTGGTATAAAGAAATACCTGGGCTGGGTACAGTGGCTCATGCCTGTAACCCCAGCATTTTAGGAGGCTGAGGCTGCTGGATCACCTGAGGTCTGGAGTTCAAGACCAGCCTGGCCAACATGGTGAAACCATGTCTCTACTAAAAATACAAAAATTAGCCAGGCATGGTGGTGCATGCCTGTAGTTCCAGCTATTTGGGAGGCTGAGGCAACAGAATCACTTGAATCTGGGAGGCAGAGGTTGCAGTGAGCCATGATTGTGCCACTGTACTCCAGCCTGGGTGACAGAGGGAGACTCCCTATCAAAAAAAAAAAGAAAAGAAAAGAAAAAGAAAAGAAATACCTGAGACTGGGTAATTGATAAAGAAAAGAGGTTTCATTGGCTCTCATGGTTCTGCAGGCTGTATAGGAAGCATGGCTCCAGCATCTGCTCGGCTTCTAGTAAGAAATTTACAATCATGGCGGAAAGCAAAGGTGGAGCGGGATTGTCCTGTGGCCAGAGCAGGAGCAAAACAGAGACAGGGAGAAGGTGCCACACAATTTTAAGCAAGTCGATCTTGCGAGAAACCATTCACTATCACAGAAACAGCACCAAGGGGATGGCGCTAAACCATTCATGATAAATCTGTCCAAGTGATCCAATCAGCTCCCACCAGGCTCCACCTCCAACACTGGGAATCACATTTCAACATGAGATTTGGGCAGGGACAAACATCCAAACTATATCAACTGTATACACCTGTTTGTGTCACTGAGTGTGAAACTGAAGAGAAAAACTAAGAAAATGTCACAACTATTTAGGGCATGAGAATAAGTGGCAGCATCTGAGAAGTACCTTTGAGAAAAGTAAAGAAACAAGCCAAGAGGGTTCAGAGTCACAGAAGGTAGTGGAGGAAGCACATAAACAATAAGCTAACAGGGTCAAATACTTAACAACGATGGTAACCAACTCTAACTGCCCAAAGGAGCTTTACAGATACTAGGATATTCACTCAGAAATTCTGATATGTTACCCTTGGGGTGATGCATTTTTAAATAGGTCCCCAAGTGATATGCAGGAGGAGGACTGTGGGACATTGTTCAACATTTTTCGAAAGCTTGGTTTCAAAATAATAATAGGTAGGAAAGATTACCTGAAGGATATGCAGTCTATCTAGTTTTCTACATACACAAAATTTTCTTCTTCAATTAGATCAGCCTAGGGTACAGCTGATTTCCTGGAATGCACCATTCTGCCCCTTCATTGCAATGCTCGACAGAGCTCTTTTTCGGGGTTAAGACACTGGACTTTGTTGAGAGGTGTATAGAACTCAGTCTTTTAAAATTCATTATTGACCAGGCATGCTGGGTGGCTCATGCCTGTAATCTCAGCATTTTGGGAGGCTGAGGCAGGAGGATTGAGAATGCAAAAAATCTATATCTCTAGATGTATATCTGTAATAAATTTGCCTCTATGATCCAATCAAGACCAGCCTGGGCAACATGGTGAAATGTGTGTGTGTGTGTGTGTATATATACATACACATATATATTATATATAGAGAGAGTATATATTTTAGAAACCCCATCTCTAATATATATATTATATATCTCTAGATATCTATCTAATATATATTTTATATATATAATATAGAATTATAAATATATATCTCTAATAAATCTGCCCCTATGATCCAATCAAGACCAGCCTGGGCAACATGGTGAAATATGTGTACATATATATCTCTAGTAGAGATAGGGTTTCTAAAATATACATATATTAGAGATACATATACATGTAATAGATATCTATTATATATTATAGATCTATATCTGATATAGATCTATATTATATGTAAAATATAGATCTATATATATAATAGATAATCTATATGTAATTTATAATATAATCTATAATATATAGTATATAATATAGATCTATATATGTAATAGATATCTATTACATGTATGTTAGAGATTCTAAAATATGTATCTATATCTCTAAAATATATATGTTTATATATAGAAATTAAGACTTATTATTATGCTATGTAAGAAAGTTGTTGAGAATGTTATAGAGTAAGTTGACCCATGTAAAAAATTTTACTTAGGTCTTAGTCCCAGGACTAGTCTTACTTCTCTTGAGCAATTGATTTTCCTTATTTCTAATAGTTTCAAAAAGAGTGTTTTCTTTTCTGGGTTGGCTGTAGAAAATTCAGGTCCCAAAATGCAGCCAACCTGTAGTGAAATATACATATGACAATTATTTTTTCTTTTCCCCCATTTTTTGGCTTGCTTTTTAAACTACTGTATGTACTTTTGTAAGTCACATCAAGTCATTTTAGGAGTAAAAAGTGACATAAATAATAACTCAAATGTGAACTACAGAAAATGCTTAATATTTCAAAATATTCCAGGCAAAACCCTGAACTTTCTCCCTTCTTTTCCCAAGGGTTGAAGCTCTGAGTCACAGAAAGATTCATTTACTGGACTCCAAGGCAGGAAAACAATATTTGAGAAAACTTCCAGACTTGCAGAGGGCCAAATATGTTCTCAGTTCACATTGTCTTATGTGACCAGTTTCCACGTAGTTATTTAAAGAAAGCTCCCAAGCATAAATTTGAACCAGGAAAGAAAGGATTTGTTAAATTTGGAACTCATGAATCCCAAACAAAAATGAGGATAGAACATTAAGTTTTTAAATCTTCTCATGCAGAAATTCTGATATCAAGAGCTATAATATAATACACATTTAGGGAGAAAGAAAAGTTTCTCTTTTCTCATACGTGCCCAAAGAGACAAACGTATGACACACAGGGGAACGGTTCCACACTATATAGACTTAAACTAATTTTCCTCTCTCAGGCAAATTTGGTCAAAACTTTGCATACAAAATTTCTCCTGGAAAATATACATGTTAATTCCAGAGTCAGAAACATCTGTAAATAGTTGAAAATCAAACAGTTCATGCCACTTACACTGCCAAAGTGACACCCCATTTAAATTTTTCATAAATGTTTTCCAGGTTTGCAAATCCTCTTTGATATTTCAAATTTAATGAACAAGTGCTGAAATGGTTTCTCAGTGGAAGGGAGGCTTTTCAACCAATGGTTAAAGTGGTTGCCTTGCTCAGATCACCTGGGGACACAATTTTTAGGTGTGTAAACACCATAAACCTGCCTGAGAGTCACTGCGTTTTTCAGTTAAAAGCATTGTGTATATCCTTGCAATTTCCCTTTGGGAGCACCTGAGCCTGTCATCACCAAATCAAGTTCAACGCCAAACAAAGCCAATGTGTCTGACAGTCTCAGTTTTCCTTCCAGACTAGTGTGAATCTCTGTTCTCTGAACAGGTGTTCAAAAGTCTCCAAGGACTTTTAGTAGGCCTGGAGATAAACCACTGCTTGTGAAGAAGAGTAGGAATTAAGTCCTGGTATAATATGCAGGAGTGATATGATTTGGCTGTGTCCTCACCCAGATCTCATCTTGAATTCTAGCTCCCACAATTTCCACGTGTCTTGGGAGAGACCCAGTGGGAGGTCATTGAATCATGGGGGCAGGTCTTTCCCGTGCTTTTCTCATGATAGTGAATACGTCTCAGAAGATCTGATGATTTTATAAGGAGGAGTTTCCCTGCACAAGCTCTCTCTGTTTGCCTGCCGTCATTCATGTGACTTGTTCCTCCTTGCCTTCTACCATGATTGTGAGGCCTCCCTAGCCATATGGAACTTTGAGTCCATTTCACCTCTTTCCTTTATAAATCACCCAGTCTCAGGTATGTCTTTATTAGCAGTGTGATAACAGACTAATAAGGGGTATCTGGAGTTATGTCTTATAGACTGAGAACATGAAAAAGTGGAATAATAGAATAACAAGTGTTTTTCTTACTTTAGCAAAGGGTCCAAAAAGCTATATGTATATATGAATCATGTCCCCAAATTTTCCTAATGTGGCCCTTGGTAGAGATGATTCTGTCACAAAGAACCAACACTCAGCAAATGGGTCTCCTCTCCTGATTCTTGAGAACATAGGCCCCATGGGACGGTCACATTCTCCTCACCTGCAAGGAGGCCAGCACCATCTTCTACTAAGAGGCCTGACAGATGATGCCATTGTACTGCCAGTGAAGAAAAATAGAGACTAAATTCCCCATAAAAGTCCAGTCTCTTGAATATTAACCAGGGGCTCTTGGAGAAATGTGAAAAGGTGCTAGTACCCACAGTACTAGCACCGGGAGCGATACGGTTTGGCTGTGTCCCCACCCAAATCTCATCTTGAATTGTAGCTCCCACAATTTCCACATGTCGTATGAGGGACCCAGTGGGAGGTCATTGAATCATGGGGTTGGCTCTTTCCCGTGCTGTTTTCGTGATAGTGAATAAGTCTCTTTGGCCCCACCCAGATCTACTGAATCAGTCTCTGGAGTGTGAGGCCTGGCCCCTGACCCCCATGCATGGTAACGGTGATTGGGATGGGTATGAAGCAGTGACCTGAGGTCTTCTTCTGCCCCCTGGACTCTTCAGGGCTTTGGTGTTGGCCTCTGCCAGGTGCCTTGATCTCAGCTGTCCTCAGTTATTGTCCCTGGAGATGCAGTCAGCTGTTTCCCTTCAGCTGCTGCATTTTTCTTACCCCATCAACAGTACAACACATCTTCTGTTGTTTCTTCCTAACGTTAGGGCCATTTTATGTTTCCTTTCTTCCTATTGAAGGGGGAGAAGAACTGGTGACTATTGCTGGAAGCAGAGACTAAAGTCCTCCTTCAAAAAAGGAAAAAAACCCTTTTATAATCTTTTCATTTCTCAACAGCCAATACCATGAACTTCATTGGCTATTTCTCACTCATTTTATTCTTGGTCCCAAAACTTGAATATCTCACCTTCCCAGAGGTGAAGATGGATCTATTATCTAATTTAAAACCTGCATGAAACAAAAATCAAGCAATCTTCAACATTCAACATGGTTGGTCTAGTAACTATTTTATTATTTTAGAGATGGGATCTCACTATGTTGCCCATGCTTGTCTATTTTTTTTTTCTTGAGACAGGGTCTTAGTCTATCACCCAGGCTGGAGTACTATGGTGTAATCATGGCTCACTGCAGCCTTGACCTACTGGGCCCAAATGATCCTCCCACCTCAGCCTCACAAGTTGCTAGGAGCACAGGCACATGCCACCAGACCTGGCTAATTTTTAATTGTTTTTTTGGTAGAAAATGGGGTCTCACTATGTTCCCCAGGCTGGTCTTGAACTTCTGGGCTTAAATGATCCTCCCTCTCACCTTGGCCTCCCAAAATGCTGGGATTACAGGCATGAGCCACTGTGCCCAGCCTTGTCTAACTACAGACAAAGGCCAGATGGTAGTCCGGGGTTCTCCTGGAGTGATAGCTGTTGGGGAGCAACTGGCTGAATGCATGTCTCTGTTTTCTATTCTGAGATCCTAAATAACTGGCCAGTTTTCGACCTCTGCTCACTGTAGTGTTACCAGCTGTTCTGTTTCTGCCAAAATTCCTGGTGGAGATAGTGTGTGTGTGTTCCTGTGAGTATAAAAGTTGTGTAATGGCCAGGCGCAGTGGCTCACGCCTGTAATCCCAGCTCTTTGGGAGGCCGAGGCGGGTGGATTGCCTGAGGTCAGGAGTTCGAGACCAGCCTGGCTAACATGGCAAAACCCCGTATCTACTAAAAATATAAAAATTAGCTGGGTGTGGTGGTGCACACCTGTAGTCCCAGCTACTCAGGAGGCCGAGACAGGAGAATCGCTTGAACCCGGGAGACGGAGGTTGTAGTGAGCTGAGATCATGCCACTGCACTCCAGCCTGGGCAACAGAGGGAGACTCTGTCAAAAAAAAAAAAAAAAGTTGATTAACAACATGGAGAAAGAAATATAAAAACACAATATCGTTAATAAAACTCCCTGAATGAAGGACATGTGGGAGCGAGCAGTTGAGTGTTAAAAGCAAACTTTGAGGATTGTGTGAGATGTGGTTGAGCACTTGGAAGTGAAGGTTATTTCCTGGTTCTTTCATTAGGACCTCAAATTTGTCATGGTTAAATTGAATGCTTCCAAACTTTTTTTTCTTTTTTTTCCTGAGGATCTTAAGGAATTTACCTTCCAAAAGAAAATTTGGAGTAAGGTCAAAGGGCTAACTGTGTTCCCCCTCTCAAATATACAAATTAAAGAATGCATTTTCCAAGAGCTGGCTTTAATTATTAGTCATATGGAAGATTCGGGATCCTCACTCGGGGATCAGGATATTACGTCGTCTTTCTATCGGACTGTTTTGAGCCTTAACAGACTGATCCAATTAATTGCTCTTTCCTACTTATTGCTGCCTTTTGCGAGCTATTATTCTACCTCTTTTGAACTCCACTTCCTGATCACCACTCAACCTTCACAGTTCCACACAGATACTCTTTTTTCCCTCCCCTTTATCTTGAACTCTTTTGGTTTAAATATCTTTCCAAACCTTTGAAGAAACACTTGAATTGCATAAGGATGTCACCTGTGTGCTGCATTTCCCAGAAAAAAATGTGTCCCTCATTGCAACCCCAGTGTTAACTTTCCCTGACCGTAATTAGCTCATCCAGCAAGTGCAATTAAAACTGTCATCCTGGTGGAGTCACAGGGCAGCTCAGTAGCTGAGCCTACCTACTTTGCCTTGCAAGCTTTGAAACATGCTCAGTCCTGTTTATCTCTTTCAATACACTGTTCCCATCTAGCCCAGAAGACAAGAGAGTGCTTGCTTGTTAACTCCCAGCCTTTTGACTTTGCCCTGACACCTCTCCCCAAGACCATGAGAACACCAGTGTCACCAAGGATGCACTGCTTATATTCAGGAGGAGAGTACGAGAAAGAGGAAGATTTATTGTTTTAGGATTGCATATTAACATGTGAATATCAGGGCAGCTGTGGTGGCTCACACCTGTAATCCTAGTGCTTTGGGAGGATGAGGTGGGAGGATCGCTTAAGGCCAGGAGTTCTTCTTCTCTTCTCTTTTTTTTTTTTTTTTAAGACAGATTCTGGCTCTGTTACCCAGGCTGGAGTGCAGTGGTGTGATCGTGGCACACTGCAGCCTTGACCAACCTCCTGGGCACAAGTGATCCTGCAGTCTCCTGAGTAGCTGGGACTACAGCACACACACCCAGCTAATTAATTTTTTTTTCTTTTTTTAGCGGGGGGCAGTGGGGTCGGGGAGGTGCCGGGTGCAGTGGCTCACACCTGTAATCCCAGCACTTTGGGAGGCTGAGGCGGGCGGATCACCTGAGGTGGGGAGTTGGAAACCAGCCTGACAAACATGGAGAAACTCCGTCTCTACTAAAAAATACAAAATTACCCGGGCATGGTGGTGCATGCCTGTAATCCCAGCTACTCGGGAGGCTGAGGCAGGAGAATCGCTTGAACCTGGGAGGCGGAGGTTGCAGTGAGCCGAGGTCACGCCACTGCACTCCAGCCTGGGCGACAAGAGCAAAACTCCGTCTATATATACACACACACACACACACACACATATATATATAAAAACACATATATATATACACACACATATATATACACACACACACATATATACACACACACACACACATATATATATACATATATATATATATTTTTTGCAGAGACAGGATCTCACTATTTTGCCCAGGCTGCTCTTGAGCTCTTGGAATCAAGTGATCCTCCCACCTTGGTCTCCTAAAATTCTGTGAATACAGGCGTGAGCCACCGTGTCTGGCAAGGCCAGGAGTTTGCAACCAGCCTGGGCAACATAGCAAGACGTGTTTCTACAAAAAAATTTTTTTTTTAATGTGAATTTCAGAGAATTAACAGACGTTTTAAGTGTTACTCTTTTGGTAGAAACACACCTAATTGTTTAGGGAAAAAAATGAACAAAACTAGGAGTTAGGCAAAGGAAGGAAAAGGTGCTTCTAGTTAATCCCCCAAAGCTTCCTGATGGTGAAATGAAGGCTGAAGCCCATGGCTGTGCTTCCAGAAGGTCCTTCCTTCTCTCCTCTTCATTTTTCTAATACTGTTGGATGTTCACACTCAAGTACGGCCACCACGTGCTCCTCCAGCCCCACCCACTCCCTCTCCATTCCCCATTCCCCAGCGGTTCCCAGGCTTTAGTTAGTTGTCAATGGCTTGGGCTTTCAGCGACTCTGTGTCGGTCTTCAGTCTCGGCTGTTTGCATTTCAACAGAGGAGAATGCTTCCATCTGGAAACTCCATGAAGGCAAGGCGCTAAGATCCATAGTGGGCACCGCTAAGTATCTGTAGATTGATTGATACGATTTTGAATGGCTGCTCTTCAGGTCTCAGACCACCAGGAGAGCCAGCACGATGTGGGAATGCAGGTGGTGCAGAAGAGGGATCTTCAAGATGCTTGTTGGCCCATATTCAGAAGAGAGAAGCTGATTCTGTGAGTCTGTGTGTTGTAAGTTGCCCTCTGGGTAAGCCACCCTGGGGATGGGGAATTCACTTTTCAGAATCAGGTGAAGACTGGATTGCGTGCAGGTGGAAGGAGGCAGGGAAGACCTGCAGACCCCAAGCTCTCTGTCCTCCTTTAGTCCCTTCTGTATTTTGTCATTCTATTAAGTGATAGGGGCATGGTGGGGAATAGAGACCTAGAGACCCAGACTGAGGTTGGTGTGAAGGGACTCAAGGATAGAAACCTGTTTCTTCCCTGAAATTCAACCACCAAACTGGCCATTCTTAAAATCTTACCAGCGTGCAGTTCACGGCTCTGTCTGGCTGTGTCACCTTCACCGCTCTACTGTCTCACATTGGTGAAGCCACTGGCATGCTCCAGACCAGGCCCACAGAGTGGCAGCAATGGGCCAAGAGAGAGCCAGGTCTGGAAAAGCCAATACTTCTGCTGCCATCAAGAAAGAGAACACTGCTGGACGTGGTGGCTCACATCTGTAATCTCAGTGCTTTGGGGTGCCAAGGCACTTGAGCCCAGGAGTTCGAGAACAGCTTGGGCAACATACTAGACACATACCCCCCTACCCCCTGCAAAAAAAAAAAAATTAGCTGGGTGTGGTGGCATGTGCCTGTAGTCCCAGCTACTTGGGAGGCTGAGGTGGGAGGATCACTGGAACCTGGGAAGTCCAGGCTGCAGTGAGCTGAGATCATCATGCCACTGCACTCTGGCCTGGGCCACAGAGCCAGACCCTGCCAAAAAAAAGTAAAATAAAATAAACCAGAAAAAAGAAAAATCAAAAAGTAACAACCAGGTGTATTAGTCTGTTTTCATACTGCTGATAAAGACATACCTGAGACTGGGCAATTTACAAAAGAAAAAGGTTTAATGGACTTACAGTTCAATGTGGCTCGAGAGACCTCACAATTATGGTGGAAGGCAAAGAGGAGTAAATCCCATCTTACGTGGATGGTGGCAGGCAAAAAGAGAGCTTGTGCGGGGGAAACTCCCCCTTATATTACCATCAGATCTTGTGAGACTTATTCACTATCATGAGGAGAGCTCGGGAAAGACCTGCCTCCATGATTCAATGACCTCCCACCAGGTGCCTCCCACAACATATGGGAAATCAAGATGAGATTTGGGTGGGGACACAGCCAAACCATATGACCAGGTCTTGTTAAGAGGCAAAAACAAGCTTCCCCAGCGCTGAAACGCCCAGAGGGGTCCCATGAGTAGCTGTCCCATGGCCCTGTTTGTATTTAGTGCCATTCCCTTTGCTTCTGGTTTCTGTACTTTGCCCCACTTCTAATTGGCTGGAGATTGCCTTGTGTGTTGTGTAATGATATACCAAATTATAACACTGCAGGCCTTTGATGTGTGTTTTCATTAGACACCAAAGGAGCAATATGAAAATGAAAATATTTATGTTAATTTTAGAGTACTATTTGAGAATTATTATCATTATGAGGTGCCTCTTTACCATAGATCTCCGAAAACTATGCCTGTTTAAAAGATGTTGGTTTGTTTTTCTTATCTCACTTCAGTTCAGTCCTTACTGTATCTAGGAAGTCTTTTTTTTGTGTGTTAGATGGAGTCTTGCTCTGACACCCAGGTTGGAGTCTTGCTCTGACACCCAGGTTGGAGTGCAGTGGCGTGATCTCAGGTCACTGCAAACTCCACCTCCCAGATTCAAGCAATTCTTATGCCTCAGCCTCCTGAGTAGCTGGGATTACAGGCACCTGCCACCATGTCCGACTGGCTAATTTTTGTACTTTTAGTGGAGACGGGGTTTCACCATGTTGGCCAGGCTGGTCTCAAACTCCTGACCTCAGGTGATCCACCTGTCTCGGCCTCCCAAAGTGCTGGGAGGCATGAGCCACGAGCCCAGCCATGTATCTAGGAAGTCTTTGTTGTGTTCTTTCTTTGGTATATAACAAAAAATGTTGTCTCTGATCGTATTATGTTGCAAGAGAATAAATTGTTTTGCACAACTGTATCTTTCTTTTTTTAAATTGTGCCTGATTTTTTATATAAATGGTTAAATGGCTGTTTCATGATCTTCCCATCTAAAAGTGATCCTCAGCTATGGTTTGAATATTGATTTGGAGCAGCACTGTCCAAGAGACATTTCTGAGAAGATGGAAATAAACATTCTGTGCTGTTCAATATGATGGCCACCAGTTACATGTGACAACTGAGCCCTTGAAATATTTAGATTCATTGAGACTCTGAATTTTAAATTACTTTAATTCTTTTTTTGAGACAGGGTCTTATTCTTTTGCCCAGGTTGCAGTGTAGTGATGCGATCTCAGCTCACTGCAGCCTCTGCCTCCTGGGCTGAAGCCATCCTCCCACCTTAGCCTCCCGAGTAGCTGGGACTAACAGGCCCAAGCCACTATGCCCAGCCAATTCTTTGTATTTTTATAGAGGCGGAGTTTCACCATATTGCCTAGGCTAGTCTTGAACTGCTAGGCTCAAGCAATCGGCCCAATTCAGCCTCCCAAAGTGTTGGGATTACAAGCATGAGCCACCGTATTCAGTTGATTTAATTCTGATTAATTTAAATGTAAACAGTGACATGTAGCTACCATATTGGACAGTACAGGTTCAGAGACTGAAGAATGTTGTGTTGTCATATGAGTGGAGTTATTTCAGACAGGTCTCAGAAAGCACTCTTTGCCCTCAAATTACTGCCCCACACACCAGTTCATAATGCTTGAAATAGTTTGAACTGCAACAACACCTTAAGTGCAAATGTCGCTGGGACTTAAATTTTTGCTAAGAGTTGGGTGGGGTTGTCTCTACAAGAAGGGAGGATACAGCTTTCCATAAGCCATGCAAGAAAAATCAGCCTCCTTACTTTAGTGACTGTCTGTTGTTCAAGATGCTTTGCTGTGTTCTGATCACAAGAGAAAATACACACCAGTTCTTGTTCAACAACAGACTTCAGACCCTTTCCTGAGAGAGTGAGGAAGATGTGAACCAAATGGTGATGTTTCTGAGACGGGCCAGGGAGGGAGGACAAGCTTCATGGAGAAGAGAGAAGTGGATGGATAGGACCAGAGGAAGCCACGACAAATTAAATAATTCATAGTTTTGCCCTGCCACTTCCTCTAGGCTAAAAGAGGACATATTAGAAGGGTTTGCAAATAGCCCAAGGAGGCTGGGTGCAAAGGTTTGCTGGCTCAGCCACCTCCAACAGTGGCACCAAGGGGGAGTTTCCTAGCCCCTCCCTTGATAAGTGATTTTGAGGCCAGGAACTGGGTTTTACTTATTTTGGGATCCTTCACAAAGCTAGCTCCCAGCAACCCCTCCATGAATATTTGAGGGCTAAATGGAAGGGCAGCCGAGCCGTGTTTTTCTATTTTTGCTGACTCTCTTTTCATAATCTGAATAGATCTGATCTCTGCTCCTAGCTGCCTGAGGGGAAATCACTGGTAGGGCTGGAAGGCAGAATTGCTAGTTCACCATCTCTGCCTTTCTTTGAGGGTTTGTGGCAGTGAGAAAAGGATAGTGGCTGAGAGGTATTTTAAATGCCTTACCTGCCAATTCATTTGAGGACCACACAAAAGAATGCTAAAGTGTAAAGGTGCCCAGGCACTTACAAATGATTTATGAATTCCATTAGCTAGAACTCATTTTACCTTATCCTTGGCAACTGGCTTGAAAAAAGGTGAGGAGTAACTTGGAAATTTCTGGACTCCATTGACAGAGTTGGAATGTCCTTTTAATCATTTACTTATTTATTCATAGTTAAAAGGTGCACGTTGCACAGGAAGGTTTCTCTACACAACTCTCTTCTCCACTTTTCCAGCTCACTCTTTTCTTTCTACCTTCATCCTGCACCATTACTCAGGTGGTAACATTATTTCCTTTGAAAATTAAAGGCCCATGATTCTTCAAATTGTTAATCCTGCTTGGCTCTGCACCTAAGGGAATTTTAGTGAAAACCATTTCGGGTGATATATTCACTACAGAGATTTAGAAAGAACTGACCATTCATGAAAAGAGGACTCGGATTTAAGAGTTGACATCTTAATAATACTCTTTATTGGTGGAGTACAGAAAGTTTTATTGACGATGCTAAAAAATCTATAATATGAATACCATCATATTTTCCACGTACACTGATGTAATGAAACAGTTCTAAAACCATTCTAAGCTCTTTCAAGTAAGGATGCTATATAAATACAGATTGGTAATATTATTACAGTCCCCCATTTCTTTCCCACCACTGACAGTTTCTTGGACAAGTATTCACATTTATCTTCCACTAGCACCCAAACTCCCAAGAAATGAGAAAGAAAAAAATCAAGTGCTTGGAGAATTGACCATTGTCTATAACTTTACTGTTATCACATGCTGCTAATTTCAGGAGGGTAAACAAAGTAGAATAAAACAAAACAAAACAAAACTGTTTACAACAGTTGATGGATGGAATGTACTCAGATTCAAAATGCTTGACATCCCATGTAATGAGCCACTTCTGGCAGTATAGTGCCTGAATTCTTGGATTCAGAAATTACATTACTTTAGAAGGATGCCATAGATTCATTTTGATTACATAATTTACTGAGCAAAGGAGTACTCTTGATACTTTAAAAATATTATTGGATTTCATGAGTGGTTGTTATACTTCATTAATGCAAGTTATGTCCTATGCCATAATTACATCATGCTATGCCTATTTTATTAAGTCAATTCTAGATGGCAGGAATGGTTTCAATTTAACTAAGCTTTTTAGAGCACGTGCTTCATCAGGTCTTTTATACTTTCCAGCCTTTATTTATATCTGAATTTCATTGCATTCAATCTTTCTTGTAAGTGGGTCTAATGAATGTATATATATGCATATTTTTCTCCCCCATTTCACTCTTATTCATTTAATTAGTTCAGATGATCCCTGACTTATGATGGTTTGACTTAACAATTTTTCAGTTTTGCAATGGGCTTATTAGGACATAACCCCATCATAAGTTGAAGATCATCTGGACTTACAATGGTTCAACTTACAATTTTTTGGCTTTGTGCTGGGTTTATTGGGGCATTAAATGTGTCTTCAACTTATGCTATTTTCAACCTAGGGTGGGTTGAAATTGGGACATTGCCCCATTGCAAGTTGAGAAGCACCTGCCTTTGTTGAAAAGGTACTAAGTAAGCAGCACTGTGCGAGCTGCCCTGAGGTCTTCTATGGTTTGGATATGTTCCCCATAAAGCATGTGTTGGAAACTTAATCTGCCATGCAACAGTGTTGAGAGATGGGACCTTTAAAAGGTGGTTAGGTCAAGGGTTTAGTCCTCATGCATGCATTAATGCCATTATCTTGCAAGTGGGTTAGTTACTGCAGGAGAGGGTTAGTTATTGTGGGAATGGGCTCCTGACGAAAGGAGAATAACATTGGCCTCCTCCCTTTCTTGCACACACATGCTGTTTCGCCCTTCCACCTTCTGCCATGAGATGACACAGCAAGAAGGCCCTCGCCAGATGTGGGCCCCTTGACCTTGAACTTCCCAGCTTCCAGAACTGTAAGAAATAAATATCTGTTCTTTATAAATTACCCAGTCCCAGTTATTCCATTATGGCTGCACAAAATTAACTAAGACAGGGTCCTACCTTGTGCAGACCCTTCCCCACCACCAATCTGCGTTTCTGGCTGTTAGCTCATTTCTGTCCTGCTGTCCTCTAACTTCGTGGCTAGACTTGGATACATATCTAAGATTGATTCCCTTTGTCCATCCTTGGTAACTTAGAGGCCATTGTCACTTTGACTTGGAAACTAATGGTAGCCTTGTAGTTCCCTTTTCCATCTCCTGTCAGGTCCAACTCACATGCAAGTCACTGATCCCTCTTTTCTTACATATCTCCCTTCTGTGCCTGACTTCCCGTATCACTGTCACCTGTGACCCACACCCTCATTTCACTTGAGAATTACTCAATGGCCTCCTAGTTGATGTCTGCTTCTTGTCCTTCCTGTCTCCAATCCAATCCACTAGCACAGTCAGATTCGTCTTTCTAAATACCTGCTCTGATTATGATACTCTCCTTCTCAGGAATCTTCAATGGCTCCCATGTGTCCAGAGAATAATCTACATCCCTTGTGATATGGTTTGGGTGTGTCCCCACCCAAATCTCACTTTCAACTGTAGTTCCCATAATCCTCACATGTCATGAGAGGGACCTGGTGGGAGGTAATTGAACCATGGGGGTGATGGTTTTATAAGGGCCTTTTCCCCCTTTGCTTGGCTCCCTTTCTCTCTCCTGCCACCCTGTGAAGAAGTGCCTTCTGCCATGATTGTACGTTTCCTGATGCCTCCCCAGCCATGCTGTATGAGTCAATTAAACCTCTTTCCTTTACAAATTACCCAGTCTTGGTTATGTCTTTATTAGCAGCGTGAGAACAGACTAATATATCTTGGCATAGAAGTCAGAATTCACTGGGGTAGGACCCTCAAGCTGCTTTTTCAGCTTTTCTCCTACCTCTCCTCCTACTGTCAACTCCCATTTTTGCCCCACCACCTCTGCTTCCATTGCACACTCCCACTCCCCCACTCCTCCACATGACAGATCCACTTTCTGCTTCCTCTGCACAGTCTTGCTCAAGTGCTATCTTCTTCATAATTGCTGTTTTCTGAAGTTTCTAATCAGGAGTGAGTGTTTCCCTCTGGGTTCCTATAACACATATGCTATGGTTTGAATATTGTCCCCTCTAAATCTCATGTTGAAATGCAATTCCCAGTATGAACCCTGAATATCTGAGACAGGGTCAATGTAGAAAGCTTATTTTGCCAAGGATAAGGATGCATACCCGTGACTCAGCCTCAAGAGGTTCTGATGACATGTGCCCAAGGTGGCTGGGGCACAGCTAGGTTTTATACATTGTAGGGAGACATGAGACATCAAACAATATGTGTAAGATGAAGAATGGTTTGGTCCCAAAAGGAGAGACAACTGGAAGCAAATATGAGACAACTCGAAGCGGGGAGGGGCTTCCAGGTCATAGGTAGGTAAGAGACAAATGGCTGCATTCTTTTGAGTTTCTGATTAGCCTCTCCAAAGGAGGCAATCAGATAGCATTTATCTCAGTGAGAAGAGGGATGACTTTTAATAGAATGGGAGGCAGGTTTGCCCTAAGCGGGTCCCAGCTTGACTTTCCCTTTAGCTTAGTGATTTTTGGAATGCCAAGATTTATTTTCCTTTCACACCAGTGTTGGAGGTGGAGCCTGGTGGGAGGGTGGTTGGTTGGGGGGGGGTGGGGCAGATTTTTCATGAATGGTTGTGTCATCCCCTTTGTGCTGACCTCATGATAGTGAATTATTTCTCAAGAGATCTGGTAGCTTAACATTGTGTGGCAGCTTGCCCGCTCTTTCTCTTGCTCCCGCTGTAGCCGTGGGACAAGCTTGCTCCCTCTTTGCCTTCCACCATAATTGTAGGCTTCCCGAGGCCCTCACCAGAAGCTGAGCAGATGCTGGGGCCATGCTTCCTGGACGGCCTGCAGAACGGTGAGCCAATGAAACCTCTTTTCTTTATTAATTACACAGTCTTAGATATTTCGTTATAGCAATGCAAGAATGGCCTAATACACCACAAATTAAATAAGCTGAATTTATTTCAATTGAAACCTGAGTATTTGGGCAAGACCTAAAGACCCTGCATTGTATCTCAAACTAGCACTGCCTAGCTTTGTCCAAAACCAACACTCACTTCACATTTATCTGTAAGGTCCACTGCAGGTGAAGTTTGACAAGAATATGTGTCATTCCTAGGTTTCCCATGCTGTGTTGCAGAGACAATGCTCACTTTGGGGTGAGTATTCGCTACAGATGGCCATGCCTTTTCATCATCATCAGGATGTAGCGATAAGGTGGCCATTCTCAGGCACACTGCCAGGTAAGCCTTGGTCTTGTGTAGAGCAGGCCTTGGGTCTGGGTCTGGGGGCCTGGGAGATCAGAGGCAGCAGAGCAGACTGACAGGGAAGCAAGCCATGCTTTCAACTGCTAAGCAGAAATTAAAGGGGCGCTAGGCAAGGACCATGCAACTCAGGTGCCACAGAGAGGGCTTTTCCTAGGGCAGATGAGCTCTGTGCCAAGTTTACTGAAATAAATTCCCCCTCTTAACAGGATGACTCAGATATTCCTTTTTGGTTCTTTCGTTTATGAATAGTATCTAAGTTAATTTACCAAAGAAAGTCACAGGGGTGGGAGGGGGTGTTGGCTCACACCTGTAATCTCAGCACTTTGGGAGGCCAAGGTGGGAGGATCGCTTAAGGCTCAGAGTTCAAGACCAACTTGGGCAACATAGTGAGATCCCCATCTCTACAAAAAAAAAAAGAAAGAAAAGAAAGACAGAAGAAAGAAAGAAAGAAAGAAAGAGGGAGAGAAAGAAAGAAAGAAAGAAAAAAGAAAGAAAGAAAGAAAGAAAGAAAGAAAGAAAGAAAGAAAGAAAAAGTCATAGACATGCTTCTGAAAAAGCCACCATGAATTGCTTATGGATTATTGATTTCCATAAAACCACTATTTCAATTTCTACCAGCCCTCGTCAAATTCAACAGACTTTAGTAACTTCTACAGACATGACTATTGTGTATTTCAGCCATATTCCAAGTTTGAAACAAGCTCTTCCTTGGCCTCTTCGAATCCCATGTGCAACTAACTTTGCTGCAGAAATTTCTTGACACATTTAAATTTGGGCTTCAAAGAAAATTTTTTTAAAAAGGGAAGATTTGGTGTGAGAAAACCATGCACTTAATAGTGCACTTTTATGGGTGGAATAGGGCTAAGTTCTCTTTAAAAAAAAAAAAAAGGAGTAAGCACTTGGGCACTTCAAACCTCATCAACCACATTTGATCCTAGATATTATCTAGGCTTATCTTGAATAGGAAAATGCTAACAGCTCAAGTGCTGTAAGACTCAGAGAGCATTTTCACTCATCAGGAGGCTGATTAAGCTTATTATTTGCTGTCCAAAAAGCTTCAGGTGCTTATTGACCTGAACTAAACTTGAAAACAGTAAAGGGAGAAAAGGAATGTGCTCATAATTGAAAGCCCCAAGAAAACCGGGTCACCAAAGCTGAGGTGGACACGTCTCCTTAGTACAAATTGGGAAGCTGTGTTTTTCAGCCAAGATTCTACAGCTTGGGAAGGATAATTTCCCATCTTCCCGTGAGACCAGCGATACCCAACACATTTACAGAAGCTCCGTCATGTTTTCACACCTGGTCCCGTGTCCATATTTCCTTGCATCCAAACAAGAAGTGAGTTTTCGACATATCTTTTCACTCAAATATTTGAACTCTCCAGAGAACCATTCAGCAGTCTAGTTCTAGAGTTGCTGAGTTTTGAAGCTCAGGTTTCTTCAGTACCCATGGAGGATCCTTAAACATGCCAAGAAAAACAGCACAGCAGCTGCATCTTTGGGAGTGAGGTGCAAGCTTCCAAATATTATTTTAAAATCACCACTTATGGAAAGATAGAGAACTGTATGCCATCTTAATATTTTTCAGTAGGGCTAGTTGGTTAAATACCACCCTCACCCCTGTCACTTTTTTGCTCTATTGGACATGGTTTTCCCTAATTTAATAAACCTCTCACATTTTCTTTTCCATAAACTACTTTAATTTTCCTACAGAAGTGACTGTAGGAAAATTAAATCCTGTATTTACCAAAAAGAATCTTGATGAAATGATTATTTAAAAGTCACTTCTATGATAAGATACTCTGTTATTTTTATTACTTTATTTAAAGCTGGAGAATGGTGGTGGATATTATAATTCACTCAGTGTTGTGATTGGACAGAGAGGCTGCTTTAGTTTAACAAAGGTCTCAGACCACTCTCATGGGGAATGTTGATAATACAGAAAGTTATGCATATGGAGTTGGGGAGTGTGTGGGAAATCTTTATAGCTTCTGTACAATTTTGCTGTGAACCTAAAGCTGCTAAAAAATTCTTTTTAAAAAATGTAAAATTAATTTAAAAAAATAGGACATGTCCTGAATGGTCTGAGGCTGGTGTAAATTATCATTGTTCAGTCTTGCTAATATCTATTCCTGGGAAAGTAAAAGTGGGAAAAATAATGGATGGTGGAGGGATATTTAAAGAATAGGTATACCTTCATTTATTCTATGAAGTATCTGATAAATCAAAATGTATTTTCTTTATTTTATTCCAAAGGGCAAGTTTTCTTATCTCTTCCATGAATTCAGCATCATTCAACCCATGAGAAGGTAGGAGATGACATGTGGAATTTGAGCAGCCAAGATAAACAATGGTCTATTAAACCAAAACATTGTATGCCACTGGCACAACTCCTCAACTTGCTGGGAGGTTTGCTAAGGGATGGTGGGAATGGAGAGTTAAATCCACCAAGGATTTCTCACTTGAGATTTTCCCAATGTTTCTTTTCTATCCACCAATTACAATGCAGGAGTTTTCAGCCCAGGACAGCATCTTCACCTAAATTATTCCCTTATTTAATCGTACTCACAGGCCGCTTGATTCGCTGTGTACTCTTCCTAGCTTGGTCTTGCAGTTTTGGCTCTTGGTAGGAAGGAAGTTGCCAAACAATTGCCCTGTTGCATGTATCACTTCCAAACTCTTCACTCTTGCTGTTGTGGGGTTGTGTCTTTGTATTTTTTCCACATTTGTTCTCTGCTCTTTCTCAACAGAGCTGGAATCTCCTTTATAAAACCAGAGGTTTCCATTGCATGGCAGTCTTTTTTAGGGCATTTATATCTCCATAGAATATACTTACAAAAATTAACTGGAGAATCCCAAAGTCAAGGGAAACTTCCGGAAGAGCAGAGATTTCAGTTGCAACCAGAATCTCAATTATCTCTGCACGATGATTACACAGTACTCAGAAAGGTGAGAAGAGACAGGAATGGAAACTCAAGCTTGCTTCACAAATTTGAGTCCTTGTATCTAAAGGCCCGAGGGAAGATGGCCAATAATTCACATTCTAGGCAAACAAAGCCTCTTGCCTCATTCCATTGCACAACTCCAAGTTAAGAAGGGGAGAAAGGTCATCTTTACTTCTCTCCATGTGCACAATCCAGAGCAGATGTGAGGTCTCTGCTGATCGCCAGTCAGCCTTGCTGCCAACTTTTCTACAACCCCAGGTCAAAGAACACAATGGAGCCTCACCCCTCTCTTTCTGATATACTAATTTTCCCTTCACTACCTGCTTGTGAAATTGTTGGAAACATCCTGGGATGCAATCCTTTGGTCTTATTTCCCTTGTTATTTCACCCCCACACAAAATCCTTTTCTCTGAGGAGCTCAGGACCCCATGCCACAATTAAAGGACTTAATCTGACGCTCAGTTATGCCTTGCTGGGTCAGTGATCTGTGAGCCGAATTAATGAGACCTGCTGATGACCCGACAAGGAGAAAGCCAACCAGGGGCAATTGGAAACAGAGAGAAGCGAAGGAAATGCGGGAATTCTAAGATGGGTTTGTGAGAGACTGACTCGCAGGGAACCAAGGGTCTCTGGGAGGTCAAGGTTCAGTCAAGAGGCCTATTAAAAAGTTACAAGAGGAGAGAAACCCAGAAAGTTTCAGCAAAGCCACTATCAGGGTGTCACTGAGTGGGAGGAGAAAGGATTTTCTACTGCTGAACTATTCAGAGCCGGGCTGAGATACACAGAACATACCCAGGCTCCGACTCTTCACCAATGCTTCCTTGTTTGAATTTTCTTTTTTCTTTTTTCTTTTTTTTTTGATATGGAGTCTCACTGTGTCTCCAGGGCTGGAATGCTGTGGCATGATCTCAGCTCACTGCAACCTCTGCCTCCTGGGTTCAAGTGATTCTCCTGCCTCAGCCTCCAGAGTAGCTGAGACTACAGGTGCGTGCCACCAGGCCCGGCTAATTTTTTGTATTTTTAGTAGAGATGGGATTTTGCCATGTTGGCCAGGCTGGTCTCAAACTCCTGACCTCAGGTAATCTGCCCGTCTCGGCCTCCCAAAGTGCTGGGATTACAGGCTTGAGCCACCGCACCTGGCCCCTTGTTTGAACATTTTAGATTCATATTGAACAGACATGCTCAATGATGATTATGATAGCCATATCAGCTGATACTGTTATTGTGTGTTAATAACAACAATAGTAAAATATTTAACATTATTATGACGGCATATAGTAAAATACTTAACATTGTTTAATTAACATAATTAAAATATTTAGCAATATGAACATTATTATTATATTAAATAGTAAAATATTTAACATAATTAAACACTGTGGTGCACTGAACATAGACCATCGGCCTTGCACCATACCAATTGCTTCAAAGCTGATGGTAAATGATTTCAAAAAGTTGAAGATCAAAGGACAAGAGAGGACACACGGTAAACGAGAAGTTTCAGAAGATGCAAGACAGGGGGGACTAGACATTGGAAATCTATGTGCCTTCAGGAAGAAATGACGATGAAAAGGCCTTTTAGTATTTCACAGACTCTGGACCCAGGGTAGGCTCAAGAACTGGCCAAAAAGCTATCTCTAAAGGCTGGAAATTCCATTTATGGAGTGGTTAGAACCCCTCTTCCCCTTCCTCCCACTCAGTACTATTTTACTTTTTAAATTATGTACAAATATTGATTTGATAAAAACAGACTGTCTAGCACTATACTATGCATTAGGCACTCTTTTAATAACTTTACATAAATTATTGCTTTTAATTCTCACATAATTATTGTATGAGGTATGTGCCTTATTTTCCTCACTGAAGAAATGCTGATTGTTTGAGATGATGGATATGCTAATTACCCTGATCTGATCACTATGCATATATGCATCAAAATATCACTATGTATCTCATAAAGATGTATGACTTTTATGTGTGAATTAAAAAAATAAAGTATAAAAAAGAATGGAGAAGAAGAAAAAAGTTATAAGGCAGATAACTTATAAAACCTCAGACACTGACAAGTTAAGAAACTTGCTCAAGATTACATATCTAATAGGTGTCATTAAAGCTAGGGATACAAAGCTAGGAAGTTGACTCCAGAGACTATGTTGTTAATAAATACAGTTTGCTACTTCACATGTCATGTTTATGCAATGGTTAGATGGCTTGAAATTATATGCTTTAGTATATCAGTATTTCATAAAAGCATTTTTCTCATAGATGCAATAAAAGTATTTAATAACAAAAGTTAAAGAACTTATGAACAGAACTGATGGGAATATAGTTTGTTGTTGTTGTTGTTGTTTGTTAATTTTGTTTGTTTGTTTTGAGAGACAGAGTCTCGCACTTGTTGCCCAGACTGGAATGCAATGGCCAGATCTTGGCTCACTGCAACCTCCGCCTCCCGGGTTCAAGCGATTCTCCTGCCTCAGCCTCCCAGCAGCTGGCATTACGGATGCCTGCCATCACGCCCAGCTAATTTTTGTATTTTTAGTAGAGACAGAGTTTTGCTATGTTGGCCAGGCTGGTCTCAAACTCCTGACCTCAGGAGATCTGCCCGCCTCAGCCTCCCAAAGTGCTAGGATTACAGGCATGAGCCACTGTGCCCAGCCGGGAATACAGTTTCAAAGGGGCTAGATATAAGTCAAGTCAAAAATATAGATCACTGCAAATTGGCCCAATATCACTGGACCCAGGGGTAGTAGCTTGGACCTCTACTTAGATCTCATAACTCAAAATGAAGTTCTATGTCACTAAACCACCCATCTGGAGACTAGGCATGACCTGCCAAGCAGGGCACTGAAAATAAGCAGTCTTGTGACTTTGGGATCTGTGCTGCTGGGCCTATCTAGGAAAATAATGTGACTTCTTTGAAGTCAGGACCATGAAATTGCCATAAAAATCATCCTGTGACTTTCCAAATGATTTTAAATAATTAGGAATAAAATAAATGTAAAGTATTATACAGATTCTAAGTGTATCTTAAATGCAGATTCAGAAATAATACCTTGTTGTTCTTTTATATAAACATAAATATTATTTTGGGGATGATGACTCATAAAGTTGAAACGTTTGATTTCGGCCACATTTACTTAATTTGCTTTTAGAGCTGAAACAGAAAAATGGAAGATTCTTGACTTGATGTTGCAGTGCCCAGGTTATCTCTTCAGGATCAAACCTGATTTCATTATTACATTTTTCAGGCTTGAAGGCTAAGGAATTACTCAGTATAAACTTTTTAATCCCTGGACCCCAAGCAGGCCTAGACTCGCCCCCTGCCTTTGATGCCTTCCATTCGTCTTCCTCAACATGATGGAAATTTAACCAACCAGAATCATGTTGTAGAAACCAGATTATAAAAGTTTTTATACTGTTGGTGTCTTTGACTCTATAAAGATTGGCTTTCATGCCCAGTTTGGATTTGGCATTGGACTAGGAAGCACTGAACTCTAGATCCAGAGAAATCCTCCTGACTTCTCAACCACAAATTCATGTCAACTGAAATCTTAGAAGTGGCCACAGTCTGGTTTTGATACCTGCCAACATTTTCTTCAAGCAAGCCCTTAACCATGTACATAACTCCCTTTCAAAACTACCCAGTCCTTGTAAGTCAATGAGACTAAATAACATCAGCTGCTGGCTTCAAGTCATTTCTCTGATGGTTGTATTAATATTTCTGTGTTCTCACCTCCTTTCCCGGGAAGCATCAACTCGCATGACTGGAGCTATTAGTTCCACCCAAGATTTTAGTCTAAGGCAAGCTATAGTCAGATGATGTGGAAGACAGATGTTTCTGAATCCATATTCACAAGCTTCAGACTATATCAAACACCGAAGGAAAGACTTATTATTCTACCTCACTTACACATTCAGAATTTGGGTTCAGTTAAAGAGCGAGACACAGACAAGCCACCTGCCCATGGATAACAGAATACTCTGGCTTCCTTATCTCCCCTGCATTTCTCTGCTTCTGTTTATTGCTCCATTTTTCTTTCCATCTCCTAGGAAGAATAGCTCAAGATTGTGATACTCTTATTTTGTTAAGTTTTCTCTGTTTTAGCAGAGCTCAGTTAGGAGCTCAGCTCTTAGGTTTTTTATTTTAAATTGCTTTACCTTTGATCTGAATCTTGGCTTTATTTAACAGATTTAAACTACAACATTAGAATAATAACTCAATTCATATGGGAGGATTTTTTTGCCTCTAAAACAAGAATCCAATGGAAAGACACTGCTGTACACTCCCTAGTATGATTTGTTGTATGAAAGCTCTCTTTCGCCAAAATTAATGTCTATATTTCAAAATGACCTTTATTAGGTGTTTTCAAGCTGTGAGTCCTCTTTCCAACCTATTAGCCTAGCTTTAAGAGAAAATACTTTTGAGTAGGGGAAACCAAAGCTCCCAGACTCTCCATCTTTTGATTTGGGGTTCAAATAGTTAGGATTGAATCCAAAGTAGAAAACAAAGTTTTAGCTTAACCATTCTTTCTTCTTTCTTTCTTTCTTTTCTTTTTTTGAAATGAAGTTTTGCTTTTGTTGCCCAGGCTGGAGTGCAGTGGTGTGATCTCAGCTCACTGCAACCTCCGCCTCCTGGGTTCAAGCTATTCTCCTGCCTCAGCCTCCCAGAGTAGCTGGGATTATAGGTGCCCACCACCATGCCCGGCTAATTTTTTGTATTTTTTAGTAGAGATGGGGTTTCACCATGTTGGCCAGGCTGGTCTCGAATTCCTCACCTCGGGTGCTGGGATTACAGGTATAAGCCACTGCACCCAGCCAAGCTTAGCCATTCTTTAATTACTTTCCCCCTCACCCTTAGAAACCCCAGAAACAGAGCTACAAGAAGCTGTGTAAGGATTGGAGTGACCTGTTGGCCAATATCTGTAGTTACATTTAACTTGACATTCTCCAGGCTGGGTGATTCTTTCAATAACAGTCCCTGTTTGAAAACCTGGTGGACGAAGGGGATGTCTTTAATTTGTCCCCCAGCACAGTTTATTTTATATGTGGTTACTGGTAAAGGTATTAACTGTTGTTATCAAGGAGTTGGTTTTCTCTTGCTTATCTACTTCCTCTGCTTCAGGAAACCTCACTTCTTATTAGTGCAAGTGTACTCACTTAAACAGAGGCTTGGGGAGAAATTTGTGGTTTTCAAAGATCTATCTCTTGACCTTACTGCTAAATGTTTTTACTAAATCTTCCTACTGACATCTCTTCCTGATTTCCAGTTTCACTAGTCGAGCTAGCATCAGTGCACCTTAGGGGGAGAGGTGGGGCTGCCTGGAACATGAAGATGAAAGATTACCTTTCCTCGGTTATGTATCCCTTCTTTATTGTTGCACCCAGTCCACTCAGATTCTTACATTACAACATTAGGACTCCCTAATGAAGCCAGGAAGGAGATTTGTAATCTGAGGATACGGTCATATGACAGGGTGGACAGTGTGCATACCATCCTACCATGTGTCTCAGGGGCATGGGTCCAGCCCCATCATCAGAGGGAGAGGGCGCAAACAAACCATGATAGTGGTTGACAAGCAAATGCAGCTAAAATGAGCATCAAAAGCAGTGTTGGTGGAGAAAGAAGTAATACAAGGCAGCCTGCCAGAGGGGTGGTGGAAAGGGCTTAGGGCTGCATCCTTTCTCCTTTCATGAAGTTGTGTACATTTCTGCTAATTCAAGTGAAAAAGCAAGGGTATACCAGCTGGTTGTAAACAACATGTATATTTCCACCTCATCAGCATGTATATTTCCACCTCATTTGCTTTCCCCATGGGAAGGCATATAGAGAAAATGGAAGGGGGCAAGGTGGTAAATAATAGAACAAGAGCGAAGGAACTGATTCTTGGTTGTTTATGTTTTATTTTATTTTATTTTATTTTATTTTATTTTATTTTATTTTATTTTATTTTTTGAGACAGGGTCTCCCTCCCAGGCTGGAGTGCAGTGGTGTGATCACGGCTCACTCTAGCCTCCACCTCCTGGGCTCAAGCGATCCTCCCACCTCTGTCTTCCAAAGTGCTGGGATTATAAGCATGAACCACCATGCCAGTCCCCCTGACTGTTTAAAACCCCTGGAGAAGGACTTGGTTCTGGTGTGGCTCCCCTGTATTCTCACGGCTATCTCCACAGCCCCCATGATAGCAGTTCCTTCCAGCTGCCATCTCCCATTCATCCAACAACATTGTCCTTAGAGGAAGGCCAAGCTCCTCTCCACTGTGCACAGGCCTTCATGACGTGGCTGCCCTTCTCTCCACAGCTGACTGTCCCCACACTGTTCTCTCAGGCACAGTCACATCCAACTGTCTTCCAGTTCTTCCTCCGATGCGCTTGTCCTCACCTCCAGGCTCCTATACATCCTTGATATTTCTTCTCCTCCCACAGCCCAGATCAGACCACCACTTCTGTTTTGCCTGGGGAAACTCATAAATGTGCAGTCCTCTCTTAGAGATTCTAATTTCAAAAGATCCAGAGAGAGATCCTGGAATATGTAGTTTCAAAGGCTTCCCTGGAAATTCTGAAAAGCAGCTGAGCTTAGGAACGGTGTGTAGATATCCCTTCTCTGAGAACCTTCCTTGGTCTGCCCCTCCCTCCAAGTCTGAGTTAAGTTCCCCTCCAAACTGCACTACACACGTCTTTAATTGCAGGTCTCCCGAGTAGATAGCCACTCCCGGAGAACAGAGACTCTGTCTGGCTTAGAAGTGGTTCGGGAAATGTTCATTGAGTTACATTGAATTGAAACTGGTGAATGTTTCCTATCTTTTTCTCCCTCTCCTGCTCTAAAACAAGAACAAATTTTCTTTTGGCTAGTTCTTATTTGCTTTTAGAAGAACAGGATTTAAAACAAATAAGACACTAGAAAAATGACAAAGCTGTTCCTCCAAAATTCTTACGGAAATGGGTAATGTTGGTCTTTAGTTGGTGCTCAAATGTGAATGATACCAGGACCACACTTTCTTAAACTTTTGTGGGTTCTTCGGTAAATATTTACTGCAGTGAAATCTCTGCTTCTCATTTTAACCATCTTTTATATCAAGATGTGGAAGGCATCGTGTTTTCTCAGTAAGAGGACTCACATGCTTGGTTTGTTTCCCTGTCTTCCCCCAATGGTTTTTTTTTTTTTTTCTTTTCTTTTCTCTCCGTCTCTTACACACAAACACAATTTTCCGATAGATTCTGTTAGGACCAAGAAACAATAGCTGATCATTGTGGGGTCCTCAGACCTGTGAGATGATGTAATCTTCCTTTGTTCCTACCTGTCCTGTACTTGGCACAGCCTTGCTTCTAGAAGTTTCCTCTAGTAAATTCATTTCATGGATGCTGAGAGAACCATCGCCTGTTATTGACTCTTGCTTCTCAGTAAGTATAAAAGAAACAATTTTATACTATTAGCTGTTATTTTTGTTGATGCAGATGCTATTATCTGATTTAAACATCGAAGGGATGATTTTATTTTGTTTGTGCCCTGGAGGCTAAAAAAAAAGAAAAAGAAAAAAACCCACAGTAAGCCAGCATCATTTTGAAAAGGAAAGCATCCAATAATTAAATATACTTTCCCAGAGATGAGGAGCAGATGTTCTGTCTCTTTCATGGAGTGGGAGGGTGTGGAGACTTGAGGGAGCTGTACCCGGAGCACGTTTCATAATCTTGAAAAGTCAGGGGGTTCAGGAAAGTCCCTTAACATGGGAGGTCTGGTTGGGATAAACTAACAGCAACCCAAAAGGGAATTTACCACATTTTTGGCAATTGTATCATTTTAAATATTTTCTCCAAACTCCCAAGATGTAAAAGATTGTTATCACCACAAATTAATAGTTTTTGAAATTGGAGGACAAAAATCTTTTTTTCTTGACTAAGACAATTTTACTAAGCAAATCCTTACAGCAATTTCTGAAACAGCCTACAATGCATAAGAAAAGTCAGGCCGGATGGAAAGCAAAGCGAAGTTTGGAAGAAAAATCATTCACAATGGTAGATAGAAAGAAGGAAAATTCTTTTTTATTCTATTTCATGTGAAGTGATTCTAAGACTATTAGAATTGCCTGAGAAGTCTTTTCAAACTCTCCTCCTGGTCATCCCTCTCCATCTTTTCACCCTCCTTCCCATACTCTACCAAAAGATCTGAGCTTCCAAGAGTGGGCAGATGTTATCTGAAAAGACTCCTAGTTGATTCCATTATGCTCTCTCCACCCCACCCAGGCACTCCCTTTCTCAATTTTAGAACTAGTGCTACAAAATATAAACTCTTTTTTTTTTTTTTAAGAGACGAGGTCTTGCTCTGTTACCCAGGCTGGAGTGCAGTGGTGCAATCATAGCTCACTGCAGCCTCAAACTTCTGGGCTCAAGCAATCCTCCTGCCTCAGCCTCCTGAGTAGCTGGGACTACAGGTGCATGCCACTACACCCAGTTAGTTTTTAAATTGCATATAGTTAGGGGTCTCACTATGTTTTACAGTCTAGTCTCAAACTCCTGGGCTCAAGCGATCCTCCTCCCTTGGTTTCCTTGGGATTACAGGCATGAGCAACCATGCCCACCCAAATATAAGCTTTTGAAGGAAGCACAGCCTCTTGTGGCTCTTTTAGGGAAGAAGACTTGATTTCCCAGATATGTGGTCATAGAGCCACCCTCTGAACTTGCTCCATAACCTTCCATCAGCCTCTGAAAGTGAAGACAACTGCTCTTTGCCTCCTAAGACATCTGCTTTGGAGGATCAGCTGCTTGTTTTGCATGCTGTGTTCATTATTAAATTCTTTCTCTATCTTTTATAAAGTTCTACTTTTCTGATCTCTCTTTCAATGAACTTGAAATATCTGTGTATCTGAAATCTTCTGGGACTGAAATAAAACTTCAAAGTTATACAATTTTTAGAGCTGGAAGGAACATGGGAGATTATCTCCCTCAGTTTTGTAGGAATTCATTTTATAGTATCCTAGTTAGTTGCTGCTTGTATATTTTCAAAAATTAGGCACCAGTTACCTCATATGAAAGTACTTTATTTTTGGAGAGTGTGCTATTGAGCCAAATGAAATGCATTTCTCTTTTTAAGGTCTCCCAGTTATACCAATCTTGGAGTAGATACCATGCCTTCCCTCGGGAACTTCTCATGAGTTCCAAATCACACTGTCAATTTACTTAGGAATGGAATGCATTCATATTTAGCAATCACTGACTTACTGCCCTCTGCTGAATTTGATTTTTCAGGAAACCTACAGTTCTCCTCGTAATGGAGCAGTCTTCGTGCGCTGTTCGTGTGACCCTCCTATGACAGTCATGGCAGGAAAGGAAAGCAGAAAGCTTCTGCAGTACTCAGCTGGGTCAAGGTAGAACTTCAAAGACCAGCTGCACTGGAGAAGATGGCCCTGTTCACCTTGTGGAACAGCCTGGAGGTCATGGCTACAAACCTACCTTCTCGTAGCAGAGACGTGACACTAGGTCAGACGGCTAGTTCTGCGAGAAATAAAAATGACAGTTGGACATTTGGTATCCTATAGAACGAGTATCTGTTTACTGAATTTTTACGCTATCATCTGGTGGTTTTGGCATTACTGGGATGCAATTTTAGTTTTTTTGTGTGCAGAGAATAGCCACTTGTTTGGGTTTCTGAGGTCATTTCTCACATTTCTGCTCCAGAAATGAGTGCATTCCATAAATATATTTTTACTGCAAAGTCTAAATTTGCTTGCTTTCTTAATGTGAGCCCATCTCCTTTCTAAAATCCTGGTTTTCTCAAAAATGCTAGTTAGTTGCTGTCTTCTTACTAATGTTGACAACATCTTATCATCAAATACTTACTTTGTATTCTGTCCAGCCCTGTCCCTGGCATATAATAAATATTTTAGAGGCTCTTTCTACTGCAGTTTCTTCCCAAATTCCATTTATTTGAGGTTGATGAGCTTCCTTTTTCTTTTTGTTTTTTGGTTTGTTTGTTTTTTGTAGAGACATGGTCTCGCTTTGTCACCCAGGCTGGAGTGCAGTGGTGTGATCATAGCTCACTGTAGCCTCAAACTCCTGGGCACAAGCGACCCTCCAGCCTCAGCCTCCCAAGTAGCTGGGACTACAGGTCCACTGCCACACCCAGATAATCTTTAAAATTTTTTTAGAGATGGAGTCTTGCTATGTTGCCCAGGCTAGTCTTGAACTCCTGGTCTCAGGTGATTCTCCCACCTTGGCCTCCTGAGTAGCTGGGATTACAGATGAGAGCCACTACACCCGGCTTGAGGAGCTTCATGATAAAAAGATGCCATGGAGTGGCTCCTGTGCCTGTGTCCCAGGAGCCACTGCGTGGCCTGGCTTCAAGATCAGGCCAGAAAAACTGGTTTATTCTTGCAGTGGCTCGCATATTCTCCATGGAACCAACTCAGTCAGCTCTTGTAGGTTGAACCGTCTTGCCCAAAAGATACGTTGAAGTTTTAACCTCGGTGTCTGTGAACGTGACCTTCATTGGAAGTACAGTCTTTGCAGATGTAATGTAGCTAAGATGAGGTTATGCTGGGGAGGACACCCAAATAACTGGTGCCCTTATACGAAGAGGAAAAGAGAAACGCAGACATGCATGGAGAGAAGGCCATGTGAAGGCAGAGGCGGAATGAGAGTCATTAATACAAGCTAGGGGCACCTAGGATTGCTGGACACCGCCAGAAGCTGGAGGGGGAAAGGAAGGATTCTCCCCTAGAGCATTCAGAGGGAGCACAGCATGGCAGACACTTTAATTTTGGACTTCTGGCCTCCAGAACTGTGAGTACATTTCTGTTGTTTTAAGTCACCAAGTTGTGGTACTTTGTTATGGTGGTCCTGGAAAAGTAGCACAGTGTTCAAAAAGGGCTATTAGTTCTCTTGGACTAAAGAGGAAGTGATTTGAAACTCCTATTTGCCTACAACCTTGTGTTAGAGACAGACCCTGGGAGGAACTGTCAAAATATCCCAGTCCTGTGGCTCTGAGCTAGTCACTCACCCTGTGAGCCCCAAGTGCGTTGACTCACAAAACAGGTGTCCACTGAGTATGCCTGAGTGCGGAGATTGAGTCCCAGACCCTACTGGGTTTTATAGTAGGAGACACAGACAATAAACAGGGAAAAGAAAGGAAGGAAGGAAAGAGAAAAGAGAAGGAAGGAAAGAAAGGAAAGAAGAAAGAGAAAGAGAGAGAGAGTCATTGCAGATAGTGTTCTGTATCAGGGAGAAAATAAAGTGAATAGGGGATGAAAAATAAAGTGTTGCTAGGTGTAGTGGCTCACGCCTGTAATCTCAACACTTTGGGAGGCTGAGGCAGGCGGATTGGGTAGGCCGACGCGGGTGGTTAGGAGTTTGAGACCAGCTTGGCCAACATGGTGAAACCCTGTCTCTACTAAATATATAACAATTAACCAGGTGTGGTGGTGCATGCCTGTAATCCCAGCTACTCAGGAGGCTGAGGCAGGAGGTTGCAGTGAGCTGAGATCACACCACTGCACTCCAGCCTGGGCGACAGAGCAAGATTCTGTCTCAAAAAACAAAGAAACAAACTAAAAAAAAAACAAAGTGGGAAAAGATCAGGTGATTTGTAAAGGACTCTCTGAGAAAGCACTAAAAATTTGGTGAAGGAGTGAGCCATGCAAAGTTCTAGTGGGAAAGCATGCTAGGGTAGAGGTGACATCACATTGTAAAGGCCTTGGGTTGGGAAGTTACTTGGTGTGAGCCAAGAGTAGAAAGAAGGCTGGCTGGAATGAAATGAGAAAATGGGAGGAGTTCAGAGAGGTGGGCCCTGAGGCTCAGATTACGAAGGCCTTGTTGGTTAAACTAAAGAGTTCAGGTCTTTAAAAGTCTGATGGGAAGCCCTTGATAAGTGGTGTGTGTGTGTGTGTGTGTGTGAATTTAAGATTCAGATCTGTCAAATGCAGAATCAATTGCTTGCATATTTTTATAAAGAGTTCAAACCTTCTTTTGTGGGAGGGTAAATACATTTCAATGTTTTTTTTTTCTTTTTTACAAATATACTGGAGAATCATGGAATACTGCCAGCATTGGACACCAACCCGGGCCACAGATCTGCACGCTCCTTTGCAACTGGTCCTGTAATGGCAGAACCTTTCCCCTTGCCTTTATTTTTTTTAATATGACCCTGCATTGTCTTCAAAAATTCTTTTTAAATGTTATATTTTCTCCGGTATGAGTTTTGTTGTCAAATGACCACTGCCGCACATACCTTCTTTCGATCTCTGGTTTGCCTTTCTTGACTGTGACCATCACCACGTTACTCACACTAGCAGTGGGAAGTCTGTCCAGCTGTGAGCCCCTTCGTGACAATGATCTACAGATTTTTGACTCCTGTGTGGTCAGCAAAGGTGATCACAGCTCCTATCAGAAGACCTAGGCCAATCCAGAGTTTTGCACTGGAGGACTCGCCGTGTACTCACTTTGATGTCTTGAGTGCTGGAAAGAGACAGAAAAGGAGTTCAGGCCAGGTGCAGTGGCTCACACTGGTAATCCCAGCACTTTGGGAGGCCGAGGTGGGGGCAGATCACTTGAGGCCAGGAGATTGAGACCAGCCTGGCCAACATGGTGAAACCTCATCGCCACTAAAAATACAGAAATTAGCCAGGCATGGTGGTGTGCACCTGTAATCCCAGCTACTCAGGAGGCTGAGGCAGGAGAATTGCTTGAACCTGGGAGGCAGAGGTTGCAGTGAGCCGAGATGGTGCCACTGCACTCCAGCCTGGGCGACAGAGTGAGACTTGGTCTTGGAGGAAAAAAAAAAAAAAAAGGAGAAAGGAGTTCAACGTTTTAAGACAAAGGCATGAAAATCCAAAATATAATTCCAGACTTTTAGGATGATTAGCAGACAGGCCGTCCCTTGACTTTTCCCTAAAGGAGAGAACCTCCAGCAATGAGGCTGACTTCTCCTCTTTGGGATGAGTTCCTTCCTGTAAGGAGAGCTCGGATAGTAGGACTCCAGGTCTCTCCTTACTCCTGTCTTGGCTATGAGAAGAGTCTGAGATACTCAAAAGTGGCATCGTGAAAAAGCCCTAAGTATTCAATATTTATTGAATGTCTGCTCTGTGCCAGACACGATGCTTGCTGCCAAGAGTGCAATGGTTAAAATCAGACATAGTCCCTGCCCTCAAGGAATGCACAGTGTCAGACAAGTCCCCATGAGGTGTGAATGGTAGACAAGAGACAGACATGGTTTCAGTGAATGTTTTGGGAAGCTTGAAAAATGGGCACCTTGCCAGCAGGGAGGCATTGCTTTTCCTAAACAGAAATGTCTTCAGAACAACATGGCATCTTCCAATCCACTCTACAGATTATCTCCAAAGAGAGGCCTTTGACATGGAGTGAAAAGCTCCGTTATTTAGGTAGAAAAGAGAGACCAGTTATCTAGGGTATATTCTAGTGTCCTTTGATGCCTTTGTTTTGGAAATGAGCAGAAGATTTCCGTCAATCTTTTGAGCTTCTGGGTTTAAACGAAATATGATTTGCTTTTGCTGTGCAAATGATTGTACTGCTCTATAATCATTGCAGGTAGAATGGTGAGAAAAGTACTCTATTCCCCATTATCATGTAAATCCTATATTTGAATATTTCAATGTCACTGGTTCCCACCCAGCCCCCCACCCACTTTAAATTTCTTTTCTTTCAGGCCTGCGGGAGACAGTAAGTTCTGATATCACCAAATGAACCTTTTTCGGGAACTTTAGGTTAATAAATCGAAAGTTTGCAGAAAGCTGCCTTTTGAGATTTGATTCTTATTATGTGTGTGTGCTGATGGAAGGCAAGAAACCTAAGCCAGCGGCTGGTGCTGCTGACAGGGCGGCCCCAGCCGAGGGACACGTGGGAGAAACCAAGGCAGCAACGCTGGTGATCAGAGACAGCCCACTTCCCTGAGTCGGTTTGTGTTTCAAATTGCCTGTTATGAATTCAGAGATGGTTCCGCCAAGGCAGATTGCGGGACGGAGAATGAATAACTGCTGTTCTCAACAGAAATCATTCCTGGAAGTGGGGGCAGATGAATGGCTAGGTGGAGAAATGGATGACTAAGTGTGTGTTTCCTAAATGGACAGGCTGCCCTACATCTCTATTAATGTCTGATGGGCTGGTTATCTTGTTTGGATTTATGAGAGAGTAAGTTCAGGTAGGGAGCGGATAAAGAATGAGAGCTGGTTTCAAAAACAAAAGGCATAGACTTTTAAAGTGACCTTTTTTTTTTTTTTCTTTGCAGAGGTCCACAACCCAGATCTGATGTCAAAAGCATTGGGTAGCTTTTGCAAAACATTTTGCTGATATGGAAACCAACAGGAGTCCATGCTGGCTCCAGCATGACCGATAGCTCCATCAGTGTTATTTGATGAACAGAACGTAGGTGACGTGTTGGCCTATGGGGCTGTGTTATGTGTTATGGGGCTATGATAGTCTGCATAAACCTAAGAATTTCTTAAAAGTCTGTTAGATATTCAAGGTTAGCATATCGGCTGTAAGGCTAGGTTAAACAATAGTGGTGAGCAGCTTCTGCCTGTCAGTTTTTAAAAAACAAGGCGTATTTCCTGTCCATGCGCTTGATAATTTTCTTGTCTGCATTTTCGTCTCTCCAGAACCCAGTATAAAAGAACAACCACCAGCTAAAAGAAAAAAAAAATTGCTGGTTATTGGGGCAAAAGGAAAGAAGAGAGGGTGACAAGTTTCACTCTGACTCTTGCTGCTTCCACCTGAAAGGGGTGCATCAGCACACCCCCTTCCTTTACTGGCCAGAGCCACACCCCACTTTAGGAGGGCAAGCAATTGCAATCTTACAGTCCTTAGAAGAAAAATCCAGATAGCACTAATGACTTTCACAGGTATAAATAATGCAGATCGGCAACTCTGGACAGCCAGTGGAGGTGATGGCAAAACTCCAGACAGCCTTTTCTAATTTCTCCTAAGTGAGTGAGTGAGTGGTGCCTGTGTGTACACGCAAGTAAAGAGCTAAGGTTGAAACAGGTAACTCCAAGGACAGCAAAAAAGCAATGCCCTTCTCCATCCCCATCCCTCCAATAAACCTCTTATGTATCCAGGTACTTAACCACAATAGAACTGTTTAATTTATGTTCTAAGAACCCCACTGTCAGCCTGAAAATGAGCTGTGGACAGCTTCTGGATATCACAGCAGAGCTTTTCTAAGTTAGAGAGATGGCAAGCAGAATTGAACTGTCTTATTCCAGGAGGCGGGAAGGCAGCTGTCCGCTTAGGACACCAGCAGGAAGCATGGTGGCGTGGTGAGAAACGGAAGGGTTTTCTGGTAGGAAAGCAATTCCCACCCTCTGGGCCTCTAATATTATGTAATGATTTTATCTGTTGTGGAAGGACTTCAGGGAAATGAGTATATTTCTTCACTCTTCACCCAGAGGGTAATCCTTAAGAGATTGATCATTTTTAATACATCTTCCCAGATCTACCAATCTTTTGCATGATGATTGCTTTATTGAAATTGCAAACTGTTCTTGCATCAGGGCAGACACGTCAGCCGCTGCCTCCCATGCAGCCAGGAAGAAATTGACAGTCTGCACTTCCTCGGGTTAGCTTCCCATTAATTAAGGCTTCACACAGAACTGTCCTCTTCCTTTGGTTATTCACATGGATTTTTGTGAATCATGCTGTTTACAAATAAGGCTAAATCTAAATGCCATGCTTACATCTGACTGTCCAAATCCAGGCCTATTTTTAATTGCTGGCTGCAGTGAAAGAGAGAATTCGTGGGCAGAGACGGCAAGAGTAATGAAATGGAAGAGGTCCACAATTCAGTTTCCTATAAAATAACTTCAAGAGCTATATCAACTTCCCTTTGCTAACTGAAGGTTCTGGAATTCAAACGTCTGAAATGGATTAACTATGAATTTCCCTGTGTTCCTAGCCATTTCCTCAAATTCAAGCTTTTACTTTCAGAATGTCAACAAGAGCAGCTTATCTTGTGCAAAATCTGAGATTCCTTACTTAGGTTGATGAAGATGGGGAAAAATAAAGAAGCAGCATAAAACTAAAAAATCATTTTGAAACATCAGAATCTTTTTTTTGTCATCTGTCAGTCAGACGTTTTTATGACCCATGAACAAAAACTACTTGAGTGCACGTATCATTTTACCCACACAATTCTTTGGTTAAAAAGGGAATATTGGCCGGCGTGGTGGCTCACACCTGTAATCCCAGCACTTTGGGAGGCCAAGGCAGGCGGATCACGAGGTCAAGAGATCGAGACCATCCTGGCCAACATGGTGAAACCACGTCTCTACTAAAAGTACAAAAATTAGCTGGGCGTGGTGGCACACGCCTGTAGTCCCAGCTACTTGGGAGGCTGAAGCAGGGGAATTGTTTGAACCCGGGAGGCAGAAGTTGCAGTGATTCGAGATTGTGCCACTGCACTCCAGCCTGGGTGACAGAGTGAGGCTCCATCTAAAAAAAAAAAAAAAAGGAATATATTTGCAAAGACGGCTTATATCAAATTTTAATGGTTGCTCACTCAACATGTTTCAGTGTGATGAATGTCAATTTCAAATATACATGAATCAACCCCAACTGATGTCCTGCTAATTTGAAAAATGTTTGAATAACCTAAGCTGTTCACACTAATGAAAAGTTCAAGACAATTTTACGTGGTTACATTCATAAATTTGTCAGCAAATTTGAAATCACAGTTATGTGGCATTTGTTCTGCATGGTGAACCCATGTAAATATCCAAATATAGAAAGGATTGCAGCTGTATTTTGACTTTCATCATTGCATCCCTGCTACCTAGTGGGGTATGCAACCCCCACTAGGTATGCTTGAACCAGGTATGCTCCGCCTAGTTCAAGCGGTTGTTCAACAAACATTTGTTGACTCACTGGCTGGCAGATTGGAAAGGATGACTTTCCAACCACCAGGAAGACATTCGGGATGCTCTTGGGTAGGCCAACAGAGCAGCTGACTTAGGAATAAACTACCCAGCAACTGGTGACTCTAGGATGGAAGGGGAAAAAAAATGAGAGAGTCAGATAAAAGGGGAAAAAAATCAAGGAAAGGAAAGAATGAAATATCTTAGAGGGCAGCAGAATGTGTATCTCTACAGCCTCAGATGGCCTTGGGTGTCACCCTGCCAAGTGCTGCCTACCAGCCTAGCCTTGGAGTTAGAGCCCTGGCACCTCCAACGCTCTGAGCCCTGGACTGGTGCATCAGAGTTCTCCACACTCTGCTTTCCCGTTTCTCATTAACTTGCCACAACTAAGGCAGATTTCAACATCAGCATCGCTAACAGTGTTTGTGAAATTCATCAGTTAAATGGGGTCATTTTTGAGAGTGTAAGCTGGTGGAGGACATCAAGTACAAACTAGGATTTCCCAGGAATACTGGGAAATAGAGTAACCCTATGAATAGTCCATTCTGTCAGCAGGTAATTTGGCTTGAAATATACATAATGCCAATATATGCATGCATAGGGCCAATAGATGTGTGGCATTATATACTATTAAAAATTTTAGATGGTTAAATTTTTAATTTTTTACTTCCTTACTTGAGATCCTGTATATGTACTGTAGAAAGATTTCTTTCTTAACACCCCAGAGTTTAAAACACTGTCTCCCTTTTCTGTTCTCTTTCCTTTTTTCTCTTTCACTTTGCATTAGAGATATTATGTACCCATTTTTCCTCCCCACTAGATTTTATATATTGTTTGAGGGTAAAACCCACATCTTTTAAACAAATCTTTAAATCTGTTAGCCGTACTAATGAGAGTGTGATTTTAATAAACATGAAACACAAAAAGACAAATCTAAGAAAGCAGTGATTTGGAAAGAAGAAATCTTGTTTACATTGACCATAAGGGGGAAGAAAGGCATTTTGAAATGATTTCTTTTTTGATGAACCTTTGAAAACCAATTTTTATTAAACGAGTTTACATATAAATTTTAGTTCTGTTGCCAGTTAACTCAAGGGTCTTTTATCTACGTTTAATGTCACTGGCTATATCCTGCCATCGATCTCAGGGAAAAACTCGGTTTGGCAGTCAATGGGGAGTTCTATGTAAAAATCAATGGCAGGATATGGCCTGCAAGAATAGTGGTTACTGTAAGCTTTCAGCTGTGAGGCCACCATAATGTGACTTCAGGGCACCCCTTTAGACCATGTTCAAAAACAACAATAAAAAAAATCGTCATTCTTTAGAAGGGGGAGAAAATGGGAGGAAGGAAATAGCATATGTTTGTATGGGATAATCTATCATGTTCCCACAGTTTAGCAACAGCCTTGCATTGTGTTTTCAGGAGCCTCAAAGAAAAATTCGCGGAAAAAACAAATGCCTGGAAAAAAGTCCCTGAATGCAAGATAAGTGTATATTACCATACAGCATAACATAAATCAGCTCATTTAAGTGGAACCAACTGCTCCTTCCTCATTTATACAGTAGCCTGTGGCTCACATTTATATATTCTGGTTGCAAGGGTGAAACCGGCATATCAAGAAGGCAAAATGCCAAGAGGCCAATCATTCTTAGTATTAAAGACCTTGGGTTTTCTAGGGAGTAAAAATATCTGAAAAACATATTCTAAAATAATTCTAAATTCTGAAATAATTCTAAATTGTAGAATAATTCTAAATTCCAGAATACTTTGAGGAACAACATGAACTGTATAGAGCAAGGGTGTTCAATCTTTTGGCTTCTCTGGGCCACATTAGAAAAAGAAGAATTGTATTGGGCCAGACATAAGATACACTAATACTAACGATAGCTGATGAGCTAAAAAACAATTGCAAAGGGCTGGACGCAGTGGCTCATGCCTGTAATCCCAGCACTTTGGGAGGCTGAGGCAGGTGAATCACCTGAGGTCAGGAGTTTGAGACAAGCCTGACCAAGATGGTGAAACCCCGTCTCTAAGAAAAATGCAAAAATTGGCTGGGTGTGGTGGCACACACTTGTAGAGCTACTTGGGAGGCTGAGGCAGAAGAATCACCTGAACCTGGGAGGTGCAGGTTGCGGTGAGTCAAGATCGCACCACTGCACTCCAGCCTGGGTGACAGAGCAAGACTCCATTTCAAAAACAAACAAACAACAAAACAAAGAACAAAAAAAATTGCAAAGAAATCGCATAATGTTTTAAGAAAGTTTACTAATTCATGTTGGGCTGCATTCAAAGCCATCTTAGGGCCGTGGGTTGGACAAGCTTGGTATAGAGGGAGATATTGCAAACTTTCCATTTCTGTTTGACTATTTTGATAAAAATTGTCTCCCTAAATGCATACACTCTTGTATGGGGCGTGACAGTTATTACTGGCCACAGTGAGATGTTTCAGCTTGACCCACATAGGAGCTACTCAGATGATGCTCTCATAGTACTTCTGGACATAAAGATGTGGGTGTCATCAGGCAATGGTTTCACAGTGTCCTGTCACTCTCAGGGGCGGGCAGTCAGCATGGCCATTGCATTGCCAGCCCCACACGTGCCAGGAAGAACAGGTCCCAATAACACTAGGCCTTAAGGGACTTGGAGAGATGGAGCCTCCACCCTCACATGCTTGGATTCAATTCTCCAGGCCAGGCAGCTATCCCCTGCACCCACCCCCAGCCCCTGATGCATTATAAACAATGGCCTCAATTATCTTTTCATGCTTCATATATAATTATATTCTATTGTGTCCAGGTAAAAGAGACCTTCTGGTTCTCTTTAGGTAACGTGGTCATTCCTATAATTCAAGGCCTAAATTTGAGGCCCAATATGATCTGAATGTTGACATCTCAGAAAACCAGGAGGGTCTCAAATTGTTCTGGCCAAATAAATCTCCTTGTCAGGGGGCCATGTACAGTTCCTGTTTATCCCTGAGTAGTGGGTTTCAGTTCTCTGCTAACCTGAGACATTAGCCAGACAAGCCAATCCCATCCTCTCAGCAGAAACAGGGGTCACCCCACCCTCTTGCTACCACAAAGCCTGCCTCTCACAGACCCCTGCTTCTTCACGGGTCCCCAGGGCAACCTCCCTGTGCTGCTGTTGGCATGCTGCATCCTTCTCGCCAGGCTGTGCTTATATGTGACTAAGAAACTGGTGTCAGTCTCACCTCAGCAGTGTCAGGTGGCATGTGTTTGGCCATAACTGTAACCTTAGTGCTGGAATACCCCCTCACCAATGGGGTGAAGAGGAGGTGATGAAAACGACTCCCTAAAAGGTAGGTTGAATTGAGAAGTGGTACCGTATACCTTGAGACATCATTATCTTAATTAAAATGTAAATAGTAGAGCATGAACATTTTTAAAGAAGAAGCTAATATTACTCTGAGTTGTGTTTGAAAAGGACACATGAGGCCAGGTGCAGTGGCTCATGCCTATAATCCCAGAACTTTGGGAGACCGAGGTGGGTGGATGATCACTTGAGGTCAGGGGTTCGAGATCAGCCTGGTCAACATGGTGAAACCTATCTCTAGTAAAAATACAAAAATTAACTGGGCGTGGTGGCACACACCTGTAATCCCAGCTACTGGACCCTCAGCTAATCCAGCTGAGTCAGGAGAATCACTTGAACCCGGGAGGTGGAGGTTGCAGTGAGCTGAGATCATGCCACTGCACTCCAGCCTGGGCAACAGAGCGATACTCTGTCTCAAAAATAAATAAATAAATAATTAAATAAATAATTAAATAAATAAAAAGGAGTTGTGTTTTGAAGATCTCAAATGGAAAATGCAGAGGACTATGGCTTGAGTTACAGGGCCTGAGAGAAAAATGGTAGAAAGATGTTGGAATTAAAGGAATCACAAAATGAAAGCCGGGTAAGGATAATGCAGGAGGTGACAAAAATCTCAAAAGGAGAGCAGAATAAATAAAAGTTGGAGTAACCGTGTTGGCAGGGTGGAGGAAACAGGGGTTGGAGAATTCTGCCTGAATGGAGAGATTTTGTCAGGAGCCAGATAAAATCTCCAGGACTTAGAGTATATTAGACAAGTGGCATTGGGTGGTAAATGGCTTAGTAATTTTTCCACTATCACACTGAATCCATGAAACTGTGTTAAATATCTCTCAATCATATATAGTTTGCCTTCTGCCCCCAACTCATATCTTTGGTAAGGAGTATTACAATGGTCGGATGGGCCACAAAAAACTGTTATAGAAGCCAAAAGGAGATTGGGTGGAACCCAAAGTAAATATAAACCCTTTATACCTCTTAGGTGAGAATAGAAGATAAGAACCCAAATGCGAGTCAGTAGTGGACAGTAAGAAGGACAAAATCTTCCCCATTTTGTTCCATTCTTTCTCCTGAATACCTCGCTCATCTGCTCTGCAACAATTTGAATGTTTATTATGTTCCAGACACTATAGTAGGCACTGAAATTGCACAGAAGAAAGGCCACCCCCACCATGAAGGCTGACAAGGTTGCAAGAAGACCATGCTGAAAATATCCCTTGTGAAATAAAGGGAGCACCAAGAGGAGGCAACTAAGCCAGCCTTTATAAGAGAGGGTACCAGGGAAGGGTTCCAGGAGAGGGGATGCTTAAAGAGAAATTTTGCAGGCAAAAAGGATTTAGCCTGGTAGAGAAATGCCATATCTTTTGGTGAGGGGTGAATTCTTTTCAGTTTTATTAAAAGATATATATATATATAATTGACAAATACAAGATGAATATATTCATGACATACAATATGATGTGTGGATATATGGATACATTATAAATGATAGAATCAATCCAACCAACATTTATTTTGATCATTTTATCTCACATATTTATCATTTTTTAATGTGGTGAGAGTATTTAAGGTCTTCTTTCTTAGCAATTTTCAAATATATAATATAATTAACTTTAGTCACCATGTTGTACAATACATCTCCAGAACTCATTCATCCTGTCTAACTGATACCCTATACCCACTGACCAGCATCTCCCGACTCCCTTCCCCACCCTAGCTCCTGGCAACTACTGTTCTCTGTTTCTCTTCATTTTTTTTTGGAAATAATTTTTAGAAGACTGGTATTAGTTTAAAAAATGTTTGGTAGAATTCCTGGGCTTTCTTTGATGGGAGATTTTTTAAATTATGGATTCAATCTCCTTGCTTGCTAATGGTTTGTTCAGATTTTCTATTTCTTCATGATTCAGTCTTGGTAGGTTGTATGTTGCTAGGAATTTATCCGTTTTTTCTAGGTTATCCAATTTATTGGTATGTAATTGTTCATAGTAGACTCTTATCATCCTTTGTATTACTCTGGTATCAGATGTAGTGTCTTTTCTTTCATTTATAATTTTATTTATTTGAGTATTCTCTCTTTCTTAGTCTAGCTTAAGGGTGTCAATTTTGTTTACTTTTTCAAAAAACAAATTCTTAGTATTCTTGATCTTTTATTTTGTTTTTTCTAGCCTCTATTTTATTTATGTCTGCTCTGTATTATTTCCTTTCTTCTTTGGGCTTAGTTTGTTCTTCTTTTTCAAGTTCCTTGAGGTGTAATTTTAGGTAGTTTATTTGAGATCTTTTCTCTTTTTTAGTGTTGGCCTTTATTGCTATAAACTTTTCTCTTAGAAGAGCTTTTGCTCCATCCCATAAATGTTGGTGTATTGTGTTTCCATATTGGTATATCTCAATATATTTTTTAAAATTTCCCTTTAGATTTATTCTTTTTCCTACTGGTTGTTCAGGAACATATTTTTAAATTTTCATGAATTTGTGAATGTTCCAGTTTTCTCCCTGTTACTGATTTCTAGTTTCATATTAGTGTGGTCAGAAAAGATACTTAATATAATTTTAATCTTCTGAAATTTGCTAAGACTTGTTTTGCAGCTGTCTTAGTCCATTTTGTGCTGCTGTGACAGAATACCTGAGACAGGGTAATTTATAATGGAAATAAATTTATTGGCTTATGATACTGGAGGCTAGGAAGTCCAAGATAGAGGTACTAGCATCTGGTGAAGGCCTTTTTGTCATCCTGTGGTGGAAGGCAGAAGGGCAAGAGAGGGTGAGAGAGAGAGTAAATGGGGACCAAACGCTCCCTTTTATAAAGAACCCACTCCTCAGTGGGCGCAGCGCACCGAGCGTGAGCCAAAGCAGGGTGAGGCATCGCCTCACCCGGTAAGCACAAGGGGTCAGGGAATTCCCTTTCCTAGTCAAAGAAAGGGGTGACAGATGGCACCTGGAAAATTGGGTCACTCCCACCCTAATACTACACTTTTCCAACGGTCTTAGCAAATGGCACACCAGGAGATTATATCCCATGCATGGCTTGGAGGGTCCTACGCCCATGGAGCCTCACTCATTGCTAGCACAGCAGGCTGAGATCAAACTGCAAGGCAGCAGTGAGGCTGGGGGAGGGGTGCCTGCCATTGCCAAGGCTTGAGTAGGTAAACAAAGCAGCAGGGAAGCTCAAACTGGGTGGAGCCCACCGCAGCTCAAGGAGGCCTGCCTGTCTCTGTAGACTCCACCTCTGGGGGCAGGGCAAAGCCAAACAAAAGGCAGCAGAATCCTCTGCAGACTTAAATGTCCCTGTCTGACAGCTTTGAAAAGAGTAGTGGTTCTCCCAGCACGCAGCTGGAGATCTGAGAATGGACAGACTGCCTCCTCAAGTGGGTCCCTGACCCCCGAGTAGCCTAACTGGGAGGAACCCCCCAGTAGGGGCAGACTGACACCTCACACGGCCTGGTACTCCTCTGAGACAAAACTTCCAGAGGAACAATCAGGGAGCAACATTTGCTGTTCACCAATATCCGCTGTTCTGCAGCCTCCACTGCTGATACCTAGGCAAAAAGGGTCTGGAGTGGACCTCAGGCAAACTCCAACAGACCTGCAGCTGAGGGTCCTGACTGTTAGAAGGAAAACTAACAAACAGAAAGGACATCCACACCAAAACCCCACCTATGTGTCACCATCATCAAAGACCAAAGGTAGATAAAACCACAAAGAAGGGGAAAAAACAGAGTAGAAAAACTGGAAACTCTAAAAATCAGAGCGCCTCTCCTCCTCCAAAGGAGCGCAGCTCCTCACCAGCAACAGAACAAAGCTGGACGGAGAATGACTTTGACAAGTTGAGAGAAGAAGTCTTCAGATGATCAAACTACTCTGAGCTAAAGGAGGAAGTTTGAACCCATGGCAAAGAAGTTAAAAACCTTGAAAAAGGATTAGATGAATGGCTAACTAGAATAACCAATGCAGAGAAGTCCTTAAAGGACATGATGGAGCTGAAAACCAAGGCATGAGAACTCCGTGACGAATGCACAAGCCTCAGTAGCTGATTCAATCATCTGGAAGAAAGGGTATCAGTGATGGAAGATCAAATGAATGAAATGAAGCGAGAAGTTTAGAGAAAAAAGAATAAAAAGAAATGAACAAAGCCTCCAAGAAGTATGGGACTACATGAAAAGACCAAATCTACATCTGATTGGTGTACCTGAAAGTGATGGGGAGAATGGAACCAAGTTGGAAAACACTCTGCAGGATATTATCCAGGAGAACTTCCCCAATTTAGCAAGGCAGGTCAACATTCAAATTTAGGAAATGCAGAGAATGCCACAAAGATACTCCTCGAGAACAGCAACTCCAAGACACATAATTGTTAGATTCACCAAAGTTGAAAGGAAGGAAAAAATGTTAAGGGCAGCCAGAGAGAAAGGTTGTGTTACCCACAAAGGGAAGCTCATCAGACTAACAGCTGATCTCTTGGCAGAAACTCCATAAGCCAGAAGAGAGTGGGGGCCAATATTCAACATTCTTAAATAAAAGAATTTTCAACCCAGAATTTCATATCCAGCCAAACTAAGCTTCATAAGTGAAGGAGAAATAAAATCCTTTACGGACAAGCAAATGCTGAGAGATTTTGTCACCACCAGGCCTGCCCTAAAAGAGCTCCTGAAGGAAGCACTAAACATGGAAAGGAACAACCAGTACCAGCCACTACAAATCATGCCAAATCGTAAAGATTGTCAAGGCTAGGAAGAAACTGCACCAACTAATGAGCAAAATAACCAGCTAACATCATAATGACAGGACCAAATTCACACATAACAATATTACTGTATTCAGGAGACCCATTTCACGTGCAGAGACACACATAGGCTCAAAATAAAGGGATGGAGGAAGATCTACCAAGCAAATGGAAAACAAAAAAAGGCAGAGGCTGCAATCCTAGTCTCTGATAAAGCAGACTTTAAACCAACAAAGATCAAAAGGGACAAAGAAGGCCATTGCATAATGGTAAAGGGATTAATTCAACAAGAAGAGCTAACTATCCTAAATATATATGCACCCAATACAGGAGCAACCAGATTCATAAAGCAAGTCCTTAGAGACCTAGAAAGAGACTTAGACTCCCACACAATAATAATGGGAGACTTTAACACCCCACTGTCAACATCAGACAGATCGACGAGACAGAAAGTTAACAAGGACATCCAGGAATTCAACTCAGCTCTGCACCAAGCGGATCTAATAGACATCTACAGAACTCTCCACCCCAAATCAAAAAACATACATTCTTTTCAGTACCACACCACACCTATTCCAAAATTGACCACATAGTTGGAAGTAAAGCACTCCTCAGCAAATGTAAAATAACAGAAATTATAACAAACTGTCTCTCAGACCACAGTGTAATCAAACTAGAACTCAGGATTAAGAAACTCACTCAAAACCACTCAACTGCATGGAAACTGAACAACCTGCTCCTGAATGACTACTGGGTACATAACGAAATGAAGGCAGAAATAAAGATGTTCTTTGAAACCAATGAGAACAAAGACACAACATGCCAGAATCTCTGGGACACATTCAAAGCAGTGTGTAGAGGGAAATTTATAGCACTAATGCCCACAAGAGAAAGCAGGAAAGATCTAAAATTGACACCCTAACATCACAATTAAAAGAACTGGAGAAGCAAGAGCAAACACATTCAAAAGCTAGCAGAAGGCAAGAAATAACTAAGATCAGAGCAGAACTGAAGGAAATAGAGACACAAAAAAACCCTTCAAAAAATCAATGAATCCAGGAGCTGGTTTTTTGAAAAGATCAACAAAATTGATAGACCACTAGCAAGACTAATAAAGGAGAAAAGAGAGAAGAATCAAATAGACACAATAAAAAATTATAAAGGGGATATCACCACCAATCCCACAGAAATACAAACTACCATCAGAGAATACTATAAACACGGCTACGCAAATAAACTAGAAAACCTAGAAGGAATGGATAGATTCCTTGACACGTACACCCTCCCAAGACTAAACCAGGAAGAAGTTGAATCCCTGAATAGACCAATAACAGCCTCTGAAATTGAGGCAATAATTAACAGCTTACCAACCAAACAAAGTCCAGGGCCAGATGGATTCACAGCCAAATTCTACCAGAGGTACAAGGAGGAGCTGGTGCCATTCCTTCTGAAACTACTCCAATCAATAGAAAAAGAGGGAATCCTCCCTAACTCATTTTATGAGGCCAGCATCATCCTGATACCAAAGCCAGGCAGAGACACAACAAAAAAAGAGAATTTTAGACCAATATCCCTGATGAACATTGGTGCAAAAATCCTCAATAAAATACTGGCAAACCGAATACAGCAGCACATCAAAAAGCTTATCTGCCATGATCAAGTGGGCTTCATCCCTGGGATGCAAGGCTGGTTCAACATACGCAAATCAGTAAATGTAATCCAGCATATAAACAGAGTCAACAACAAAAACCATATGATTATCTCAATAGATACAGAAAAGGCCTTTGACAAAATTCAACAGCCCTTCATGCTAAAAACTCTCAAAAAATTAGGTATTGATGGGACGTATCTCAAGTAATAAGAGCTATCTATGACAAACCCACAGCCAATATCATACTGAATGGGCAAAAACTGGAAGCATTCCCTTTGAAAACTGGCACAAGACAGGGATGCCCTCTCTCACCACTCCTATTCAACATAGTGTTGGAAGTTCTGGCCAGGGCAATCAGGCAGGAGAAGGAAATAAAGGGTATTCAATTAGGAAAAGAGGAAGTCAAATTGTCCCTGTTTGCAGATGACATGATTGTATATCTAGAAAACCCCATCGTCTCAGCCCAAAATCTCCTTAAGCTGATAGGCAACTCCAGCAAAGTCTCAGGATACAAAATCAATGTGCAAAAATCACAAGCATTCTTATACACCAATAACAGACAGAGAGCAAAATCATGAGTGAACTCCCATTCACAGTTGCTTCAAAGAGAATAAAATACCTAGGAATCCAACTTACAAGGGACGTGAAGGACCTCTTCAAGGAGAACTACAAACCACTGCTCAATGAAATTAAAGAGGATACAAACTAATGGAAGAACATTCCATGCTCATGGGTAGGAAGAATCAATATCGTGAAAATGGCCATACTGCCCATGGTAATTTATAGATTCAATGCCATCCCTATCAAGCTACCAATGACTTTCTTCACAGAATTGGAGAAAACTACTTTAAAGTTCATATGGAACCAAAAAAGAGCCTGCATTGCCAAGTCAATCCTAAGCCAAAAGAACAAAGCTGGAGACATCACACTACCTGACTTCCAACTATACTACAAGGCTATAGTAACCAAAAGAGCATGGTACTGGCATCAAAACAGAGATATAGACCAATGGGACAGAACAGAGCCCTCAGAAAAAATGCTGCATATCTACAACTCCCCGATCTTTGACAAACCTGACAAAAACAAGAAATAGGGGAGAGACTCCCTATTTAATAAATGGTGCTGGGAAAACTGGCTAGCCATATGTAGAAAGCTGAAACTGAATCCCTTCCTTACACCTTATACAAAAATTAATTCAAGATGGATTAAAGACTTAAATGTTAGACCTAAAACCATAAAAACCCTAGAAGAAAAACTAGGCAATACCATTCAGGACATAGGCATGGGCAAGGACTTCATGTCTAAAACACCAAAAGCAATGGCAACAAAAGCCAAAATTGACAAATGGGATCTAATTAAACTAAAGAGCTTCTGCACAGCAAAAGAAACTACCATCAGAGTGAACAGACAACCTACAGAATGGGAGAAAATTTTTGCAATCTACTCATCTGACAAAGGGCTAATATCCAGAATCTACAATGAACTCCAACAAATTTACAAGAAAAAACAAACAACCCCATCAAAAAGTGGGTGAAGGATATGAACAGACACTTCTCAAAAGAAGACATTTATGTAGCCAAAAGACACATGAAAAAATGCTCATCATCACTGGCCATCAGAGAAATGCAAATCAAAACCACAATGAGATACCATCTCACACCAGTTAGAATGGCAATCATTAAAAAGTCAGGAAATGGCTGGGCGCGGTGGCTCATGCCTGTAATCCCAGCACTTTGGGAGGCTGAGGCGGGCAGATCACGAGGTCAGGAGATGGAGACCATCCTGGCTAACATGGTGAAACCCCGTCTCTACTAAAAATACAAAAAATCAGCTGGGCAAGGTGGCAGGCGCCTGTAGTCTCAGCTACGCAGGAGGCTGAGGCAGGAGAATGGCGTGAACCCCAGGGGGCGGAGCCTGCCGTGAGCCAAGATCACACCACTGCACTCCAGCCTGGATGACAGTGAGACTCTGTCTCAAAAAAAGAAAAAAAAAATTCAGGAAACAACAGGTGCTGGAGAGGATGTGGAGAAATAGGAACACTTTTACACTGTTGGTGGGACTGTAAACTAGTTCAACCATTGTGGAAGTCAGTGTGGTGATTCCTCAGGGATCTAGAACTAGAAATACCATTTGACCCAGCCATCCCATTACTGGGTATATACCCAAAGGATTATAAGTCATGTTGCTATAAAGACACATACACACGTATGTTTATTGCAGCACTATTCACAATAGCAAAGACTTGGAACCAACCCAAATGTCCAACAATGATAGACTGGATTAAGAAAATGTGGCACATATACAACATGGAATACTATGCAGCCATAAAAAATGATGAGTTCATGTCCTCTGTAGGGACATGGATGAAGCTGGAAACCATCATTCTCAGCAAACTACCCCAAGGATAGAAAACCAAACACCGCATGTTCTCACTCATAGGTGGGAATTGAACACTGAGAACACATGGACACAGGAAGAGGAACATCACACACTGGGGCCTGTTGTGGGGTGGGGGGAGGGGGGAAAGATAGCATTAGGAGATATACCTAATGTTAAATGACGAGTTAATGGGTACAGCACACCAACATGGCACATGTGGCACATGTATACATATGTAACTAACCTGCACGTTGTACACATGTACCCTAAAACTTAAAGTATAATAAATAAGTAAATAAATAAATAAAATAAAATAACCCACTCCCGTGATAAGGACATTAATCCATTCACTCTGCTTTCATGGCCTAATTACTTTTCATTAGGCTCTGCCTCCCAACACTATTGCATTGGGGGTTGAGTTTCCAATGCATGCTTTCTGGGGGACACATTCAAACCATTGCAGTGGCCTAACATATGATCTATCTTGGAGAATGTTTCATGTGCACTTAAGAAGAATTAGCATTCTGCTGCTGTTGGGCAAGAAGCATCATATGGAAGAGCCATTTAAGAGATCAGAGAAGTAGAATTTGGTGACCAGGAGTATATGAGAGTAAAGAAGAAGGAGGAGTTTGCATTACTTCAGAAGATAAACTTCTAATAAAGCCTTGAGGATGTAAGTAAGTGTGGTGTATCTAAGCAGGTATAAGTGGTTTTGAGGTTTGGGGAACTTCGTTTTTGAAAAAGGAAGTGACAAGAAAGAAGGCCACGGAGATGGGCAGGAGTCAAATGATGAAAAGCCTTGAATGCCAATCTACAAAAGCAATAGAGAGTCACTGGAATATGCTAAGGATAAGGCACACATTCTGATTTCTGTTACTTATGCTATTGTTCTTTTGGAGATGAAGGGACAGTTCCAAGGGGTAGTCAAGATAAATCATTGGAAGAGATTAAATTAAATATTATAATTGATTCAATGGGAGGATGTAAAAGCAAGGATTTTGAAAGACTGACTTCTGGCTTGGGTAACCGGGAGGGAGGATTATTAGTACAGCGGGTGCCCTGAGGAGGCGGGAGAGAATGTTATCCCAAAGCTCACTGGAGGAATTAGCTTGTGAAAGGAAGACTTTAAAGAAGGAAGTAAGAAGAGTGCATATGGTGACAGATACATTCTCAGGATATAACAAATTTAAGTATTTGTGTCTGGGAGCCTCTCTTTTCTGTCACTGAGAAGGTTGAGCCAATGGTTGGGAGTGCCATTGGGAAAGCTGTGGGCAGATAGCAATGGAGATGCTGTAAGTGTGGAGAGGAACCAATCCCCTTGGCTTTACTAACAGACCACAGGATGGGGAGGGGAGGAGGCAAATGGTTAAGCTGATCCAGGGTGGGGCTGGTGGAGAAGGGGTATACTGACTTTCTCAGGAAGGCACCCCTTTCTTTCCCTCATGGCAACTGGTCCACTGTGATTGATGTTCTAATCTTTTCCTCTACTAGATGGTATAATCCCTGAAAGTGGGCACAGTAATATTTCACCTCCACATCTGTCCTCTCTGCTGCTTTGCCTAGTGTTAGCTAATCCTTAAAGTTTCATTGAATGATTGACTACATTATGATGGGAGAATTTAGAGAAATAATAGGAATATTAGGAGGTGGATTAGCACTAAAGCAGTTCTGTGTGATTACTAAAAAAGATGGGGTTTGATCATGACAATGGACTTCTGAAATAGAGTAGAGGTTGAATTTGGGTAACTACAATGTGGCTTGTGTCAGTTGTTATCCTCTTACCATCTCATAAGGCACTAAACAGACTTAGGATGGAGAGGCAGAATGTGAAGCAGATTCCCTCAGTTCTTGGTATAATCAAGTTAGAGTCAGTTCAGCTCACATTTATTGAACATTTATTATCTAATAATATACACTTACTATATCAAAGCACAGGGCTGTGCTGTGCATTTTAGCATCTGCCAGGAGAATTGCAATGTAAGGCATGGTTCTTGTTGTCAGTGTTAACTTACAATCTCTCTAAGAAGCCAAACATGCCCTTCCTATGAGTAAAGGGGTGATTTACACTCTCAGTGATATGGTTTGGCTGTGTCCCCACCCAAATCTTATCTTGAGTTGTAACTTCTAGAATTCCCACGTATTGTGGGAGGAACCCAGTGGGAGGTGATTGAATTATGGAGGTGAGTCTTTCCTGTGCTGTTCTCATGATAGTGAATGGGTCTCACAAGATCTGATGGTTTTAAAAACAGGAGTTTCCCTGAACAAGCTCTCTCTTTGCCTGCCGCCATCCACATAAGATGTGACTTGCTCCTCCTTACCTTCCACCATAATTGTGAGGCCTCCCCAGCCACATGGAACTGTAAGTTCATTAAACCCCCTTTTCTTCCCAGTCTCAGGTAGGTCTTTATCAGCAGTGTGAAAATCGACTAATACAGTAAATTGGTACCAGTAGAGTGGGGCATTGCTGAAAAGATACCCAAAAATGTGGAAGCAACTTTGAAACTACTGGGTAAGAGGCAGAGGATGGAACAGTTTGGAGGGCTCAGAAGAAGACAGGAAAATGTGGGAAAGTTTGGAACTTCCTAGAGACTTGTTGAATGTCTTTGACCAAAATGCTGATAATGATATGGGCAATGAAATCCAGGCTGAGGTGGTCTCAGATGGAGATGAGGAACTTGTTGGGAACTGGAGCAAAGGTGACTCTTGTTATCTTTTAGCAAAGAGACTGACAGCATTTTGCCCCTGCCTAGAGATTTGTGGAACTTTGAACTTAAGGGACATGATTTAGCGTATCTGGTGGAAGAAATTTCTAAGCAGCAAAGCATTCAAGAGGTGACTTGGGTGCTATTAAAGACATTCAGTTTTAAAAGGGAAGCAGAGCGTAAAAGTTTGGAAAATTTGCAGCCTGACAATGCAATAGAAAAGAAAATCACATTTTTTTCTGAGGAGAAATTCAAGATGGCTGCAGAAACTTGCATTAAGTACTGAGGAGCCGAATGTTAATCCCCAAGACAATGGGGAAAATGTCTCCAGGGCATGTCAGAAACCTTTGTGGCAGTCTCTCCCATCACAGCCCAGAGCTTTAGGTGGAAAAATTGGTTTCGTGGGCCAGACCCAGGGTCCCTGTGCTATGTGTAGTCCAGGGACTTGGTGCCCTGTGTCCAAGCCACTCCAGCCATGACTAAAAGGAGCCAAGGCACAGCTCAGGCCATGGCTTCAGAGGGTGAAAGCCCCAAGCCTTGGCAGCTTCCATGTGGTGTTGAGCCTTCTGGTGCACAGAGGTCAAGAATTGAGGTTTGGGAACCTCTGCCTAGATTTCAGAGAATATATGGAAACGCCTGGACGTCCAGGTAGAAGTTTGCTGCAGGGGTGAGGCTGTCATGGAGAACCTCTGCTAGGGCTGTGTGGAGGGAAATGTGGGGTTGGAGCCCCCACACAGAGTCTCTACTGGGGCACTATCTAGTGGAGCTGTGAGAAGAGGGCCACCGTCCTCCAGACCCCAGAATGGTAGATCTACCAACAACTTGCACCATGAGCCTGGAAAAGCCACAGACACTCAATGCCAGCCCATGAAGGTAGCCAGGAGGAAGGCTGTACCCTGCAAAGCCACAGGAGCAGAGCTGCCCAAGACCATAGGAGCCCACCTCTCATAACAGTGACTGGGATGTGAAACATGGAGTCAAGGGAGATCATTTTAGAGCTTCAAGATTTGACTGCTCTGCTGTATTTTGGACTTGCATGGGGCATGTAGCCATTTGTTTTGGCCAATTTCTTTCATTTGGAATGGCTGTATTTACCCAATGCCTGTACCCCCATTGTATCTAGGAAGCAACTAACTTGCTTTTGATTTTACAGGCTTATAGGTGGAAGGGACCTACATTGTCTCAGATGAGATGTTGGACTGTGGACTTTTGAGTTAATGCTGAAATGAGTTAAGACTTTGGGGGACTATTGGGAAGGCATGATTGGTTTTGAAATGTGAGGACATAAGATTTGGGAGGAGCCAGTGGTGGGAAAATATGGTTCAGCTGTGTCCCCACCCAAATCTCATCTTGAATTGTAATGCCTATGTTTCCCATGTGCTGCAGGAGGAACTTGGTGGGAGGTGATTGAATTATGGAGGTGAGTATTTCCTGTGCTGTTCTCATGACAATGAATGAGTCTCATGAGATCTGATGGTTTTAGAAATGGGAGTTTCCCTGCACAAGCTCTCTGCCTCTGCCATCCATGTAAAACGTGACTTGCTCCTCCTTGCCTTCTGCCATGATTGTGAGGCCTCCCCAGCCACGTGGAACTGTAAGTCCATTAAACCTCCTTTTCTTCTCAGTCTCAGATATGTCTTTATCAGCAGCATGAAAACTGACTAATACATTCAGCATCTAAAGCCAGCATGGCAGCCATCAGATCATTTTCCCCAGTTGGTTGGGTACTGACTGGATCAACCTCCTTCAGGTGTGGTCACACTTCCAGCAAGGAATGTGTACCAGAGAATTTGAACTGCAGACCTAGGATGTTGGTGTTTTAATTTTATTTACAAGACAAATAATGAAGATAAACTCTAACAGTGAGCTTTGTTTAATTATATACTCTTAGTATCAGGAACAAAAAGCCACGTGGAGAAATAACACAAATTAAAGGTGAGATAAAATGTTAAGAAAACGTGGAGAATGTGGTGATAACAGGCATGATAATCTTTGTTGCCAAGCAGGTAGGACTCAGAGTCTCCTACTTGTGGTCTATGCCTTCCAAGCCTCAGTTTCTCCAACTGTGAGGCAAACACACTACTGCCTTCTTCCCAGGCTTGTGGTAAGGACCAAAAAGGGTCAGCTTGTGCCTGGAGTGTAGTGAAAAGTATTCAACAAAGGCAGCTACAAATACACAAGACTGGATAGTGTTTGGTGGAATTGCACTTAGTTTGCCCTTGTGTATAAATACATACTCAGAATATATATATATATATATATAGAGAGAGAGAGAGAGAGAGAGAGAGAGAGAGTTTTTTTTTTTTTTAAGACAGAATCTTGCTGTGTTGCCCACGCTGGAGTGCAGTGGTGCAATTTCGGCTCACTGCAACCGCTGCCTCCCAGGTTCAAGTGATTCTCGTGCCTCAGCCTCTCGAGTAGCTGAGTTTACAGGTGTGCACCACCATGCCTAGCTAATTTTTGTATTTTTAGTAGAGACGGAGTTTCACCATGTTGGCCAGGCTGGTCTTGAACTCCTGACCTCAAGCAATCTGCCTGCCTTGGCCTCCCAAAGTGCTGGGATTACAGGCACGAGCCACCATGCCTAGCCCATACTTTTGTATTTTAACTTGAGAAAACACACGATTTGCAAAGTCCTGCTTAGATTATAAACCAAAATTTAATGCTTGTATAATTTGTAAATTCACCTTACCACTTATTTTTTATTGTTAATAAAATATAGTGATGACAATAAAGATCTAATGATGGTACACACCCAACCCAAACTAGGGGGCAGGCCCTCATTCCACACCGTTCTATTTCATGTGTTTAAAGCATTCAGCATATAGGAATTGCTCAAGGGATTGTAGCTGTTACAGTTGTAGCTGCTATTTAGAATTTGATGATTTCCTTTTATGACTGTAATATATAAATGATGTGAAGAAATAAAGCCTTAGTCCTGTTGTGACATAAAATGTGTTTTTTTCTTTTCTCACTTAAAGACTAACTGAATTTTTGTTCTGGGAGAATTTGACCAGAGTGTTATGGTAATAACTTCAGTCCTTTAGGAAGCTTGCTTCTGAAATTGTGTTGGTGTCAAGCACATAGACAAATGCAAATGGATTTTGCAGATTAATTTTGTTATAATAAAGAGTGCTCTCATCTAGTTAAAATGATTATGTTTTCACGCTGGTACTTTAAGATGCAATTGCTGATTCAATTTTATGCCTAGTATATTGTTTGTTATTTTAGTTTACTACTTAAATTAATGGTGCTGTGTTTACATAAGCTCATGACTCCTCCCCTTCAAACACTGTTTTTGTAAGGCATTACGCTAGAGGTTTTCTAGAGCAAATTATAACCTAAGGCTCTCTTTATGATGTTGCCATCTCAAACCCTTTGGGGAAGTAGGGGGGCATATGTAAATACATAAATACATGCTGTTAAATATCCAAATAAAAGTAAAATGTTCAGTTTTAAAATGGGTATTTTCTGCATGTTCTCCCTTATAAGTGGGAGCTAAACTTGGGTACACAGACACAAAGATGGGAACAATTGATACTGGGGATTCCAAAACTGGAAGGGAGGAGGGGGAAAGGGTTGAAAAACTACCTATTGGGTTCTACATTCCCTACTTGGGAGACAGGATCATTAGAAACCCAAATCTCAGCATCACACAATATACCCAAGTAACAAACCTGTACATGTGCCCCCTGAATCTAAATGAAATAATATTTGGGCAAGGTGGCTCACACCAATAATCCCAGCAGTTTAGGAGGCTGAGATGGGAGGATCTCTTGAGACCAGGAATTCAAGACAAGCCTTGGCAACATGATGAAACCCTATCTCTACCAAACATGCAAAAATTAGCTGAGTGTGGTGGTTCACACCTGTGGTCCTAGCTACTTGGGAGGCTGAGGTAAGAAGATGGCTTGAGGCCAGGCATGGTGGCTCACTCCTGTAATCCCAGCACTTCGGGAGGCCAAGGTGGGTGGATCACCCGAGGTCAGGAGTTTGAGACCAGCTAGGCCAACGTGGCAAAACCCCATCTCTACTAAAAACACAAAAATTAGCTGGGCTTGGTGGTGGATGCCTGTAATCCCAGCTACTCGGGAGGCTGAGGCAGGAGAATCACTTGAAACCAGGAGGCAGAGGTTGCAGTGAGCCGAGATCGTGCCATTGCACTCCAGCCTGGGTGACAAGAGCAAAACTCCATCTCAAAAAAAAAAAACAAACAAACAAACAAAATATATATATACACACACACACATATATATACACACACACATATATACATATATACATATATATACATATGTACATATATACACACATATATACATATATACACATATATACATATATGTGTTTGTATATATGTGTGTGTGTGTGTATGTATATGTATGTATGTGTGTGTGTGTATATATATATATATATATATATATATATATATATATATAGCTTGAGTTCAGGAGTTCAAGACTAGCCTGGGCAACAAAGTGAGACTCTATCTCTACAAAAAAAAAAAAAAAAAAGTAATCAGGCATGGTGGTGCATACCTGTAGTCCCAGCAACTCAGGAGGCTGAGGCAGGAAGATCACTTGGGCCCAGCAAATTGAGGCTGCAGTGAGCCATGATCCTGCCACTGCACTCCAGCCTGGGCAAGAGAGCAAAACCCTGTGTCAAAAAATAAATTACATTACATTGTAAAAAAAATAAAAATAGGCCAGGCGTGATGGCTCATGCCTGTAATCTCAGCACTTTGGGAGATTGAGGCAGGTGGATCACTTGAGGCCAGGAGTTCAAGACCAGTCTGGCCAACACAGTGAAACCCTGTCTCTACCAAAAAATACAAAAATTAGCCAGGTGACATGGTGTGTGCCTGTAGTTCCAGTTACTTGGGAGGCTGAGGCAGGAAAATTGCTTGAACCTGGGAGGCAGAGGTTGCAGTGAGCCGAGATCACACCACTGCACTACAGCCTGGGTGACAAAGTGGAAACCTGTCTCAAAAAATAAATAAAATAAAATAAAAGTAAAAATAAATGAGTATTTTATCTATATGATACTGATATGGTTTGGCTGTGTCCCCACCCAACTCTCACCTTGAATTGTAATAATCCCCATGTGTCAAGGGTGGGGGCAGGTAGAGATAATTGAATCATGGGGGCAGTTTCCCCCATCATAAATAAGTGTCACGAGATCTGATGGTTTTATAAAGGGGAGTTTCCCTGCACAAGCTTTCTTGCCTGCTGCCATGTAAGATGTGACTTTGCTCCTCATTAGCCTTCCACCACCATTATGAGGCCTCCCCAGCCATGTGGACCTGTGAGTCCATTAAACCTCTTTCCTTTACAAATTACCCAGTCTCAGGTATATCTTTATTAGCAGCATGAGAACAGACTAATACAGATGCCAAAACACCCAGATTTTTGTCTGTCTTTGAATATGGGGGGCGTTTAGAGTCACATAGATGGAGCCTGAGCTGACTGAGTAGCTGAGTATTTTCTTTATCTGAATTTGGAAAATGAGCCAAACTTATGTTCTGCAAGCAGCAGCCTTGAATATGAACATAGCTGTGCCCTGTTGGTTTTTCTGCCCAGTGATTGTTCTCCATAATTTGGCATTCAAGGAAATTGACTCTCTTGCCTTCCAGAGACTGTGAGGACTTCCTGGAGGCACAGGGATTCTCATTTGTCTCTTGTGGACAGTTTGGTGGTAGGCAAAACCACTGGAGACTTTTCTCTCACAACAGGTGTAGGCAAACGTCACCTGCGTTTCAAACCAGAATACTTACACACACACACACACACACACAAACACACACACACACAGATTCAGAATCTCTGATTTCTTTAAGAATGGGAGAGAAATTTGGGGTAACTGATGAAATCAAAAGATGGTTCTAAATGTTCAGGATGGTTATTAACAATAATAGCTGCCATCTATTGAGTGTTTTCTGGGACTAGATTTTCATATGCGAAATGACAACAAATGAATCACATTTTATAAATGATAAAACTGAGACTCAAAGACATTAAATAATTTGTCTAGGATCACACAGCAAAAGAATGGCAGAGTCAAAGATATACACTAGGATCTGTCAGATTACAAGTCCACTTGAGTTACTATTATTTACTACTGTATTCTAATGGAATCCTGACACATTTGCAAATATGAACTGTAGTCCTCCCGGAGGTGAATTTACATATGGTAGTTTACAGTGTTTCCTTTGTAACCCTCTCTGCTTTGCTAACAAAAAGCAGGGGAAGTTTCTCCCTTCTCCTGTGAGGGTTTCCAATGCGTTCACTGAAGGAACGTATCCCACCTGCCTGAGAATCATTTCCATCAGAAGGTTTTGTTGACCTTTGTTCTCTTCCAATTACCAAAAAATAATTGCTCCAAAATATCAAATTATTTTATAGCCCTTTGAAATTACATGTAACTCCCCATCCTACCTAGTACTCTGATAAAGCTCTCCTGAATTAAGGGATCTTATCCCTACAAACCCACAATTTATTCTGCTCAAGATACATTGGTTTACATTAACATGATATATGTTATGATTTCTTAATAAAAATTTTTTTTCAGAGACAGGGTCTTGCTCTGTCACCCAGGCTGGAGCGTAGTAGCACAATCTTGGCTCACTGCAACCTCCAACTCCTGGGCTCAAGTGATCCTCCCATCTCAGCCTCCTAAGTAGCTGGGACTACTGCCATGTGCCACCACATCCTGCTATTTTTTTGGTTTTGTTTTGTTTGTAGGGATGGTGGTTTCACCTGTGTTGCCCAGGCTTGTCTTGAACTTCTGGTCTCAAGTGATCCACCCACCTTGGCCTCCCAAAGTTCTGAAATTATAGGCATGAACCACTGCACTGGGCCTATTATTGATAAAAAATTTTCTTCTTCCTCACACTAGCATTGCTTACAGAGGATTTCGAATCTGAACCTTGAAAGCCAGCCAGCTAAATTTTAAAGTGATAAAGGAAATGGAGATTCATGAGTTTGCATCTAGTGTCACTATCAGAAAAGCAAAGCATGTGTTCTCTTTATGGTGAATTTAAGGCTGGCCCTGCTTGGAGGTATCTGTACTCTGCAGTTTGAGGGACCACCCAGAGGTCGCATGGGACAGAGTTGCTGTACAGCTCTAGGGGGCACCACTCCCATCTATGTTCCCTTGACCACTTCACGGGACTTGTGACAGGGGTGTGGCTCGTTCACTCAGCTGCCACCACACTCAAAACCCTTGTGGGAGGGGGAACATGCAGATGAGCAAGTGCCACGGCTGGGGCCAGTTCTTTGGGGCTCCGGCCCCACAGCAGCATCTATGTGTATGTTACAATCAATGCTTTTTTTAGCAGTTGCCATCCGTGGATGGCTAAGCGTTAACCAGCTCAGTGGAGAGTCAGGGTGACAGCCTTTTACACCCTGCCCTCTTGGTACCTGGGTTCTTTTTTGGCATCCAGGATAAATCAGGACACACGAACGGTTTGAAAGGTGATGAATGCGGGATTTTATTAAGCAGTGGAAGTGGCTCTCAGCAGAAGGGGAGCCGGAAACGGGATAGTGTGGGAAGAAGGTGATCTTTCCCTGAAGGCTGGACGTCTCCGGTGGGCTGCTCTCTGAAGTTGTGCTGGCTGAAGTTAAGCCTCGTCAAGCCACAGTCTCCAATGTTCAGTTGCTTCTTCTCCTCTTGATGTTCAACTGCTTCTCTCTCAGCCAGCTGAGGTCTGGGGTTTATATGGGCACAGGATGAAGGGGTGGAGCAGGCCAAAAAAGAAACATTTGGGTTGGAAAACAGGGATGACTGTTCTCATTTAGGGCTTTGATTTCCAGGCTTGAGGGTGAGGACTTTCCCAGGGAACCACCCTCTTCTACCCAGTATTTCCCTGCCTCCTGTCCGTATCAGAAGGAGGACGAAGAACATGTTCACTTGCCAGAATAAAACTTCCTTTCTTCAGAATTCGGACTGGCTCCCTGCTTGTGCTCCTTGGCTCCATTAGAAGGACTGCACCTCGTTAGAGCTCTTTCGATGGCATGCTGATATGGAGAGGCAAGAATTTCCAAAAACTGGAAAGAGAAACACTCCTGGGCTTTAAATGTCTATGAAGTGGAAATTATTAAAATATTTCTGGGGTACCTAATATGAGACAGGTTGGGGAGATGTAACTAAAAATGACAGAGTCTTAGTATCTTTGGGAGACCTTTACAGGTCCTAGACAGCTTCCATCAATGACTGGGCAGTCCATTCTCTTTTTTTTTTTTTGAGACGGAGTTTCACTCTTGTTGCCCAGGCTGTAGTGCAATGGCGTGATCTTGGCTCACTGCAACCTTCACCTCCTGGGTTCAAGCAATTCTGCTCCAGCCTCCCGAGTAGCTGGGATTACAGGCATGCACCACCATGCCCGGCTAATTTTGTATTTTTCAGTACAGACGGGGTTTCTCCATGTTGGCCAGGCTGGTCTCGAACTCCTGACCTCAAGTGATCTGCCTGCCTTAGCCTCCCAAAGTGCTGGGATTACAGGCGGAAGCCACCGTGCCCGGCCCAGTCCATTCTCTTAATCATCACCATCCATAAGTCTCGAGGACTGGCTTGGGGTTGACCTTCTTTGTAACTCACACTGAGGCAGCCAGGCAGCTTTATGCTCTCCTGTGGGGCACGGCCTCTCCTTAGTGGAACTGTTCTGGGGTTCACCAGAGACTGTAATTGCAAAGAACTGGCTGGTCCACAAGAAACCCAGGTTGAGGGTAGACACAGGCCTGTCTCTGTGCTGAGGCTCCTGGCCGGTATATACTATATTAGGAGAACAGATTCTTTATCTAGATTATTTTATCTCCTCTGGCATTTTATACGACCTGGAATGTTTGTCGTTTTATGTTTGTTTGTTTGTTTGAGAAGGAACTATTGATTATAATGTTATGGCTAAAGGCAGACAGATGTAAAGGATATATAAACCAAAGCAAGAGCAGGAGTTCAGTGTGCTGACTGGTGAGAACAAAGACCACCTACCCCCGTGCAGTCTGTGGTCCACATTAGCTTGAGTTTAATATTCATTCCATTGTTTTCATTAGCATAACTTTACTATTTCAATAGACTCTTATCCCGGCAAGTAACTTGTTTGTTCACTATGGGAACGATGGACAGGAACTATCAGCTCTTCAATAGAAGCATGAACAGTTTTCATATTGAGACTGTTTAACCCCTTTGCCTAAAATTCCTCCTCTTTTTGTTTCCACCAATCTTAAACTACTGCATCATGATCATTACTCAATTCTAACTAAGCCTCCCCTGTTACTGTCCCTCATTGAAAGACCCACCTTAAGCCCAAATGGATGCACTGTGTGAAGTCTTTTATTCTGAACTTCCTTTGTCTCTCTAAAAGTAGAACCTCCCCAAAAGACTTCAGCTGCCATAAATCCCCTCCGTGGGAGTTTCACAACCAGAGGACAGTGACACCTGTCAGTGGACACTAGAAGTTTGCACTGGGATAAAACATTGTCACAAAATGATCAATCTTTTCTCCTACGGGCCCATGTATCTTTCCTAAAAGTCACTTGTTTTCCCATACGTGCCCCTTCTTCCCTTCCCCTTCCCCTATTAAGATTGTAAAGGCTGGGCGCGGTGGCTCATGCCTGTAATCCCAGCACTTTGGGAGGCCGAGGCCGGTGGATCACGAGGTCAGGAGATCGAGATCATCCTGGCTAACATGGTGAAACCCCGTCTCTACCAAAAATACAAAAAATTAGCCAGCTGTGGTGGCAGACACCTGTAGTCCCAGCTACTCGGGAGGCTGAGGCAGGAGAATGACGTGATCCCAAGAGGCAGAGCTTGCAGTGAGCCGAGATCACGCCACTGCACTCCAGCCTGGGCGACAGAGTGAGACTCCATCTCAAAAAAAAAAAAAAAAGGATTGTATATAAGCCCCCAGTGCTAACCACATTTTTGAGTCACAATTTTCTGTGAACTCTTGCATATGTAGATGAATAAAAATCTGTCTTTTTCCGGTTTTTGTTAGCTTATTTTATTTATTTATTTATTTATTTATTTATTTATTTATTTTTTAGATGGAGTTTTGACTTGTTGCCCAGGAAGGTGCCATCTTGGCTCACCACAACCTCTGCTTCCCAGGTCCAAGCAATTCTCCTGCCTCAGCCTCCCAAGTAGCTGGGATTACAGGCATGTGCCACCATGCCTGGCTAATATTGTATTTTTAGTAGAGACGGGGTTTCTCCGTGTTGGTCAGTCTGGTCTCAAACTCCCGACCTCAGGGAATCTGCCCACCTCGGCCTCCCAGAGTGCATTTATTTATTTATCTTTTTTTTTTTTTTGAGACGAGCCTCGGTCTGTTGCCCAGTCTGAGGTGCAGTGGTGCAATCTTGGCTGACTGCAACCTCTGCTTCCCAGGTTCAAGTGATTCTCGTGCCTCAGCCTCCTGAGTAGCTGGGACTACAGGCATGCGCCACCATGCCTGGCTAATTTTTGTATTTTTAGTAGAGATGGGGTTTCACCATGTTGGCCAGGCTGGTCTTGAGCTCCTGACCTCAAGCAATCCCCCCGACTTGGCCTCCCAAAGTGCTGGGATGACAAGTGTGAGCCCACTGTGCCCGGCCTGGTTTTTGTTAGTTTAATTTGCAGGTCCCCAAACATGAACCTAAGAGAATGGAGGAAAAGTTTTTCCTCCCTGAGAAACCAAACTTCAAAATCTTGGGAAAATCCAAATGTGCCCTTCCCAATCCAAGACGCCACCAAAAGTCTGTGAAGATAGTGTCCCCACCTCACTGTGGGAGCAATAAAAATGTCTTAGCAACATGGTGCTGGTGATATGTGGAGAGCCAGCACCTGACACTGCATTTCAAAAAGTGATGAGAAACCTCTTATATAATAAAAGGCTTCCACTCAGTTGGAATAGCACCGTCCTACTGGAAATCACAGAAAAACTCCCTGTGATCAACAGACCATTCTGGAAAATACTTGAAACAGATTTCTTCCCGAAGTAAAGGAGGTTAATTTGTGATAACTGAAAACTAATGGAAGTTGAGGGTATTGATGGAAAGCCATAGAATTCATTAGATCCCAAATAGAGATGGAGTTACTGTGCTTTGATTTGTAAGGCACTAAATGCCCTGTAAGATATTAATTCTACTATTAAACAATTAGTTTGAAGACTGAATATAGCTCATCCCTCACAAACTTGGATCACAACAGATTGGCTGAATTGCATTCATGAAACACTTGTGGGTTTAGCAGAGTTCATTAAATAATTTGCCATAGCTCCACTGGCTGCTCCATCTGCTCCTCTGAATACTAATCGTGTGGCAGATAATGAAGGAAAGACCTGTGCATAATGACAGGACTCTGCCCCTGTCCTCTTCCCAGGGGCTTACCAGTGCCCAGCAACAGTGGAAGAGCAAACCTTTAGGAAGAGATGGACATCTTGGCTTCCTGGATACTAGCGACAAGCCGGGACAATCTTCCTCAAAAATTCAGCAACAATCATTTGTAGAACATTTTTCTGCCTTTTACATTGAGTTAAAATGATAGCCTGGACTCTGTTCTTCCCCATAATAATAAGGCTGTTATTTCAATGTGCAGCCAAGAAGGTCAGCCTAGTTTCAGAGCTGCTGATTGGTACTTCTACCAGAGGCACAGTACAATTTAAATAATTATTATTTTGCCATTGTAATGAAAATTGGTTACCTAGAAGAAAACAAAGGCTGATTTTTCAACTCGGAAAGATATTACAAGGGATTACAACAGAAAACATGCAAAGAACACAGTTGACAACGGTCCTAGATTTAGCAGGATGATATAAAGCAATTAACAAAATTGATCATAAGAATTAAGCTGATTAATAACAAAAATATAAAGAAATTGATATGATGCTTTGGCATGGCATGATTAGATTATATTATTTGGAAGAGTCAAGCCCACTCCACTAAAATTATTTTACCCAAATGATTTTTAAATCTTCCAGGTATTTATTTATTTATTTATTTATTTATTTATTTATTTATTTATTTTGAGATGAAGTCTCACTCTGTTGCCCAGGCTGGAGTGCAGTGGCGTGATCTCGGGTCACTGCAAGCTCTGCCTCCCGGGTTTATGCCATTCTCCTGCCTCAACTTCCCGAGTAGCTGGGACTACAGGCACCCGCCACCACGCCCGGCTAATTTTTTGTATTTTTAGTAGGGACGGGGTTTCACCGTGTTAGCCAGGATGGTCTCGAACTCCTGACCTCGTGATCCACCTGCCTTGGCCTCCCAAAGTGCTGGGATTACAGACGTGAGCCACCGCGCCCGGCCTCTTCCAGGTATTGTAAATGGCAAAAGTTTTAGTAACTTCATTCACAGATATAATAAAGACAATACAAACAATGTTAAGGGTAGTTATGTAGCAAGAAATGATATAACACAGATAAAGAAAATGAAATTATGGCCTTGTGAGATTCGATCTCAGGTACCTTAGAGAATTGGCACTAGGACTGGTTATCAGGCCTGAGAAAGGATGAAATTGCTCTTAAGGGGTTGTACTGCACAGAAACCAAAATGACATCAAGCTTCAATAATTCAATTATAGGGAAGGCTGAATATGATGGGTTTGTTTCCAGTAGAGCACAAGAGAGTTCTGGTTGGTGTCTTAATTGCTGTTTTAAGATAATGAAGAGAATTTTTAAAAATTCAAACGGCCTCTTCATATTTGTCCAAAAAACACAAAGTAAGAGGAGATGACATGGCAAAGTCCAACGTATTTGACAGTTGACACAAAGGACGCTTTGTTTGAGAAAACATCAGAAGGGAGGCTATTAAGAGCTGGAATAATACCAAGGGAACTAACAAGAAAAAAGAAAAAGAAACAGAAAGAGAAAGCATGAGAAACAAATAGGCAGAAATAAACAGAGACTAGATAGTGCCAAGGTGTGTGTGCCTGACACAATAGTTCTTTTCTTTTCCTAGGACATTTGAGATTCTAATGAAGAGAAAGACTCCATCCTGCTCACACCACAGCCAAGTCAAAAATGTGACTTTCAGGAAGGATGGGCAATGACAGAAATCTCTTGTGAATGAGGCTAATGGGCAGTCAATTTCACTCCTGCTGAAATTCCCAAGATCCATAGTAAGGTCTGTTTCTGAGCAGGAAAACCTAAGCCTCCTGTGTGCAATGCTAATGTTAATGATTCCCCCCCACCCTACCCTTCTACTGTTTCAGAAAACTGAAGGCAGAAAAGCAAGTCTTCAAGGCATGTTTCCCAAAAGCCATATTGGTAGAAGGCTTAGGCATTGTCTCCCAATTAAATACATCTGGACTGACTTGATTTTAGATTGAATTTGACTAAATTGTTTAAATGTCAAGCAGATACAGCTCTACTGTGTCCTTGGAAACACAGCATCTTCTAAGCTGCCGCTCCATCCTCTGCCTGCAAGAAAGGGGGGTTGGTGGGGGTGAGGGGAGCCCATTCTAATCGACAGCTACTCCTTGAGCTCAAGCCATGCGTTTGGTTCCATGGCACAGAACATTATAAAGGCATGATGCCTATTTTCAAGAAGTTTATAACAGTGTGGAAACATTTATTTTCCTTCACATGTTAGATTAAGAACTCCTTAATGGCAAATGGCCGTGCTGTACTCATCTTTGGTCAGCCCACTTCCAGACTGAGCATTAAAATGTTTGAGAAAGGAACAACAGAAAAGTGTTCATTATAAGAAGCAAAAAGATCCAAGCCAAAATAATGAGGAAGCCAGAAGACAAAACTCAGGACAAACTAGAGTGATAAGGAAATGATTTTTTGAACCTGAATAAATGAAGAGGCATAGTTTGGGGGGTTTAAACCCCTTGTGGGTGGGAGAAGTGTGTAACTGTTTTCTTAGAGTTTATAAATTGATTCCAAACAAAATACCCCCAGACTTCCAAATGTTACCTATTAGAATTTAGGAGTGACAGCATCATGCAGTATAATTCTGTAGCCTGCAAATGCTTGTTCCCCCACAGTCACCAATACAGCCTGTTGAAAAGACAAAGCTGTGTTTTGTGTTTATCACAGTAAGGAAGGACACCGATAAGGGAGCTCTGGTTGTGCCCTGGAGCAGGAAAGGCAAAGTTAGGTCTTATTGAGGTTTCAGGTGCGGTTTAAGGTAGGTCTTTCAAAGCAGGGGCCAGATTAGAATTGAATAAGGATCAGGATACAATAGTCTAGAATTGGTGGAAATAGCCCCCAGAGGTTTTGAAGTGAAGAATCTGAATGTCGCCCAGTGTAATGCCTACATGACATAGCTGAATGTCTACCTCTCCCTAACTCTGCTTGTCTTTAAGGAACAGGAAGGCCTATGGACAGAAGTTCCTCCTCAGAGAAAGAATCAGCTAAAGCCATTTAGAACCAAGGTGGCTGACTGAACAACCTCAAATAGACCTCGGACTTCATTATAATCTAATTTCCATGCTAAATGGCATTCCCACCAGTGCCATGACAGTTGACAATCACCATGACAGTAACAGGAAGAAACCATAAAGGGACAAAAAGAATGCAGTACTCTGGTTCTGAGAAGTTCACTGCCCATTCCCAGAAAGGACACAAATATTTCTCCTCTCATTTTTAATGCCCAACCCCTTCATTAGAGAAAACTGTACATATTTTCCTTGTATTTTTTAGCATTTCTTTTTTTTAAAATTTTACTTTAAGTTCCAGATACATGTACTGAATGTGCAGGTTTGTTATGTAGGTATACATGTGCTATGGTGGTTTGCTGCACGTATCAACCCGTCATCTAGGTTTTAAGCCCACATGCATTAAGTATTTGTCCTAATGCTCTCCTTCCCCTTTCCCCCGACCCCCCGACAGGCCCTGGTGTGTGATGTTCCCCTCACTGTGTCCATGTGTTCTCATTGTTCAACTGCCACTTATGAGTGAGAACATGCGGTGTTTGTTTCCCTGTTCCTGTGTTAGTTTGCTGAGAATGATGGTTTCCAGCTTCATCCATGTCCCTGCAAAGGACACGAACTCATTCTTTTTTATGGCTGCATAGTATTCCATGGTGTATATGTACCACATTTTCTTTATCCAGTCTATCATTGATGGGTATTTGAGTTGGTTCCAAGTCTTTGCTATTGTAAATAGTGCTGCAATAAACATACGTGTGCATGTGTCTTTATAGTAGAATGATTTATAGTCCTTTGTGTATATACTCAGTAATTGGATTGCTGGGTCAAATGGTATTTCTGGAAAACTGTGTATTTTAACCCCTTTCCTCTCACAGAACAGGAAGTTGATATGAGCCGTGCTCCTGCTTCTCCATTCCTTGGCCATTGAATGAAGTCTCCATGGCCTGATGCTCACTTTTGGTTCTATGGATCAACTCTGTGGCACCAGACAGGAAAGAATTCCATCTTTTGGGAAAAGCCAACTCAGCTGTAGCATGAAGAGTCTTAGGATATAAAAGGCAGGTTGCTGCTTCCTATTGAAGGGTTGATGGATGTTTCAGAAAGTTCAGCTAATGAACAATCACGTTATTTGCCTGGGCAAGAGTTTCTAGGAATAGTAAAATTATGCTTATGAAGACAGTGGAATTGCAAGGTCATGTTTACATAGACAGTAAACTGGGTGGATGGGCAGGTAGTTTTGGTCATCAGTGCCCAAACTGGGTAGAGAAATATGGTTTGGAGTCTCAAGTTGCCTCAGGGAATAGCACTAAAGGAGATGCCAGGGATTCCAGTGAATATTCTCTCAGGACCATGGAATGATCTGACCTGCCAGCCCATACATACACAGTCTCTCCATCGCCTCACCCCTCCGGCACTATTTTAACACTACTTCATCCTGAAATACACTATTAAAATAATTATAGTTGTGGTCGGGTGCAGTGGCTTACGTCTGTAATCCCAGCACTTTGGGAGGCCGAGGCGGGCGGATCACGAAGTCATGAGATCGAGACCAGCCTGGCTAACACAATGAAACCCCGTCTCTACTAAAAATACAAAAAACAATTAGCCAGGTGTGTTGGTGGGTGCTTGTTGTCCCAGCTACTCAGGAGGCTGAGGCAGGTGAATGGAGTGACCCCGGGAGGTGGAGCTTGCAGTGAGCCGAGATCACGCCACTGCACTCCAGCCTGGGTGACAGAGCAAGACTCCGTCTCAAAACAAAAACAAAAACAAAAAAAAAATAGTTGCTACTTGTGATGTACCCATCATGTGCTAGCCCCTTGATTTATTGATTCCTTTAGTTCTTCCAAGAACATGGCACAGTTGAGAAAACAGGCTCACTGTGGCCTTTGCTACCACACTCAGCTCAGATGCTGAGAACTGGAAACCACACATTCCTGTCTGCATTAGTATGACTTTGCTATTCCACTGTCTTCATTAGCATACTTAGTTTTTCCAGAGAGTCTCTTGCAAGGCAGATGGTTAGTGTGTTCATTACAGGAATTTACCAAAAGACCTATCAACTCTTCAATGAAAAAGTATTGACAGATAGTTTGTGAAACTGCCCCCACAGGGTTGACAAGAATTGCATTCCGGGTTCTGGACAGAAACATAGTTATAATTAAGCATTCGTCAGGCTGTGCTATAGCCCACTTCCTTGTTGCTAAAAGTCAGGTAGCACCAGATCCTGACTATTTGTATCCCCCTTGTTCAGGGGATACAGGACCTCTGACTTTAGAATCATAAAGCTTTTGCTTAAGGATTGCATAAGATGTTTTTCAGACCCTAAATTCCAGCTACCAGTTTGAACACCCCCACAGAGGAATGGGATCAGCCTGAGAACACAGCTTCTTCACATTAACATTCAAACTCTTCACTTCAAACCCCGTGCTAGCTGTTTCCACCAATTCTAGACTATTACATCCTATCCCCCATGACTTCTTCACCCTGCACTCTCCAACTTATCAACAATCTCCACACCTCAGCCCACTCCGAAACCCTTTAAAAACTATAGCCCCAAGCTCCTTGGAGAGATGGATTTGAGATTTCCTCCCATCTCCTCATTTGGTGATGCTATGATTAAATTTCTTTCTTTGCTGCAACCTGGTGTCTTGGCATATTGATTTGCTCTGAGAATGAGGCAAAGGGCCTATTAGAGTTACATTTGTGTTCTAAAATTCTTGGAATCCTTGGTCTTAAAATTCTCATCTCTCTCTTTCCACAATCCCTAGACTGTTGTATTATGATCCTTACGCAATCTAAATCAACTTTGAAAAACCTGCCTGGAGTCAAACTTCAAATTCTCAATAAGAACCAACTTTGCCTCTTCCCTCTAAGACCCTATGTGAACTCTGTGGCGGTAGTCTTCTTCACTGTGGTAAGCAATAAACTTGGCTTTGTCTTACCAAGAGGTCAGGTTACACAACACAAGAGATATCCACAAATACATGACAGATAAGTGTTGGAGCTGGGATTCAACACCAGCTTTACTTGATTCTAGCACCTTCTTTTTCTAATTTTAAGTTCCGGGATACACGTGCAGAATGTGCAGGTTCATTACATAGGTAAACGTGTGCCATGGTGGTTTGCTGCACCTATCAACCCATCACCTAGGTAGTAAGCCACACGTGCATTAGCTATTAGTCCTGATGCTCTCCATCCCCCTGCCCCACCAACAGGCCCCGATATGTGATGTTCCCCTCCCTGTGTCCATGTGTTCTCATCGTTCATCTCCCACTTACCAGTGAGAACATGTGGTGTTTGGTTTTTCTGTTCCTGTGTTAGTTTGCTGAGAATGATGGCTTCCAGTTTCATCCATGTCCCTGCAGAGGACATGATCTCATTCCTTTTTATGGCTGCCTAGTATTCCATGGTGTATATGTGCCACATTTTCTTTATCTAGCCTATCATTGATGGGCATTTGGGTTGGTTCCAAGTCTTTGCTATTGTGAATGGTGTTGCAATAAACATATGAGTGTGTATGTCTTTATAATAGAATGATTTATATTCCTTTGGGTATATACCCAGAAATGGGGTTGCTGGGTCAAATGGTATTTCTGGTTCTAGATCCTTGAGGAATCTCCATGCTGTCTTCCATGGTGGTTGAACTAATCTACATTCCCACCAACAGTGTAAAAGCATTCCTATTTCTCCACAGCCTTCTAGCACCTTTTTTCTTAAAACTACCTACAGTGTTTCTCCTAGGGGGTGTTGGGACTAAGAATTCTCAGAGAGATGTGAACAAAAATAAAACTTTGTGACCAAAAAGCAAACATGAAATCCCCGGAGTCAAACCAACACCTGAAAGTTATTCCACCCAGGCAATTTTCTGTTGCATTAGATACAAGTCTATGTGATTATGTAACAGAAAATTGACTTTGCAAAATAACTATAATTGTACCATCTGACAAGTAAACTACATGAGAAAATAGTGAATTCCTTTTAAATGAATACCTTGTAAAGGAATAGAGGGAAGAACTAGATACGTATAGGTCCTACTTCTATTTTTTGCTGACAAACACCCTTTGTCAATATTCTCTTACCAGCTATTGATTTTAGAAGGCGTCAATGTTCTTTTTGTTTGTATCCTGTTTGCTGTCTGGTACAATTACAGAGTAAATTAAGTTGGGTACCACAATATTATTATGTTATCCACTCTACTGTAAGCCGTACTTAGGTTTGTAAGACATTTCTATTGTAACCCCAAGTTTCACTCAATTGGAACTTTCCAAAACATTATTATCTGGAGTTAAACTTTTCTTTGCTTCTTCTGAGGCCACTTTTTTTTCTTTTTGGAACATAAGAAAAAGATTGCCTGCAGCTGCTTCTGAGTTATTGGTGAATTAAGTCAAAAAGGCTATTTCCATTGTAAAATACTTTATTTTATAATCTCTGCAGAACTCAACGAATAAAAGTTATCCCAACAGAAACCCTCAAAACACTGACTTATGTAAAAGGCAAATTTATGACTACATTCTGATAGTTTTGGTTTCTAGGTGAAGAAAACAAAACAACCCTATTTCATTAAGATAATAAAGCAAATGACAAATTCAGTAAACTCAAATGCTTAGCTTTTGTAAAAAAAAAAAGGGGGGGGCAACGTTCTTTACTTATTGGCAAATATTTACTAAATGCCTACTTTATGCCAAACACTATGTTTCTACTTCATTTAACCTGTCCAATACTCCCAGTCGGGTAGGTATTGTTTTGCAGATGAAGCATAAAGAACACAAATTAGAAAAGCTAGATAAAATTAACATTTTTAGTAAATTAATATAAATTAACATTATACATTCAATGAACATTTGTTAAGCACGTACTATGTCCCATTAAGACTTCAAAGATGAGGAAGACACACATGCTTCCTGCCCTCATACACATTATAATCATTTCAACTGAAGAGGGCCAAGTATCTCTAAACTGAAGAATGCATGTTCTACCTAATTCTATGCTTCCTTCTGTGAAAGATACAATTTTATTGGGGAAGGTCAGGGGATAGGACCTCTTACACAATTTAGTGACAACTAACATTGCCAAGGGAATGGTAATTATAATCTGCACGAAAATTCAGATTATACATATCTTGAAATATCAGTATTGGAAAGACACGATTATAATAAAACTGTGGCTGACCTCAGAATCATGATGTTGGTTTTAGAGCTAGAAGTAAATAATTGCAGAAGTAAATAATCTGGTTTTGTCATCTTCAAAGTCTACTTCTAGGTGCTCTACACGATGGGAAGGAACTTAGATGAGGAAAAGACAGCAGGAACAAAATGTAAGAAGGCTCTGTCCTCTGTCTCAGTAAGAACAATCCTGTTATGTTTTATATATCACTTTATAATATTATTGGAAGAAAGGATTTTGCTGTGAAAAGGGGGGATGACATTTCAAAATCACTTATCTAGTCTAAATCCTTCCTATCCAAACTTTTATATCCACTGTATAATTTCTCTCTGTATTTGGTGAAATAAAAAAAATGGGAATAATTAGATTAAGGAACGATCAAGACAGGAATTTCAGATGTGATCAGAATTAATGCAGATTGTCATCTTACAGATCTTACCCAAGAATTAATTTCGATGTTGAAGAAGCCAAGAGGATCATACAGTTCAAGAGGCATGGGTTTATTCAATTCATTAACAAGGGATTTCAAATCGGAGATGGAGCTAGACGATAAAACATCCCTTAGGGGAAGACCATGGAAGAAAGAAACTACTTACTACAAAAAAGGGCCTCCCACACATGTAAGTCAGTGGACCCAGGATAATCATTTATCTTGTTCAAAAGCATCAAAGGAAACCAACCAGATCACCTTTCTTCATTTTCCAGAGACAATTGTCCACCATGTGAATGGAAGCCATTCTGAGTCAGAAGACCCCCTACTGTCAGATAAAAAGATGTTATCAAATCCATGGAAAGAATATCCTGGACCAAAGGGCAATTTATCAAGATTAGGAAAGTTCTTTAATCATCTAGGCACAGATGTCTAGGAGAAACCGCATTCTTCATGAGACAGTGTGCCTTCTGAATAGCCAGGCAACAATTACTTCCTAAAGCACTTTGCAGCTTTGGAAATAACTGTCAATCCTTTATCAATGTACACAGCATCTGAACCCACATCCATGCCTATGACAAGTGGGAACCAATCATGCTAGGTTGTAGGTCATATGCTCCGTAGCAGAACTGGACTGTCCAACGGTCAGAAATAGGAGACAAAACGCCTCGGGGCAAGACCAGGTCATCTTCATCATTCTCTTTGTCCCTGGTGCCTAAAATTATGCCTAGTACTGCTACCCTAATTTAGTGGTGATTTGCAAAGTTGTTTTTATCCAAGAATATGATCTAGGTTGCATATGGTTTGATATATTGTACTTGGGTTTGATAAAACAATGCTAAAACAAGTTCAGCAACACGTAAGATATTTGGCCTCAGAGTAAGCCACATATGTGATCGGATTAGAAATGTACTAAGAGGACCCCTTTATTAAAAATGTGTCTTCCATCTTCTGTGGTATCATCTGAAAGCTCATTAAGCAGAGCAGTGGAGTGGAATAAGCATTGGATTTGGCTTCCAACTTACTTAATCCCAAATCCCAGATTAGCCAGGAACTTGTGTGACCTTGAACAAATTCCTTACCTCTCTGAACCTTAATTCAAATATTTGAAGACAATTCCTATTTAGTAGAGCTATTAAGAAGTTTAAGCAAGGTGGTATGTGAAGGGCCTGACCCATGAGAGCAGCTCAATACATATTCTTACTGCTGTTATTAATTTATTCATTGTGATAAGATGACAATTGGGTCCACAGAGACCTCTATTAAAGGGTCTGAGAGAGGCCAATGCTTGAGCCTCAGTTAACACCTTTGCCAGGTGGAAGGTGTCAGCATCATGGAACCAAGAGTCGGGACCAAGAGTCAAACAAGACATTTTTGTTTGCGGATTCTGGATTTCTCCTATTATTCTCTTCCACTTTGCAGGAACCAGCCCCTTCTCTAAATGCATTGACTTCCTTCCAGGCAGCAAGGATTACAGAAGCTGCTGCCCGTGGCTATCAGAGGGCACTTCTATAACCATAACAGATCCCTTGCCCAGACCACACACACACAGCAAGTCAATATGCCTGAGACACCAGGTTGCAGCAAAGAAAGAGGTTTCATATTAGGGCTGCTGGAGGACATGGGAGAGACCTCAAATCCATTTCCCCCAGGAATTTGGGGCCATGGCTTTTAAGGATTTTGGAGTGGGCCAAAGTGTGGAGATTGTTGATTAGTCAAAGAGTGCAGAGTGAAGTCATGGGACAGGGAGATGAAGAAACTGTGTTCTTGGCCAGACGCGATGGCTCGCACTTATAATCCTAACACTTTGAGAGGCTGAGGCGGGCGGATCACCTGAGGTTGGGAGTTTGAGACCAGCCTGGTCAACATGGTGAAACCCCGTCTCTACTAAAAATACAAAAATTAGCTGGGCGTGGTGATGCATGCTGGTAATCCCAGCTACTCGGGAGGCTGAGACAGGAAAATCACTTGAACCTGGGAGATGGAGGTTGCAGTGAACTGAGATCACGCCACTGCACTACAGCCTGGGCAACAAAGCAAGACTGTCTCAAAAACAACAAACAAACAACAACAAAAAAAACCTGTGTTCTCATGCTGGTCCCATTCTTGTGTGGGAGTCTTCAAACTGGTTGGTGTCAGCTGTTTCACCGGAATTCCTGATCTGAAAAACATCTTAAGCAATTCTTGAACAAAGGCCTTATGATTCTAACCTCAGAAACTCCATCTATAAGAACAATGGAGATGTGAGTGGTCAGTATCTAGTGCTATGTGACTTTTGGTCACAAGGAAGTGGGTCAAAGTGCAGCCTGATTAATGCTTAATTATAACTATATTTCTGTCCAGAATTCTTGTTAACCTTGTGAGGACAGCATGGCTTCTGCTTAGCATGTGCCTGTGAAAATGTGACCACTAGTTCAGCTTGAGTCTCTGGGGTTGCAGTTCTAGTTTATGGGGATATTTTAAATGTGAGTGGACCCCCTAGGCAAGACATTCTTCTTTAATTTCAGTACTTATAAAACCTATGGAAACTTTTATCAATCTCACGGTTTTTCTAGGGGGAACGAAAGCATATGAAGTCTTTGTTAATAAATAAAAATAAGGTTGTCAGATGTTTTCATGGCACTAATCACAGAAATAGTCCGTTTTTCTCTTTATTCCTGTAATATTATCAAAACTTCCTCTTTTGTAAGATTGGGATATGAACTCTTTAAACCACCTTAGGAGTCATGCCAGCTTTTTAAGACTGTAAACATGTCACAAGAGCACATTTTCCAATAATGTTTCTTTGTGGAAAGACCATAGTTGATAGGACTCCTAAACATAGAGATCAGAATGCTTCCATATTTTTCGTGTGATGTAGATGGATTATCTAATCATCAGTGTCAACTCAGGAATCTTCTACTAATAATTAAAAACAGAAGAGAGAATCAAATGTCACAAAACAGTGATTTTACTTTCATGTTTTGTATCAGAAAAGAATTTCTATAACAAAATAGGTACCAATTTTCATGCATGGACTCTGCGTAAAGAATTTTGATGCTATTTTGAGAAATCTTTAAGTATGGTCTAATCATTAAACTTAAGGAGAAGGTGAAATCTTACCTCATTTTACAATTCTAGATATAATGATAGCCTTCTGTTATGCAAAAAACAAAAAGAAAGATAGGGTAATAAAGTGAAAATATTTTGAATAGCTATTAGAGAATGGGATTTGAGGAACTGTGTCTAATTAACATCTCAGATAAGCCATATCTTATCTGAATTTTTGAATTTATAAGTGACATTGATAACATTTCATAGACATGACATACAAAAAATAGCCTCTCATTGTAAATGAAGATTTGAATAAGGCAAAACTAGAAAATTTTCAGTTGCTTGTTTGATTTCTATGGGTGAACTTTAATAATGTATTGTGTACCCTGTGAAAATATGAATAAATTTATTGATATCTTTATAAGGAATATCTTTATTTTAATGGTTTGTTTCTCAAATGAAATTTTCAAATGAAATTGATGAATAAGAATGATTGTGATTGAGACTGGGAGTTAAAAATGATCATGTAGTTCTCTATATTCAGTTTCATCATTATATTGTACAAATGTTTATTATTTCATTATGAACAGACCAGGTATAATGGAGTATCATTTTATGGAGCGGTTTTTAACTTACATTTAATTTCAGATATCATCTTTTCTACAAAGCTATTCTTTGAGCAGGTGTTCATTTAAGTGGGCTTTATTGTGTGTGTGTGTGCGTGTGTGCGTGTGTGTTTGTGTATGTGTTTTTGCAAAAAATTAAACAGCCAAAGCAATACAAAGCAATAGACACTAAAAATGTTTGGCCTTAACATCTTAACTATTTTAATTATACCTTTTAAATAGGTTTAAATGCAGTTAACTCACATTTAACCAAAACACATCTTTCAAGAATAAACACAAACCCAAACTCCAAAAGTCCCAACACCAACTGCTACTAGAAATTAAAATCCTCCCAAAGCACAAATGAATATGCATATGAATAAAGAAACATTCTCATTATTTAAGGTGGTGGTGGTGGTTTGGGGGTTGACTATTTCTTTTAACAGTAATGCCTAACTATTGTCTTCTGGTTGGTTTATTGACATTGATTATTTCCCTATGTTTACACTTTTAAGGAGATTGCATGTTTTCGTCTTTAAGTCAAAATTATATATTTACATAGGCTAACTGCCGTGCATCTTGAACCATGTCACAATGATGTCCTTAAAACATTCACAGTAAAGTAAGAATTCAGGATGTTTGATTAATCCTCGTGGGCTTTTGTAACCCCTTTTCTCTCCTGCATCAGCTACCAGAGCCTGATCTTTTGACTAATCCATTCACTAGGCTGCCTTAAATAGGAAACTTGGGTCTCAGTGAGGTCTGATTATCCTAGAAGGTAATTGGGCATTCGCCTCTTGACCTGAAATAAACTTGCTTTTTCCAGTGTGTGACCTTACAGCTCTTCCATCTTGGCTGGAGGCCTCCTAGGAATTCACTTGGTCTGTTTTTGAGAAATGATCCTACTTAAGGGTTGATCTCTATCTAGAACTGGTCAGAGAACCACAGGGTCTCTTTCAGTATCATTTGTTACATCACGCTAATTTGCCTGAATCTCTATGATGAACTTGAAGAGCAAGCTGGCAGCTGCAAGCCATTTGGAGCCCTGTGCCAGGCCCTGCAAAGCCTCTCTGAAGGCATGTTCTGCAGCCAGGTGCAGTGGCTCACACCTGTAATCCCAGCACTTTGGGAGGCCGAGGCAGGCGGATCATGAGGTCAGGAGTTCGAGACCAGCCTGGCCAACATGGTGAAACCCCCATCTCTACTAAAAAAAAAATATTAGCTGGGTGTGGTGGTGGGCACCTGTAATCCCAGCTACTCGGGGGGCTGAGGTAGGAGGATAGTTTGAACCCAAGAGGCGGAGGTTGCAGTGAGCCGAGATTGAGCCATTGCCCTCCAGCCTGGGCGGCAGGGTAAGACTCCATCTCAAAAAAACAAAAAACAAACCCCCACCCCCCGCAAAAAAAAGAGAGAGAGTTAGAACCAGGCCCTTATAGAAATCACAATGTCGGCCAGGCGCGGTGGCTCACACCTGTAATCCCAGCACTTTGGGAGGCCAAGGCGGGCAGATCACCAGGTCAGGAGATGGAGACCAGCCTGGCTGACACAGTGAAACCCCGTCTCTACTAAAGATACAAAAAATTAGCCAGGCATGGTTGTCGGCGCCTGTAGTCCCAGCTTCTCAGGAGGCTGAGGCAGGAGAATGGCGTGAACCTTGGAAGCGGAGCTTGGAGTGAGCTGAGATCACACCACTGCACTCCAGCCTGGGGACAGTGCGAGTCTCTGTCTCAAAAAAATAAATAAATAAATAAATCACAATGTCACCAAAGTTGCAAAAGTGGGCACATCTCATGTGTACTGAGAAGAAATTACTAGGATCCACCTCATATGGTTTCAGTCTAAGATTTTGTACTTTGTGTGAAAAAAAATAGAACCTAGAGGAGGCTCTTGTGAGCTTTTAGGAAGGAAGTTGCAGGAGTATCTGGGTGGTTGCTGCTGATTTTGGTTCTCATTGTTTTCAGGCAGGTGCTTGGCCCCTTCTTGCCAGGCAGCCTGGTGTTTTGTCTTATTTTTTTACTGGGAAACACATTTTAACATCTGCAAGTCATTTGTAACCAAGTGATCAGCATCAGGTTTTCATGTATCTTCTGCCATTCTTTTACCCATGACAAACACATTGATTTACCATGACGAACTTTCAAAAACTTTCTCCCTTTGGCAGTGACTTGCAGCAGGTCTCACTAATAAAAATGCATTCTTGATGCTCTCAGCCTGAGTGAGAGAAAGAAAGTTCTTTTCCATTTTGCTGTTCCTTCTCCCAAAGAGTTATTTTAACAGGAATAGCCACACAAATTTGCCTAATTTAAGAAGTCATTTTTTTACCCTTCTTTTAAGGTTTATTATAGTCATATTTATATTTTTCAGAACTTTGTAGTTAAAAACCAACCAGAAAAAAATCCCATAAAAAAGATTTCTTAAAATATTAAAAAAAAACACACTTAAAAAATTTTTTTTTTCTCTGAGGCAAGATCTTGCTGTATCCCCCAGGCTGGAGTGCACTGGCACACTCACTGTAGACTCGAACCTCCTGGGCTCAAGGGATTCTCCCCACTCAGCCTCCTGAGTAGCTAGGACTACAGGTGTGCACCACCATGCCTGGATCATTTATTTTTATTTTTTGTGGCAACAAGATCTTGCTGTGTTACCCAGGCTAGTCTTGAACTCCTGGCCTCAAGCAATCCTCTTGCCTCAACATCTCAAAATACTGGGATTATAGGCGTGAACCACCATGCTTGGTTTTTGCTTCCCTCTAATAATTTACAAAATCGCTCCCTTCCTCTGTTGTGTGTCTAACCTACTTGGTGGTTTGCACTGACAATAAACTAACCACATCAGGTAAAAAATGGTAGAAACGAGTTGCCTCTTTCAAGCCTGCCCATTGGGAAACACAAATGAAAGCTGAAGATCTCACAATGCAGTGAGACAGTTTTCTTTTATGCAACACTTTTTATACAACACATTTGTTTCCCAAATGTGTCATGGTTTTTATTGTAGTTATATATAGTTCAATGTAGTTACAGAATTAAAGGTCACAGCAGAGGAGAAAAAAAGGAAGTGGAAAATAGATATCAGAGAAGGACAACACTGATGTAAATAATTACAGAGGAAGCAGAGTAAAAAGGACAAGAAAAGAAAATTGAGACTTGTGGGGAGTAGCCTAAAAAGGTTCACATGTTAGAGGTGATATGTCTTTTTATACAGGGTCTTGGGAAGGTCAAGCATTAAGAGGTGAAAATACAAAAAGAGAGATAGAGAGAACACTTAAATCAGAGGGAAAGATAGCCCAAATAAATCAACAGATAATGTCTGGAACAATGAGAAATACTCATCAGACTGAGTGTGATGGGAAGAGGGGCCTCAATGCTGGGGGGATGGTGAGACATCCTTAGGGAGATACGTGAACCACGTAGTTCAAGGCCAGTGGGAACAGGGAATTGATGGTGACATGGGTGTTCCTTAGGCAAGGACAGAAGCCCAGAAGTACAAGTTCTTGGTTAGTTCAATTTATATATTTAGAGGGCTCCCCCAGTTTGCCCAACTACACTTAATTTTTTTGCTTCATTTCTTTCACTGTCTGCAGGTCCTTTACTCTGGTTCATGTGCTTAGCTTTATCTCCCTTTTCAATTTGGCTTTAGATGGAGAAAGAAAGGGGAAGTAAAGACAGTACAAAGTGGGTTCACAAACCAGTGAAGAGTACAGATAATTACACTTTGAAGCCCTCCGCAAGATAGAACATACTTAGGCTTAACAGCTAGCTGGCTTAATCTCATGAATGTCTGACCATGCCATAACTGAATTTGCCTTGCCTTGAAAGCAACGCGATTAATATCTCCCTTCAATTTTCCTGGTCATCTTAACTACAAATAAACACAGTTATACTGCTGATATTAACTTTAGAGGTCTTTCTTTGGTGGTTATAAGCATACAATTTACAAGTGCCCTGAACTAAATGGGACCTTTTCAGATATTTATGATGAGAAATTTTTGTTTTTAATTACTGAAAGCATATGATAGCACAATATATAATAATGCATATGCAAAGCCCAAAATGCATGAGTTAAATTACAAAAATCTTCTTTCTCTCTTTCTGTGTGTATACATCTATATAAAACATTCATATATATATATGTATGTATACATACACACATATATATATAAAATTAAACCAAACTGATTTCTTTTCCCAAGTCCTTTGGACCAGATCAATAGCATTATAAGGAATTCTGGCCAAGAAATAGTTGGTCACAGCATTTTTGTTAATAATGCCAAATGTTCTTGCCCAAGGGAGAGAAGAATGATTTCCAGACATAAACCCTTCTACAGTATATATAGTGAGGCTATAATGGTTCCTTTTGTGTCTTGTTACCAAAAGCAAGAAGGAACCTCATTTCATCCATGTTGACAAAATAGAGGTGCTGCCTCTTTCATGTTTTTGAAGCAATCAATTTCAGGTGGTCAGTGCTAGTTCAATGGGTGTAGAAAAATCATATACAGGAGCCATGCTTTCTAATAGTCACACCTACTATTGAAAAATATATGGGCTCTGAAGTTTTTAGAACTGGATGATGTATAACAGACATTAATTGCTTTTCTATAGTTTCTAAAAGAAAGAAAGGGTGAGGATTAGGATTTGTGAGCTACAAATTAGAAGGAACCCATTTGGAGTCTTCTATCTAAACTTGGTATAATTAGTGCAACATTTTTCTATGGATCAGATTTTGGTAGCATTAACTTATAAGTCAAGAATTATTCTGACCATCTCTAATGTCTCAGTTCATTTCCAGTGTCTCTGTTTTGTGATACAGGAAAGAGAGCAGGTGGTGGTATTCCACTTTTAGTGTGTGAAAATTTCTGCAACCAAACCAGTCAAGTATTTGCCTTCTGTCAATTCCGTCAAAAGACTGTTGACAACATTTCATTCTTACCTGCACCAGGATTTACTCATCTTCGCTTATGATTCTGGTGAAACCAAAACCTGGATTGGGTTGCCCAGGTATATCAGAGGCCCAAGTTAAATTCTAATTCCTGCCTACTGAATATTGATTTAATCATTAGGCATGAATTTACCCTTGCCAAGTCACAGGAGACAGTGAAACTTCTCTCCAACTTCAGGTTGCCAGCACCTGATTCTGAAATAAAGATTGCGGAAAATGATGTGGAACACTCCTTTGTAGTAAAGGGCAGTGATAAGGTGTGTCAAGGCTATCTTAGGCAACCCTTGCCTGTGGGATAGGGAAGAACAGATGCCTTTGAGGCAGGAGAATAGGGCCTAGAGGCAGGGAACTGAAGGCCGATTGACTTCCTAGAACTAAATCAAAAGGAAAACCCCAACTTTCCACATCCAAGTAAAAAAAAGACCAGAGACTTTTGCAAACCCCCAACCTTTTTCTGCAAGGCAGATGGAAAATTGAAAGTACCTCTGATTGGTTGCTTTCCATAGCCAATCAGATTGCATAGGATGTAACCTTTGTAACTTTACTTCAGCCTCTGATTGGTTGCTTCCCCCAACCAATCAGATTGACTGTGGGCCACTACTTCGTCTGCATAGGGTGTACACCAAGTGGCCAATGGGAAACTTCTAGAGGGTATTTAAATCCCAGAAAATACTGGCACTGGGCCCTTGAGACCCTGTGGTCGGCTTCCTTCCAACATGTGGAGTGTACTTTCGTGTTCAATAAATCTCTGCTTTTGCAGCTTCATTCTTTCTTTGGTTTGTGCTTATCCAATTCTTTGTTCAAAATGCTAAGATCCTGGACACCCTCCACCGATAACTCTTTTGGATGGCTTTCTACCTTCTTCTCCCCTTCCCAATTCCTCTCATTTCAAAACTCAGCAGGCCCTCAGATGTATGTGCTTTCATAACACCTTGTGTCACTTTTAGGTTTTCCATTGTTATCGCATGTAAAAAGTTAAATATGAGAAGAGGGCCTATCTGCCCGAGAAAGCTATAAGCTCATGGAGTAGGAAATGTGCTTTGTTCAATGCTGTTTTCTGTATGCAAAGCAGAGGATTCTGTACATGCTAAGCGCAAAAAAAGAAAAAGTTCCTCCGTTCATTGAGAATGGGGAAGACAGAGATTCTTAAGAACGAAAATAACATATGAGAGCACTTTTATCAAGGCATCCAAAGTTAAAACAAGGGGCAGACGACCAAAATCCCAGCATCTCTGTCTGTGTTTCTTCTAGACCAGTTATGGATTTTCTTTGCAACGTTACACATTTTCTCTGCATGTATGACTTTGTTTTTAGATTTTTATTTGATATAAGTTTTTTTGAGAAGGGGTCTCCCTTTGTCACCCAGGCTGCAGTACAGTGGCATGATCTTGTCTCACTGAAGCTCATGCAATCCTCCTGTCTCAGCCTCCTGAGTAGCTGGGACTACAGGTATGCCCCACCATACCTAGCTAATATTTTAATTTTAATTTTAATTTTGTTCAGATGTAGTCTCACTATGTTGCCCAGGCTGGTCTTAAAAAGTCCTGATCTCAAGTGATCCTCCTGCTTCAGCCTTCCAAAGTGCTGGGATTACAGGCATTGAGCCACCATGCCTGGCCTATTTAATGTAATTTTCAACATAATGAAAAGTTGTAAATATGGTTCAAATAACTTTTGTATACACTTCTCCAAAAACATTACTTATTGTTTACATTTTAACCCAATTTGTTTTATCATTTACCACTATTCCCCTTCTATCTCTTTTAAGACATATTATTTGAGAGTGACATACAGTCACATTATGGTGACCCTAAATACATAAGGGTGTTTTTTTTTAAAAAAAGGAAATTCTCTTACATTTGTACATCTCTGTATACAAAACAATGATGAAAACCAGAAAACTTGCTTGATGACTTGCAACATAGAAAATAAAATTTAAAAACCCAGGAAACAAAACATTGGCATAATAATACCATTTGATCCACAGTCCATATACGAATTGCATCAATTGGCCCAGTAATATCCTTTATAGGACTTTTTTTTCCTAGCCCAGATCCAACCTAGGGTGATGAGATTCATTTAGTTGTTCTGTCTCTAGTTTTTTTCATCCAGACCCCTTCCTTAGTCTGTATTTGTTTTTTGTGACTTTGCCATTTTTGAAGCGTACAGGCCAGTTGCTTTGTAAAATATCCCTGGATGTATGTTTATCTGATGTTTCCTTGTGAGGAGGTTCAAGCTGTGAATTTTTAGTGGTAAAACCATAGAAGTAATGCTGTATCTTTCTCAGCGCATTGTGCCATGGAGTAGGTGATGTCCCTTGTTCCATTATTGATGATGTTAACTCGAATTACTTGGTTAAGGTGATAGCTGCCAGGTTTCTCCTTGCATGCAGTTTTTCAGGGATCTTAATTAGATAATACACATTTTGAAGATATAGCTGAGGGAATCAATGATTATGAAGGACAGCTTGGAAGATAAGTAGGCCATTTCATCCTTTTAACTCTAAAATTGACTCTTGTTTTAAGCCAGACCATAAGATGGACCTGGACCATGGACCTGGACCAAGATAGGCAGGCCATGTGTAGAATTGCTTTACCTGGCTGCATTTGGTTTTGTGTCATTGGCTCTATTGCATAATAAAGAATTTTTCTGGTCTTTGTCTAGGGTTCCTGGCATGGAGCTTCTAAAACCCTTGGAATTTACCAAGTGATAGGGAGTATTGTTGTTATTCGAATGCCTGAGTTTATGCTAATGAGATGGCCCAGGAACTGGGTTGGTTACCAGAAAGACCAATCTTGTGATTAGAGGGTTGGGGCTTTGAGATAGCCTGACCTCCGGGGAGGAAGGAAGGCTGGAGATTGAGTTATCAATCATGCCTGTGTAATGAAACGCCAGTAAAAACTCTGGACACCACTGGCAAAAGTCAGTAGAGCTTCCTGGTCAGTGAATAGATGGATGTGCCAAGAGAGTGACACGCTCTAATTCCACAGGGAGTGATATGGTTTGACTGTGTCCCCACCCAAATCTCATCTTGAATTGTAGCTCCTGTAATTCCTATGTGATGTGGGAGGGATCTGGTGGGACGTAATTGAATCATGGGGCAGGTCTTTCTCATGCTGTTCTCATGATAGTGAATAAGTCTCACAAGATCTGATGGTTTTGTAGATGGGAGTTCCCCTGCACAAGCTCTCTTGCCTGCCAGTATGTAAGACGTGGTGTTGCTCCTCCTTTGCCTTCCACCATGATTGTGAGGCCTCCCCAGCCATGTGGAACTGTGAGTCCATTAAACTTCCTTCCTTTATAAATTACGCAGTCTCAGGTATCTCTTATTAGCAGCATGACAATAGGCTAATACAGGGAAAGAACATGGAAGCTCTGCATTCAAGACCTTTTCAGGCCTTGTCTGATGTGTCTCTTCATGTGGCTCATTCTGATTTGTACTTTTTTGCAATAAAACTGACCAAAAAAGTAGCAGTTTCCTGAATTCTGTGAGTTGTTCCAGTGAATTATTAAGCCTGCGGGGTCATGGGAACTCCCTGGATTTGTTGCCAGTAGACAAAAGTTTGGGTGACCTGGGGACACTGCTTGTGGCTGGCATCTCAAGTAAGGGCAGTCTGTGTACAATGCCCTTTAACATGTGGATCTGCATTTAACTCCAAGTAGTTAGCGCCAGAATTAAACTGCAATAACAGCAATTGGTGTCAGAACAGGCTCTTACAGAGGAACATTACAAATAGTTTATACGCTGGGTGGGGTGGCTCACGCCTGTAATCTCAGCTCTTTGGGAGGCTGAAGTACTTGAATCCAGGAGGCAGAGGTTGCAGTGAGTCAAGATCATGCCACTCCACTCCAGTCTGGGCAAAACAGCCAGACTCTGTCTCAAAACAAAAACAAACCCCCCCCCAAAAAAGTAGTTTATAATAATATTTGAACTTGATAAATTTTGATTACAAATAATGTTCACATATATATGTGTATACATTATTTACATATATAAATGTGTAAGTATGGCCAAGTGCAGTGGCTCACACCTGTAATCCCAGCACTTTGGGAGGCAGAGTTGGCAGATCACTTGAGGCCAGGAGTTCGAGACCAGCCTGGCCAACATGGCAAAACCCTGTCTCTGCTAAAAATACAAAGAAATCTGCCAGGCATGGTGGCACATGCCTCTAATCCCAGCTACTTGGGAGGCTGAGACATAAGAATCACTTGAACCTGGGAGGCAGAGGTTTCAGTGAGGCGAGATTGCACCACTGCACTCCAGCCTGGCAACAGAGCAAGACTCCATCTCAAAAAATAAAAAAATTAAAAATTAAAAAATGTGTAAGTATGAATTATACATATAATCTGTCAATGAAACTTTAACTGAAAAAATATCATTACATAATAGTTTCACAATAGTTTCATTCTCTTTAATTCTCTAGCCCAAATACTGATCCAAAGCTACATTAGAAAATTCGGATCTTCCATTTTTACTTTTTAATGAGCTGCCAAATATTTACTTAAATAAAACTCACATTTGGTTTTGCCACTTTATTTGAGGAAAATGATGAGTGATTGGTAGGAATTGTTCTAAGTATGACTGGTATGTTCTAAGTATGATTGGTAGGAATTGTTCTAAGTTCGATATGGAAAGTTTATTCAACCATGGTTTCCTTTGATCAGAGTCTATGTTAGATAATACTTTGTGTCCTACCAAATGAGAAAGCTTCTCACTGGAAGAATAAAGTAGACCCTTCCACACATGTATTGTTTTTCTTTTAGATCAATATGTGAGCATTTAAAAAAGTTGTTCACTGGGCGCAGTGGCTCACGCCTGTAATCCCAGCACTGTGGGAGACTGAGGCTGGCCGATCACTTGAGGTCAGGAGTTCAATACCAGCCTGGCCAAAATGGTGAAACCATGTCTACCAAAAGTACAAAATTCAGCTGGGCGTGGTGGCAGGTTCCTGTAGTCCCAGCTACTCAGGAGGCTGAGGCAGAAGAATCTCTTGAATCCAGGAGGCAGAGGTTGCAGTGAGCCGAGATTGCGCCACTGCACTCCAGCCTGGGCGACAGAGAGAGACTCTGTCTCAAAATAATAATAAGAAGAAGAAGAAATAAAAAAGTTATTTAAAGATTTATAGGGATGGAAAGAACTCCAGAGGTCTGAAGTTTGTTGCCATGTCTTTGGGAAAAGTTAGACTCAAATGAAGATGCTGTTTTGCACTTAAAATAAAAAGCACAGTGAAATCTGGAATGATCCAATATCTCTCTTTTGCTTGGCTTTTGTTGCTGACATTGTAAACCAGAACTGGACTTCTGCTTCAGACTCTTCTCTGAAACATGAGGCAGTGAAGGCCACCAAGGACAGCCAAGGTCAGGGGCACTGAGCTGGGGTTAGCTTTGGCCACCTGCTATTCAGGAGGGAGACTTCCTTTGAAGATATCCTTTCTATAGGGAGGTTATTACTAAGACCATTCGTGGGGGTGGGGGGTGGGGTTCTTGAGCGAAGGCAATGTGGAACAATATTTTATTTTGTAACCTGAGTTCTGACTCCACTCCTGAACATTTTGGGCCTGGCTTGCTGACCTGGGTGTTTTTGGTGGACTGATGGAGTAATGAACTGGGAGCATTTTTGACGTGCTACCTGTGAACACTTATTGGAAGCCTGGAATAGAGGGTGATTTCTCCAGCTGTTTTGTGGATGGAAAGGAAGGAGAAAGTATTAAATACCTACTCTGTGCCAGAAAGTTACCTCATTTAATTCGTAACCCAAGCTTGTGAAGTACATTTCTTCAATTTCTTTGTTAAACAAATATCTTGTGAGGCCCTACTGTGTGCAAAGCATGGGTCAAAGTGCCGGGAACTCAGAGGTCCTTGTCTTTTTGGATTTTGTGGTCTTGTGTATTTCATCATTGATATTACCTTAATCAAGTTTTCATTAATTTGGAGCATTATATTTCTGCCATAAAATTAATATACAGGAAGGTATGGCTGGGTGCAGTGGCTCACACATGTAATTCCAGCACGTGGGAGGCTGAGGCGGGTGGATCACTTGGGGTCAGGAGTTTGGGACCGGCCTGGCCAACATGATGAAACCCCATCTCTAATAAAAATACAAAAATTAGCCGGGCATGGCAGCACCTTCCTGCAATTCCAGCTACTCGGGAGGCTGAGGCATGAGAATCACTTGAACCGGGAGGCAGAGTTTGCAGTGAGCTGAGAGCATGACATTGCACTCTAGCTTGGGCGACAGAGAGAGCATGCCACTGCACTCCAGCTTGGGCGGCAGAGTGAAACTGTGTCTCAAAAAAAATTAATATACAGGGAGGTAATAAATAAAATATGTAAGGGGTAAGGTGGAAAGATAAGGAGAAAATCATCTGTTTTCTCACATTTTCATATGAAGCAAGGGAAAGTGGAAAAAAAGAGCTAAAACCAACTTCTCTGATGTTTGAATGGTCCATAGTGGGCCTTGCCATTACCTCTGTTACCTGATAATAGTTGGCCTCTGAAAGTAGTTGTTCATCATACTCCAGTGAACTTTATTTCAAGATCAGCCTGTCTATTTCACAGGACTGATCTCCTTCCAGACTTCAGATGGGAAATGTTAGCCCTCTTGTCAAGATCGCTAACACTGAAATTCTTAGGATAGCGCAGATACTCTAAGCAAACTGGAATTGACTGTGTGTCTGCACCACTGTCCCCAAGGCCACTGGGAAGAGGCAAAGACAGCTCTTCTCAACCACTTTTTATGGTAAAGTAGGCCAATAAAATGATGATATATATCAGGAATCATTTCTTTGCTAAAGGGTTTAGTGGGCGTATTTAATTTTTTTACTTTTTGAGACAGAGTCTTGCTTTGTTATCCAGGCTGTAGTGCAGTGGTGCAATTACAGCTCACTGCAGCCTCCGCCTTCTGAGCTCCCACTTCAGCCACCTGAGTAGCTGGGACCACAGGCGTGCACCACCATGCCTCGCTGATTTTTTTTTTTTTTTTTTCAGAAGCGGTTTCACTGTGTATGCCCAGGCTGGCCTCAAAATCCTAAGCTCAAGCAATCCACTAGCCTCAGCCTCTCAAAATGCTGGGATTACAGGCATGAGCCATCGCACCCAGTTAGTGGGCATATTTAAAACGGAAAGTTGCAGCTGGCCATGGTAGCTTAGACCTCTAATACCAGAGCTCTGGGAGGCCAAGGTGGGAAGATCACTTGAGGCCAGGAATACAAGACCAGCCGGGGCAACATAGAGAGACCCAGTCCCTACAAAAAAATTTTAAATCCTGAATCAAAGACCAGAGGGGAAAATTCAAAAAATAAAAAATTAGCTGGGCGTGGTGGTGTGCATCTGCAGTCTCATCTACTCGAGAGACTCAGGTGGGAAAATCGCTGGAGCCCAGGAGGTCCAAGATGCAGTGAACTATGATGGCACCCCTGCACTCCATCCTGGATGACAAAGTAAGACTGTTTCTAAAAGAAATAAAAAATAAATGAATGAAAAAGAAGCAAGAGTTCTAGTATTTATGGAGAAATTAAATCATCTGTTTTTCAATCTAAAAGCTTGAGAATGAAATTCCTGTAATCATAGGCATCAGGACTGACTTCTGGGCTTCGGAGATGCTGGTCTTCAGCTTCTTTATCAAACTGACATCAAATTGACTAATACAACAAGGGCCACCTTTCCCCAGTGTGTGTGCATTAGGATGTCCTAAATATGACACAGTCCAAGGAGATTTTACAGCTCTCCCACGTCACCACGTGGATGTCCTTCTCAGATACTTGACTCTTCCTGGATACGTTTCTGCAGAAGCCTGTCCTTCCGCCTGGCCCAATGTGGCAGCAAGAGAATGAGCATCACTTTCATGTTAAATGATCCTGCCTGAAAGTCATTATATCTGAATGTGTGGATGTGTCCTGTGATTTTGCGTGCCTGAATGCTCCTTAGCTGACTCATAAGAAATTTTCGAAGTTGTTTGCTATGTCCCCCAAGTCTGGCTAGCATGCAGGGATGAATGCTTTTATCCGATGAGCAGGACCTACTGTAATTTGCCGGGTGCTAAAATTAAGCTTGGCAATAGCCTACGGGGTCAGAAAAATTTGTCCTGGTGACCTGGGGCTTCCAGAGACACACAGACAGGCAGGAAACAGGTGAAGCAGAACTGGGGAGGAGATGCCCTTCCAGAACTGATATGAAAAATGTCCAGGATGAGTTTGTGAAGGAATTGAAAAGGGGGATGGTGGTGATCTTAGCATGCAACGTTATGAAAAGGCTGGGAGAGGGAGGGAGCTGTTTTCTCAGGAGACTGAGACCTGAAGAGACTGCTGAAGAGACACTGTATTTGTCACAGCAAGAATAATCAGTATGTTGGCATTTGGACTCTGGTGACAGGGATGAAAATGAGATTCTGTGAAAGACACATCAGAGTCAATAGGCAGGAGCTTGGCTGTGGCAGGAAGGATGAAACAACCAAATTGAGACAATTTGCTGAAGAAAGTGAAATTGCCAATAATTGCCTCAAACTGAGTATGTAGGGTAGGGGGGGATGTGGGGTGCTTAGCAGAAAGAAGGGGGAGCTCAGTCTCCATTGTGTTAACTTTGAGCAGCTGCTGAGGCATCCTGGTGGGAACGCCAGGGAAACAGTTGGATAGATTACTGCCCAGAGGGAGACAATGGCTTTTGGATTTGTGTGGCTGTCAGATCCAGCACACCGACTCTCTCTCTCTCTTTTATAACTTAACGTGGCTCCATGTGACCTTCTACCTCTGCATGCGTACTTCATGCGATCGAGACTGAGCCACGGGTGAGAAAGTTTGTAAGAGATCTGCACTAAGTGACACATTTCAGCAGAGCTCTATTCACTAAAAATAGGGGTGAGAACCATGCCTTGCTTAGGCCAGCTTGTATGTGACTTCCGGATTTCTATTTATCAACAG